>NW_026712245.1:2942428-3447428 GCF_030504385.1 Musca domestica | reverse complement strand
CACACAAGGAGTTCCTTGTGATTACTTTACCCCCTGGAAGAGAATTGTCTATATAGGTTCAAGATATCGTATAGCCCCCATATATCGGTACCTCCGATATGTTGATGGTTTTATCCACATTTTTCAATGGCATTGTCGTATTTGAAGTTCGTAATGGGTACTACAATCTATGCAGGTCCTCCTCTTTGTATAGCCCCCATACAACGGTACTTCCCGCTATTCGGTATTTTGATCATTTTAGAGACATTATTTACCGGAATTGTTTGAAATTTGGTATTTGAAGTTCGCAATGGATAATACAGCCTAAGACAGAAAATTGTCTGTGCAGGTTCACGTCTTCGTATAGCCCCCATATAACAGTACCTCCCGACATTTGTTATTTTAATGGTTTTATCCACATTTTTCAATGCCATTGTCGTATTTGAAGTTTGTAATGGGTACTACAATCTATGACGGAAATTTGTCTGTGCAGGTCCTCCTCTTTGTATAGCCCCCATATAACGGTACCTCCCGATATTCGGTATTTTGATGAAATTTCAAATTTGGTATTTGCAGTTCATAATGGATAACATAGCCTAAGCCTGAAAATTTTCTGTGCGGGTCCACGTTTTCGTATAGCCCCATATAATGGTACCTCCCGATATTCGGTATTTTGATGATTTTAGCGACATTATTCACCGGAATTGTTTCAAATTTGGTATTTGAAGTTCGTAATGAGTACTACAGTCTATGACTGAAACTGAAATGTGCAGGTCCACGTTTTGGTTTATCCCCCATATAATATTCGGTATTTTTTTTATAAAATTTCGCATTTGAATATTGTAAGGGCTTATGATAAAAGTTGCTTATGCAGGTCCACGTCGTCGTGCACATATGGCTACATTCGGTATAATTAAAATTTCATATCGATTTTATTTTATTTATTGATTTTTTTAATTGCCAAATTCGTCCCAAATGGTGGAGGGTATTCAAAGTTCCGCCCGGCCGAATTTACAGCTTTTTTACGTGTTTAGAAATATTTTTAAGAGGATGTCATAACAAAACCTGGGAGTTTCTTAGATCCTTTTCTTAAAAGAATATCATGGCTACAGACGTGACTTGTAAAAGTGATTTATGAAAAATTCTTGTACTAAAATCGTTGGCTTTTCCAAAATTTCCTGAAAATCTACTAGAGGTATAAATGCGAATTTTTATATATTAAAATATTTCCGAGGGCCTATCAGAATTTGCAAATTTTAGGAAATGTCTGAAGGCTATGAGACCAAAACTGTGGACTTTTTGTTAATAATTTATATACCCTCTATCATAATCAGCATTTTATCAGCATAAGATCAAAAAGTGACTGTATAATTGGCTGTAGAAGTCCACATTTTCGCATTATTCATTAAGTTTTGTTAATATTTATCTGAGACGTATCAGCGCTTTAAATGGCGTTTTTTGTAAGAAATTTTTCAAGGTATATAATATAATATATTAATTGCAAATTTATATGGATTTTAAAAAATATATATTTTTTTAATATTGTTCAGGGACTTACACGTGAGTTATAGCAAAAATTCTCGAAGAGCAGTCAGAGCTATGAATTATATCTAATTATCTATATCTGAACAATTTTCATCTCCTGGAGGGTATCTACAATTCGAATTAACCCACCCATTTTTTTTTCATTTTTTCTGCACACACAACCTCATCACCCGGCCAAACCCCCCAGCAAATCTTGCGACAACCCAACACCACAGAAAAAAAAAATTGTTTATTGTGGCTTTCCTACTGCCTGATATAATGTACAATATTTTCATTTGCCTTGCTCTCTGTCTACCACCCGACAGCTAGCCAGCCTCTCAGTCGTGTTTTTCTTTTCTTTTTTGCTTCTGTACTTTTTGGTTGGCTATGGTGAGCTGATTGCTGCTTTCTGTCTCTCGTCTCGTTGTTGTACAGAAAACACAGGCATTATGTTCGAGCAGTAGTAGTGGTAGCAAAAAAAGTGTAAATGTTTTTGTTTGTTGCTCCATAATTTGTAGCATAGTTTGCAAACTCATGTAGCTCGGTTTTCATTTTGCAACGGAGGATGAGAAATTTGAGAATACACTTACAAAAAAACCAAAAACAGGCGAGTGTGGTTGGGTGATGCTGACGGTGTTGGTGGTGGTTGTCAGTCAGTCAGTTATTAGAGTGGGGTGTTGGTTATATCACTGTACTTTTTCATTCTTCATCTTCTGGCTCCGGGACCTATCTCGCCTTCTGCTAAACGTTGATGGCGGCAAACGTTTGATTTGTATTCACACACGTTTATGTACATGTCTGTTTGTCATCTTGTTGTTATTGGTGGTGTTCTTGTTAAATGCATGTCACTTAATTAATTAATTACTTTACGCTGTATATTTTAATTTTTATATAGGTATCTATATTGGTTTTGTTTGCCTTTGCCGTTTTATTGATTTATCTGTCTCTCGTGGTATTGATTAATGTATTTGATTAGTTGCCATTGATGGTTATCACTTTTTGAAATATTAGTTTGTTTTTTGTTTTCTTTCGTCTTAATTTAAATGTTTAAATATTAGCCTATCAATCTTAATTCCATTGAAAACGATTTTATTATCTTAAATGGTTTTTATTTATATTTAAATTAGGTGAGATAAGGAAAATGTTTATTAATGTCTTGCAGTTTTTGCAAGTAAAAATTTATGGATTAGCTATGGGAGAATTAAAAAAATGGATTTTTTAAATATTTGTATCAAGGACTATCAAAAAAACTAACGTGGATATTTAAAAAAAATTTCAAGGACCAACAAAAACGTGGATTTTTAAAGAATATTTTTGTCAGGGACCAAGAGAAACGTTGACTTTTAAAAGAATATTTTTTCCAGGACCAATAGAAACGTGGATTTTTTAAAGAATATTTTTTTTCAACGACCAACAGAAACATTGACTTTTAAAATAATATTTTTTCCAGGACCAATAGAAATGTGGATTTTTAAAGAATATTGTTTCCAGGACCCACAGAACATCAAACGACGATTTTTTAAAGAATATTTTTTCAACGACCAACAGAAACGTGGATTTTTTAAAGAATATTTTTTCCAGGACCAATAGAAATGTGCATTTTTAAAGAATATTGTTTCCAGGACCCACAGACCATCAAACGACGATTTTTTAAAGAATATTTTTGAAAAGGACCAACATAAACGTGGATTTTTTAAAGAATATTTTTTCAAGGACTAACATAAACGTGGATTTTTTAAAGAATATGTTTTCAAGGACCAACAGAAACTTGGATTTTTTAAAGCATATTTTTTCAACAACCAACAGAAACAGAAGATTTTTTAAAGAATATTTTTGAAAATGACCAACAGAAACGGGAATTTTTTAATGAATATTTTTGAAAAAGACCAACAGAAACGTGGATTTTTTAAAGAATATTTTTTCAAGGACCAATAGAAACGTGGATTTTTTAAAGAATATTTTTTCAAGGACCAATAGAAACGTGGATTTTTTAAAGAATATTTTTCAAGGACCAATAGAAACGTGGATTTTTTAAAGAATATTTTTTCAAGGACCAATAGAAACGTGGATTTTTTAAAGAATATTTTTTCAAGGACCAATAGAAACGTTGATTTTTTAAAGAATATTTTTCTAGGACCAATAGAAACGTGGATTTTTTAAAGAATATTTTTTCAAGGACCAATAGAAACGTGGATTTTTTAAAGAATATTTTTTCAAAGACCAATAGAAACGTGGATTTTTTAAAGAATATTTTTTCAAGGACCAATAGAAACGTGGATTTTTTAAAGAATATTTTTTCAAGGACCAATAGAAACGTGGATTTTTTAAAGAATATTTTTTCAAGGACCAATAGAAACGTGGATTTTTTAAAGAATATTTTTCAAGGACCAATAGAAACGTGGATTTTTTAAAGAATATTTTTTCAAGGACCAATAGAAACGTGGATTTTTTAAAGAATATTTTTTCAAGGACCAATAGAAACGTGGTTTTTTTAAAGAATATTTTTTCAAGGACCAATAGAAACGTGGTTTTTTTAAAGAATATTTTTTTCAAAGACCAACCGTGACGTGGATTTTTTAAAGAATATTTTTTCAAGGACCAATAGAAACGTGGATTTTTTAAAGAATATTTTTTCAAGGACCAATAGAAACGTGTTTTTTTTTAAAGAATATTTTTTTCAAAGACCAACCGTGACGTGGATTTTTTAAAGAATATTTTTTCAAAGACCAACAGAAACGTTGACTTTTAAAGAACATTTTTTTTCAAGGACCAACAGAAACGTGGATTTTTTAAAGAATATTTTTTTCAAAGACCAACAGAAACGTGGATTTTTTAAAGAATATTTTTTTCAAAGACCAACAGAAACGTGGATTTCTAAAGAACATTTTTTTCAAGGAGCAACAAAAACGTGGATTTCTAAAGAAGAATAACAACGTGGATTTTTAAAAGAATATTTTTTCAAAGACCAACAGAAACGTGGATTTTTTAACAAATATTTTTGAAAAGGAACAGCAGAAACGTGGATTTTTTAAAGAATATTTTTTTTCAAAGACCAACAGAAACGTGGATTTTTTAAAGAATATTTTTTCAAAGACCAACAGAAACGTGGATTTTTTAAAGAATATTTTAGCAAGGACCAACAGAAACGTGGATTTTTTTAAAGAATATTTTAGCAAAGACCAACAGAAACGTGGATTTTTTAAAGAATATTTTAGCAAGGACCAACAGAAACGTGGATTTTTTAAAGAATATTTTAGCAAGGACCAACAGAAACGTGGATTTTTTAAAGAATATTTTAGCAAGGAGCAACAGAAACGTGGATTTTTTAAAGAATATTTTAGCAAGGACCAACAGAAACGTGGATTTTTTAAAGAATATTTTAGCAAGGACCAACAGAAACGTGGATTTTTTAAAGAATATTTTAGCAAGGACCAACAGAAACGTGGATTTTTTAAAGAATATTTTAGCAAGGACCAACAGAAACGTGGATTTTTTAAAGAGTATTTTAGCAAGGACCAACAGAAACGTGGATTTTTTAAAGAATATTTTTTCAAGGACTATCAGACCAATAAATGTGGATTGTTTAAAGAATATTTTTTCAAGGACCATCAGACCAATAAACGTGGATTTTTTAAAGAATATTTTTTCAAGGACCATCAGACCAATAAACGTGGATTTTTTAAAGAATATTTTTTCAAGGACCATCAGACCAATAAACGTGGATTTTTTAAAGAATATTTTTTCAAGGACCATCAGACCAATAAACGTGGATTTTTTAAAGAATATTTTTTCAAGGACCATCAGACCAATAAACGTGGATTTTTTAAAGAATATTATTTCAAGGACCATCAGACCAATAAACGTGGATTTTTTAAAGAATATTTTTTCAAGGACCATCAGACCAATAAACGTGGATTTTTTAAAGAATATTTTTTCAAGGACCATCAGACCAATAAACGTGGATTTTTTAAAGAATATTTTTTCAAGGACCATCAGACCAATAAACGTGGATTTTTTAAAGAATATTTTTTCAAGGACCATCAGACCAATAAACGTGGATTTTTTAAAGAATATTTTTTCAAGGACCATCAGACCAATAAACGTGGATTTTTTAAAGAATATTTTTTCAAGGACCATCAGACCAATAAACGTGGATTTTTTAAAGAATATTTTTTCAAGGACCATCAGACCAATAAACGTGGATTTTTTAAAGAATATTTTTTCAAGGACCATCAGACCAATAAACGTGGATTTTTTAAAGAATATTTTTTCAAGGACCATCAGACCAATAAACGTGGATTTTTTAAAGAATATTTTTTCAAGGACCATCAGACCAATAAACGTGGATTTTTTAAAGAATATTTTTTCAAGGACCATCAGACCAATAAACGTGGATTTTTTAAAGAATATTTTTTCAAGGACCATCAGACCAATAAACGTGGATTTTTTAAAGAATATTTTTTCAAGGACCATCAGACCAATAAACGTGGATTTTTTAAAGAATATTTTTTCAAGGACCATCAGACCAATAAACGTGGATTTTTTAAAGAATATTTTTTCAAGGACCATCAGACCAATAAACGTGGATTTTTTAAAGAATATTTTTTCAAGGACCATCAGACCAATAAACGTGGATTTTTTAAAGAATATTTTTTCAAGGACCATCAGACCAATAAACGTGGATTTTTTAAAGAATATTTTTTCAAGGACCATCAGACCAATAAACGTGGATTTTTTAAAGAATATTTTTTCAAGGACCATCAGACCAATAAACGTGGATTTTTTAAAGAATATTTTTTCAAGGACCATCAGACCAATAAACGTGGATTTTTTAAAGAATATTTTTTCAAGGACCATCAGACCAATAAACGTGGATTTTTTAAAGAATATTTTTTCAAGGACCATCAGACCAATAAACGTGGATTTTTTAAAGAATATTTTTCAAGGACCATCAGACCAATAAACGTGGATTTTTTAAAGAATATTTTTTCAAGGACCATCAGACCAATAAACGTGGATTTTTTAAAGAATATTTTTTCAAGGACCATCAGACCAATAAACGTGGATTTTTTAAAGAATATTTTTTCAAGGACCATCAGACCAATAAACGTGGATTTTTTAAAGAATATTTTTTCAAGGACCATCAGACCAATAAACGTGGATTTTTTAAAGAATATTTTTTCAAGGACCATCAGACCAATAAACGTGGATTTTTTTAAAGAATATTTTTTCAAGGACCATCAGACCAATAAACGTGGATTTTTTAAAGAATATTTTTTCAAGGACCATCAGACCAATAAACGTGGATTTTTTAAAGAATATTTTTTCAAGGACCATCAGACCAATAAACGTGGATTTTTTAAAGAATATTTTTTCAAGGACCATCAGACCAATAAACGTGGATTTTTTAAAGAATATTTTTTCAAGGACCATCAGACCAATAAACGTGGATTTTTTAAAGAATATTTTTTCAAGGACCATCAGACCAATAAACGTGGATTTTTTAAAGAATATTTTTTCAAGGACCATCAGACCAATAAACGTGGATTTTTTAAAGAATATTTTTTCAAGGACCATCAGACCAATAAACGTGGATTTTTTAAAGAATATTTTTTCAAGGACCTTCTCATCATTAAACGTGGATTTTTAAAGAATATTTTTTAAAGGACCTTCTCATCAATAAACGTGGATTTTTAAAGAATATTTTTTAAAGGACCTTCTCATCAATAAACGTGGATTTTTAAAGAATTTTTTTCAAGGACTATCAAAATAACAAACGTGGATTTTTTAAAGAATATTTTTTCAAGGACCATTTCATCAATAAACGTGGATTTTTTTAAAGAATATTTTTTAAAGGACCATCTCATCAATAAACGTGGATTTTTAAAAGAACATTTTTTAAAGGACCATCTCATCAAAAAACGTGGATTTTTTAAAGAATTTTTTTCAAGGACTATCAAAGGACCATCAGACCAATAAACGTGGATTTTTTAAAGAATATTTTTTAAAGGACCATCAGACCAATAAATGTGGATTTTTTAAAGAATATTTTTTAAAGGACCATCTCATCAAAAAACGTGGATTTTTTAAAGAATTTTTTTCAAGGACTATCAAAGGACCATCAGACCAATAAATGTGGATTTTTTAAAGAATATTTTTTCAAGGACCATCAGTCCAATAAACTTGGATTTTTTAAAGATTTTTTTTCAAGGACCATCATCAAACGTGGATTTTTTAAAGATTTTTTTTTTCAAGGACCATCAGACCAATAAACGTGAATTTTTTAACGAATATTTTTCAAGGACCAACAGACCATCAAACGTGGATTTTTTAAAGAATATTTTTTCAAGGACCATCAGACCAATAAACGTGGATTTTTTAAAGAATATTTTTTTGAAGGACCATCAGACCAATAAACGTGGATTTTTTAAAGAATATTTTTTTGAAGGACCATCAGACCAATAAACGTGGATTTTTTAAAGAATATTTTTTTGAAGGACCATCAGACCAATAAACGTGGATTTTTTAAAGAATATTTTTTTGAAGGACCATCAGACCAATAAACGTGGATTTTTTAAAGAATATTTTTTTGAAGGACCATCAGACCAATAAACGTGGATTTTTTAAAGAATATTTTTTTGAAGGACCATCAGACCAATAAACGTGGATTTTTTAAAGAATATTTTTTTGAAGGACCATCAGACCAATAAACGTGGATTTTTTAAAGATTTTTTTCAGGGCTATCAAAGCAACAAACGTGGATTTTTATAGAATTTTTCTCAGGGTTATCAAAGCAACAAAAGTAAATTTAAAAAAAAAAAATTCAGGTTATCAAAGCAACAAATTTGGATTTTTCAAAGAATTTTTTGAATTTTTTTAGGGCCACCAAAGCGACAGCGACCGATATTTTTAATGAAGATTCAATAAAAATAGTGAATACTCCTTTCTCTCCAATTGTAATATCGAATCTATTTTTTTCTGTGTACGTTGGTATAGAAGTCCACAGAAAAATGTAATACTACCTGACGCTCATTATAATTTTCACTTACATATGTATAGAAATGTGTGATATCTTACTTTTATGCACATGCATGCCCACATTGCTTTCCATTTGTAATTCAGTGTTGAACACCATTCACATTCTCATATTACATTGTAGTTTAGTAGTACTCCATTAGAGTACTCCAACTAGTATTTTCTTTGACCATTGCTTCATCTCCTCAGCTCAATTGAAGCACCACACACATCTCGAAAGGATGCCAACAAACTTGCATTCAATTTGAAGAAATTTTCATGCCAATATTTTATCCCCTTTTGTCTTTTCATCATCCTTCTTCATTTTTATTGTCACCTCCCTCTTTCACAATAACAAAGAAGGGAAATTACATACCTGAACGTGTGAGCAAATGAATGCAACAAAACCAGCAAACAAAAGAGACGTGTTTTGTGGGTATCCCCACCACACCACACACTGGAGATATGGATACAACCACAAGACAGCATACCACTCACAAACATACAGCGAGTTTCTGTACAAAGTTAAATGAATTTATTTAGAATAGGTATGTTTTGAAAAACGGTATTTTCAAGAACAAAGAGAGCTACAATCGTGGATTTTTCAAGGACCATGAAGGTTATCCTCGAAGCTTTTACAATAATATTTTTGAAGCACCTTTCAACTTGGAGTTTGATTTGTTAAAGAATCTCTCACGGGATTTTCTATAAGTATTTTTCAAGGACCATCTGGAGTTTCAAAATATTTGTTCAAAAAAAATCTGTTTTATGGGTTTTCAAAGACTACATGACCTATAAACATAGATTTTTAAAATGTGTTTCTAAAGATCATCGAACCAATAAATGTGAATTTTTAAAATATTTTTTCAAGAACCATCATACTCATTAAAGTGTGTTTTTAAAATATTTTTAAGTGGATTTTGAATATTAAAATATTTAAATATTTACTAGGACTTTTCTATCTATAAACCTGGAAAGGACACTATCTATAAACCTGCACAGGACACTTTTCAAGGGTCATAACATGGATTTTTCATTTTTTCTCCGACCTTAAAACGTGAATTTTTTAAATATTTTTCAATGACTTAGGTATAAAATTTGATTTTTTTATAAATTTCCAAGGACCGTTAAGTATATAAATGGGTATATTTTTGAAATATTTTGATGATTTTTAGTATTTTACTTCAAGGACTTTCCGACCTAGAAGTGAGGATTTTTACAGAACATATATTATATAAAATGAATTTTTAAAGAAATATTTTAAAGACAAATCCTTCAAAAATGGATTTTTCAAAAATATTTCTTTAAGAACTATTAGAGCTATAAACATGTTAAAGACAATTTTTTTGTCAAGGATCATCTGATCTATTAACCTGAATTTTTAAATATTTTTAATGGACAAACTGACAACCGGTTTCAAAAGACCAACAACAACAAAACTACAAACATGCATTTGTTGAAGGACCAATGAAGATTTCAACGTGAATTTTTTGGAAATATTATTTCAAAGCTATCACAGTTATAAAGGATCCACAGAGCTACAAACGCGAATATTTTCGGAATGCAGATTTGTAGGTCCGATAGTGTTTTTGAAGGTAAACATTATCAGACCTAGAAATTTGATTTTTTTAGAAGTGAATATGAGAGCATCATCATATTTTCAAACGTATAATTATAAATATAAATAAATTTGAAAACTTCACAAACTTGAATTCAGAAATAGTTATCAGGTTATATTTACAAACAAAGATTATTTTACAGCAGATCTACAAATATGATTTTTTTAGAAAAAACATTTAAGAGCTCACTGGCAATGTGAGTTTGTTGTCAAATAATTTTTAGAACAGATCTACAAAAGGGAATTTTTTGAAATATTTTTTTTAGAAAATCAACTTTTTTTAATTGATTAAATTTATATAGGAAGAAGCGGACCTATATGGATAATGTTGTGCCACAGAAGGTAAAAACCATTACAAACTGCAAATAGATTTTTTTTAAACCATATCTTAAAAAATTGTTTAAATCGAAATAAATCGAATGTGGATCTTAATGTGCAATATTCTACCACGGGACCTAGAAACCATTGCAAACTACAAATACCAAATGTTGGACTCATTCGTTTGAAAATATGGCTTAAATTTGGCGAAGTTAATGTTATATAGCGGCCCTTTCTGAAAGACTGCATATTAGATCTCTTAGGGAATTTTGCTTCACAATGCAGTTTCTGTCGGAGTATGGGCCCCCGAAATGTTATCGCAAGGCATCCTTCCGCCTGTTATATAAAAATATGACCAAAATTATCAATATACCGAATGTCTGGAGGTACCGTTATATGGGGGCAATAAAAAAAGGTGGACCGATGTAGCTCATTTTCGGGTAAATATTAATTATTCAAAATTTTTACCCGTTGTGGGGGAGGTACTAGAAGGAGTTGTCCAAAATGGTCCATCTTAACAACAGTTCTTGTATTGATAAAAATTTTGTGATGTTCCCAATTTTAATGAAATCCGATGCTCATTTCGCGTGTTACGAGCTTCATTGTTGTTCAAAATTTTGATCCGTTGTGGGAGAGGTACCAGAGGAAGTGAACCGACATGTCCAATCTTTACACCAGATCTTGTGTTGGTAGAAATATTGGTATGTGTAAAATTTGAAGACAATCGGGCTCTTATTAGAAATTTGGACTCTTTGTGGGGGAGCTACTTGATGGAGTGGACCGATTTTGTTCATTTTCTCACCTGACCTTGCACTGGCAAAAATATTGGGATTTGCAAAGTTTAACGAAATCGGATGATCCTTTCTCGTTCTGTACGGTAAATTATTTTCTTTGGAAATTTTGGCTTTTTGTGGGGGAGTTATCAAGAGAAGTGGACCAATTTTACCCATAGTGATGGACGCCGCTGGGTCTAAATCGTTATTTCTATTTGGTCGCATCAAATGATATATATCCTCTGTAGCTATATGACTGATGGTATAAAAATTCAGAATATAGAACTTCGAAAATAATGCGATTGTAGTCTTAATGGTCCTCGGATAAATTACAATTAAAAATCTCGATTATAATTTCACTTCAAGAATTCCTTAAAAAAATATTATAAAATAAATATTTTTAGAAGTCTTAAAAAAAATATTTTGAAAAAAATTGAAAATTAAATTCATAAAAAATCTTTGAAACCCTTAAAATAATATTCTTAAAACAATCCACGATTATGACTTTGAAAAATATTTCTAAAAATCCGCTGCGGTGACTGGAGGTGATTGCAAAAAAATATTCTCTAAAAATCCGGGCCCATTACAAGGTATCAGGAAAATTTACATAATTATTTTAAAATAAAATTCTAAGCTAACGATTTTTTTCACGTATTTTCAAAAACGACGCATTTTTAAATCCTACACACCCGTAGTTACATTTATACCAAAATCCATAATTTCACCACTATTTCTGCACACAATATTAAATTTAGTACCATGTAGTACTTTTCGTACATGTTATTGTGCGCATTTCCAAATTCATCTCTCTATCATAACGACGTACATCACAGTGACCCTAATACTAAACCTTACCCTATTT
The DNA here is from genome assembly GCF_030504385.1 of Musca domestica. NCBI lineage: Eukaryota > Metazoa > Arthropoda > Insecta > Diptera > Muscidae > Musca > Musca domestica. The sequence goes on along the minus strand of NW_026712245.1, from coordinate 3,435,340 downwards.
ATACCCTACACCACAAGGTTCTCAGGAAACAAGGTGGTCAGGAAAGGAAACAAGATAGACCCATGGAAAGGAAACAAGATAGACCCATAATTTCTTTTGATGATCTGCATAGAATCACATTCTGAGTCGGGTTATGCATGTCCGTCCCTCTGTCTGTGCGTCTGTCCATGTTTTTTTTTTAAACAAAGTACAGTTCGCATTTATTGCCCTATCTAGATTAAATTTTGCACAAATCATTTGTTTGGCCCAAGGACGAACCCTATTGAAATTGGAGAAAATCGATCAAAATTTAGATATAGCTCCCATCTACATCATCTTCGTCCGATTTGCCTTTTATTGTCCACCAAACGTGTAATATCAGCCCGAATAGCATGGAATTTTGCACATACAACAAAATTAGGCCTGAAAATAGGTATGCCAAATTTGATCGAAATCGGCTCAGATATAGCTATAGCTCCCATATATATTGTTCATCCGATTTGTTATTTTTGTCCTCCGCATCCGTAATATGCACTCTGTAACAACCATATTTAGGGAAATATATCAAATACAGCTCAGAAATACATTTGCTAAATTTTATCGAGATTGGTCCAGGCTTCTATATATAACTTCGTCCGATTTACTTTTTTTTTGTTAACCAAGCGTCTAATATTTGTCCAAATGGGATGGAATTTGGCACACACAACCGTATTAAGATCGGTTCAGATATAGCTATAGTTCCCATAGATACTGTTCATCCGATTTGTTATATTTGTTACCCACAGCCGCCTGCTTATCTACAAGATAATAATTTCAGCCCATTTCTCAACCTATGAAAATTTATGCCGTTCGTTCAATACTAATGGTATCATATCTATTAAGTTCTAGTACTTTTCGTACCAATCTAATACCAATTTTCAAAATAATTTCCGTATCCAAAATAATATTCCATGACAGTACATGTAAGAATTCAGAGCCTTAGCATTTCCCAGTCGTCTAATATTTATGGTACCATAATTAAGAGTTTTTGTACTTTTGGTAGCTTTATAGCACGAATTCCGAAAAACCCAGCGTTATCTTACACCACAGCCCCAGGAATAACACTCACCCAAAATTCAGTTGTTTTCAACGGCCACATTATTTTGTACTCGCTGTACACAAACTTTTTCATACCTTCTGTAGAGGTAATACTTCACCATGAAATAAGAGCACCCATTCATGAGAATGCGAGAGTAGCACCAACCAACTGAAAAAAGGGGAAAACACACAACAGCTTTTGTTGTTGGTGAATTTGATTGAGCGGAAGAGATGAGGCGGCTGTCGGCCGCCATATTGTTTTGGTTTGTTGTGTACATATCTATTTGGGGCGAAGCAAAACAAAGGCAAAGCAATGAACGGCGGAGTAGCTGCTGCATCGGCAGCAGAGGCATTCCAGCCAACCATAATGGGAGGGGTTTTTCTGTATGCCGTTTTGTGGTCACATTTCCATTTTTGCTCCCCAATCAAATAATTGAATGTTTTTATACAACAACCCCATACACTTGCATCAAATCCGGCCACTCTTATTGGGGGGCTCAGAGAACATAAATGCAATAACAACATTTGGAGAGAGAGAGGGGGAATTTCTGTTCAAGTATGCATGTGAGTAGCCATGGGTGTGATGGAATGTGCGTGGTGGGTATGGTTCGCCAGCGAAATGGAGTATGGGTACTTTTGTGTACGTGTTTTCCAATCAAATTATTGTTGCATTTTTTTCTCTTTTTTTTTTTTTTTTTTTTTTTTTTTTTTGGTTTAAGGAGAATGGCAAGTCATACCCCACAATTTATTTATAACCCATTCAATGTTGTTTAGTGTTGAACAAATTGTTTAAATATTTTATATTTTTTCCATAATTATTTTATGGCTGAGAAAGTGGCTATGTATCTGTGTACCCAGAATACAATGGCCATTCCATTCGTGGCATTTCGTTTGTATGTTTCGTGCTTTTTAGTCGGCATTCCTGTATTGTTATTTGTTTGAAATTTTGTGTTTTGTTGAAAATCTAATTATCATCATAACATGTCATTTGTGATATGTATGAACGAATAGTTGGCTGGATGGATGGATGGTTGGATGGATGACCTGAACCTCAATGAATATTTAATTGTTTTTTTTTTTTTCTGAAGCTTTCACAAAGAAGCCACCACAGCTCAAAGAGGTTTTGTTTCTCATGCGAGAACAATTAATTTGTAATTGGTTTTGCGTTTATATAACTAATAAGTAAGCGAGCGAACGAGCGATTGAGTGAAGACCGTTAAGCTCTTATTATTTAGCTGTAAATGAAATATAAAGGGGGCTTGCTTAATACACTAATTGAAAATCGTTATGGAATTACAGACATTTGAAAATAGAAGTTATGAAATGTAGCTTTTGATATTGTTACTGAAACAATGTAGTATTTCAGAGGGATAATATTTTTATACGAACGTGTCCATTTGCTTGAATTTTTTTTAATTGCCTTCTTGGATTTGCTGAAAAACTTCTTCAAAATTCGTTCCTCCAGATTAGTCATTTTCGACTTTACTAATACTTAATACTTTACGAAAATATATGCAATAAGAAAAAATCAAACCTATGTCGTTTTATTTTGTAATTCCGTTTGTAACTCCTCGAAATACTCATGTCAGACCCAACAAAGTATATTCTTGATCAGCGTAAAATTCTAAGTCGATTTAGCGATGTCCGTCTGTCTGTCTGTTGTAATCACGCTATCTTTCGAATGAATTGAGATAGATGGCTAAAATTTTGCACACATGTTTATTTATCCAGTAGGAAGGTTAAGTTCGTGAATGGGCCATGTAGATCCACGTTTTCATATAGCCTCCATATAACGGTACCTCCCCGTATTCGATATTTTAATGATTTTAGCGGCATTATTCACCTTAATTGTTTCAAATTTGGTATTTGAAGTTCGAATTTGATACTCCACCCTTAGGCAGAAAATTGTTTGTGCAGGTCCACGTCTTCGTATAGCCCTCACATAACGGTACCTTCCAATATTCGGTATTTTCATGATTTTAGAGACATGATTCACCAGAATTATTTCAAATTTCGTATTTCGAGTTCGTAATGGGAACTACAGTCTGTGACAGAAAATTATCTATGCAGGTCCAGGTCTTCGTATACTCCCCATATATCAGTACCTCCCTCTACTCGGTATTTTGACGAGTTAAGGTACAATACCCACCGAAATTGTTTGAGATGTGGTATTTGAAGTTCGTAATAGAGGCTACAGCCTGTGACAGAAAATTGTCTATTCTGGTCCAGGTCTTCGCACAGCTCCGATATAACGGTACCTTCCTATATACGATATTTTGATGATTTTAGCTACATTATTCACCGTTTAATTCAATTTTCGAATTTGAATATGGTAATGGCTTATGACAAACAATGCTTATGTAGGTCCACGTCGTATAGACCCCAATATAACGGCTATATTTGGTATTTTTAAAATTTTAACAGAATTTTTTAAGGATTTTATTAATTGAAAATTTCCAAATTCGTTCCAAGTGGTGGAGAGTATTGAAAGTTCGGCCCGGTCGAACTTACTGCTTTTTAACTTGTTCTACTCCGCTCCGACCAATTTTTTACAAAATTCTTTCCTCAGATCGGCAATTTTCTCCTTTACTAAGGTCATATATTAGCATAAACAATCCTGGGAAAAATAAAAAAAATATAAATATGTGATAACAAGACGAGATAGATATTCACGTCTTAACGCTTTCAAGAGTACTGAAAGATCTTTCCACCGTTGTAGTTGTAGAGCGCATTGCTAATGAAATTTCCAATGCTCCTCTTTTCTTCGGATAAAAATTCCTTTTGTTATAAGCAAATACCAAATGTACGTCGGTTCCTTCCCGTCTTCCCCCAAAAGTTCCAAGAAAATATTTTACTTCATCGAATAAGAAGAGATCATCCGATTTTGTTCAAACTCTGAAAATTCGAATATTTTTATCAGTGCTAGGTCAGGTGTAAAAATGAACAACACTTTCAAGTACTCTTTTAAAATGTGAAATAAGATTTTGTTTGTCTTCAATTGTCGCACATCTCATTATTTTTACCGACGCAAGATCTGCTATGAAGAATGTTGTATGTTGAAACACTCCTTTTGGTACCTTCCACACAACGGGTCAAAATTTTGAATAATTATATCTCTATATTACATCTCTCTTATGAAATGCGAAATAAGCAGCCGATTCTCTTCAAATTTTCTTCTGGCCCCTCCCCAACAAAGGAGTCAACATTTTTAATAACAAAACAGCCATAAAATGCATAATTTGCGAAAAAAAAAAGCCAGCGGTGATTTTCAAGCTTGGTATAGCTCAATACCTCTCTCAACCAGAGATCTAATGTGAATGTGGAAATTATCGACCAGTAAGAGTTACCTCCCCATTGACATTTATTCCCATAAAAATAAATTCTCACATATTTCATAAAAAGACTTAGGTCTGGCTGTGGGTGTATATCTCTGGGCAAATCCGACTGATACTTTTTAACTTTTAGTACGCATCATCTCAAATGAAAATATCTGCTTTTTCAAACGGCCTTATTATACGCTCAGCCATATGGTTATACATCATTTGATACGGCCAAAACGTGCTCATCGTGAAAACGGTTTTACACCCTAGGTGTCTTTGGATCAAATCCCTTTCAGGACATTTGGAGTCGATCTAGCTATGTCCGTCTGTCTATTTGGTGCGTACGATAACTCTAAGTGGAGTATCCGATTTTGTCCAAATTTGGTACATCGGAATATTATTGTTAAACTTAGATCGATTGCGAAGATGGACAATACGGTCCACAGAAAGAGAAAGGATAATCTGTTTTGCTTCAACTTTGCAAATCGTGATATTTGCATCAGTGCTAGGTCAGGTCAAACTTTTGAATAATTTGTACTCTTATAAATTGTGACGTAAGGGTCTGATTGTCTTCAAATTGCAAATATCACAATATTTTTATAAACCCAAGATCTGGTGTGAAGATGGAAGGGTCGAAATTTTGAATAACCATGAAACTTATAAAACGCGTAATTAACATCCGATTCCATTCAGACTTGCCACATCTCAATATTTCCATACACACACGATCTGTAATAAATATGGTAGAGATCGGACCATTCCTTCGGGAACCACCCCCACAAAGGACCAAACTTTTGAAGAACCAAAACGATCATATAATATTAAATAAGCATGCCGTCCTTCCCCTTCCCTCCTTCTCCTCCGTCATAAGATCTGCTGTGAAGATGGGTATATCAAAGAAAGTTTGAAAAACAAAAACGATCAAAGGAAGCGAAAATAAACATACAACTCTCGCAAAATTTCATACATACAAACATTTTTGCTTACACAAGATCTGTTGGCAAGATAGTATATATCTGCGATCCACTCCTAGTCACAATTTTCAATACTTATATCTGCCATAATTTGCAAAACAAGTCAGCGATTTTTTACAACTTGATATAACTAAATATTTTTCGCAACCAGAATCCTGAGATGAATGTGGAATTTATGATTTCATATAAGTTTGAATATAAATATGCGATTTTCTGATGTCCAATATTTTTATCTGCATTAGTTAAAGCAGACAAATGGAATAGTTCGGTCGAGTAGTAACTCACATTTTAATTTTTCTAAAAATTATCACATATCTAATATAAAATGAAGAGAGTAACGAATATAGTCTAAAACTCACACCTCGCAATATTTATATCGTATTTATTTAAGTCCGACCGTCGATGGACAGTATTGGCCCATTTCTTCGGAATCTACTCCATACAGGATCAACAATTTGAATAATCAAAACAATCAGACATTATCACACACTCTCCAATAATGTTTAAGTTTTCCTTGATGGCGAGTGGAAAAACCTTAGGATCATCCGAACATAATGCCGATTTTTCTTTTTTATCGCACTAGAACGCTGTCAAAAATATCCTTCAAAATTTCAAGAAAAAATTCCATGATAGCCTTTTTTATTATTTTTTGAAAATGCTTGCTAATAGCTCAAGAAGAGCTCCAGCAATACACATATGGTCAAAAATATCGAAATTTGCACAATATTTTTTCCATTAAAAAATAAAAAATTTTCTTGTGTCCCACCTTTCTAAACAGGTGTTTCAAGCAAAAGCATTTGATTCTTAAAGGAACTACATGCATTTTTCTTTCAGAGGAAACAACAATTCTTAAAATGAAGTTTTCCGAATAGATTTTATTAAACATTTTCTCAGTCAATGTTTATAGAGTTCCTTAAAACTTTACTTATCTATGAAAGGGATATTTATTTAATCTATAAATCCTGGCCTCTTCCTGTTAAATAAATTCATTGGAAATTGAGTTATTAACAAACCCCTCTTTTGGGAAAAAATAATAAATTAACCCTCAATTGTTTAATTTTTTTACCAATCCATTTGTTAAACAACGGAAATGAAGTCTTTATAACACTCCACAAATACCCAAAGGATTTGTATACACAATTGATTGAAATTCCCATTATTTGTCACCATTTCTAATCCCGCCATCCATCCTCTTCACATCTGAGTGCCAATGAAAGAGTTAACAAGGACTAATCCTCACTTAACAACGGTATTCCAATTTGATTGCAAATGTTTCGCTTGATTTGTAGCGTTTCCAATTAAAAAAATATTGCCAACCGAGAAAGGGGTATTTCCATTGCATCGCATCATGAACAAATCCACAATTTAATCCGACTCTGGGTGAGTGTACGAATCGAGTCGAGGCCCCTCGAATAACCCACATTTTTAAGAAGCTCTAAATAGGAAAATATTTCAACACCCATCGGCCGAACAGACTGAGAATACCCACAGATGCCTGTATGCCTTGGCAGATCATAACATGTTTTGCTTATCAACTCTTAACCCTTTACTAAACGTTCACCAAATAAACACCCACCGCTACCGACGAGGACAGCACAGAGACAATTGTAAATGTATTAAAATCTAATACCACCGACATCTATGTTGTTGTTGTGTGGTTTATTGACATTCTGTTACATTCATAATAATCGTCGTCACCACACATTTGGAATCAGTCATCCAGGCATTTGAAAACTACGCTTCCGGCTAAATGATTGCTGTTCTTTGGTTGGTGAATTGAAGCCAACAAATTCAAGTCGGCTCAATAAGAGTTTAACCGCAGGATTATTGAGGCATCAGCAACAAAACCAACAACAGCAATGGTAGCAGCAGAAGTTTAGGAAGACATAGGCAGACAGACTTAGTGGAGGATCAATAAAACATGCCATAGCAAATACACCTCTAATCCTAACTACCTACAAATGTCGCTGTGTACATATATATGGATGTGTGTGTGTGAGTATGTAAATATGCTACTGCTGAAGTGTATCCTGAATAAATATAAACTTTAGATATGGGCAAATGTGTTCATGTGTGCGGCCAGGCCCATAAACAAATAATATAACCATCAAAAAGGCATTTATCATGCCTCCGATGCACCTGAATCCATCCATATGTGAATGTATGTGTCTGTGTGCAATTTATTTGTCAGCCAAGTAAGTCAGTGACTGGTCTAACGAGTTGATGATGAGGCTGTCTAAGCCTTTCACTCGTCGTCGTCCTTATCTTGGCTGAATGATGAAAGGAATTGAAAGGAATGAAAGACATCAGTGACACTGAGGATTATTTGAATAGGTCCTCAGGAGAAAATTTTTTAGAGAATATTTTATCAGAGTCCAACTGAAACTTGAAGAGTTTGAAGATATTCCCTCGAGGATCCTGAGAAAAGTGGATTTTTTAAAGAATATTTTTTCAAGGACCAACAGAAACGTGGATTTTTTAAAGAATATTTTTTCAAGGACCAATAAACGTGGATTTTTTATAAAATATTTTTTCAAGGACCAATAAACGGGATTTTTTAAAAAATATTTTTTCAAGGATCAGAAACAAATAAAGGTGTATATTTAAAAAAAAATATTTTTTCAGTGACCTACAGACCATCAAACCTGGATTTTTAAAAAATATTTTTTCAATGACCTACAGACCATCAAACGTGGATTTTTAAAAAAAATATTTTTTCAAGGACCTACAGACCATCAAACGTGGATTTTTAAAAAAAATATTTTTTTAAGGACCTACAGACCATCAAACGTGGATTTTTAAAAAAATATTTTTTCAAGGACCTACAGACCATCAAACGTGGATTTTTAAAAAAATATTTTTTCAAGGACCTACAGACCATCAAACGTGGATTTTTAAAAAATATTTTTTCAATGACCTACAGGCCATCAAACCTGGATTTTAAAAAAAAAATTTCAATGACCTACAGACCATCAAACCTGGATTTTTAAAAAATATTTTTTCAATGACCTACAGACCATCAAACGTGGATTTTTAAAAAATATTAAAAAAATATTTTTTCAATTACCTACAGACCATCAAACGTGGATTTTTAAAAACATATTTTTTCAAGGACCTGCTGACCATCAAACGTGGATTTTTAAAAAAATATGTTTTCAATTACCTACAGACCATCAAACGTGGATTTTTAAAAACATATTTTTTCAAGGACCTGCTGACCATCAAACGTGGATTTTTAAAAAAATATTTTTTCAATTACCTACAGACCATCAAACGTGGATTTTTAAAAACATATTTTTTCAAGGACCTGCTGACCATCAAACGTGGATTTTTAAAAAAATATTTTTTCAATTACCTACAGACCATCAAACGTGGATTTTTAAAAAAATATTTTTTCAATTACCTACAGACCATCAAAGGTGGATTTTTAAAAAATATTAAAAAAAAAAAAAATTTTCAATGACCTACAGACCATCAAACGTGGATTTTTAAAAAATATTAAAAAAAAAAATTTTCAATGACCTACAGACCATCAAACGTGGATTTTTAAAAACATATTTTTTCAAGGACCAACAGAAACGTGGATTTTTTTAAAGAATATATTTTCAAGGACCAACAGAAACGTGGATTTTTTAAAGAATATTTTTGAAAAGGACTATTGGACAGGATTTTTTAAAGAATATTTTTTCCAGGACCAACAGAAACGTGGATTTTTTAAAGAATATTTTTGAAAAGGACCAACAGAAACGTGGATTTTTTAAAGAATATATTTTCAAGGACCAACAGAAACGTGGATTTTTTAAAGAATATTTTTGAAAAGGACTATTGGACAGGATTTTTTAAAGAATATTTTTTCCAGGACCAACAGAAACGTGGATTTTTTAAAGAATATTTTTGAAAAGGACCAACAGAAACGTGGATTTTTTAAAGAATATATTTTCAAGGACCAACAGAAACGTGGATTTTTTTAAAGAATATATTTTCAAGGACCAACAGAAACGTGGATTTTTTAAAGAATATTTTTGAAAAGGACTATTGGACAGGATTTTTTAAAGAATATTTTTTCCAGGACCAACAGAAACGTGGATTTTTTAAAGAATATTTTTGAAAAGGACCAACAGAAACGTGGATTTTTTAAAGAATATTTTTTTAAGGACCAACAGAAACCTGGATTTTTTAAAGAATATTTTTTCAAGGACCAACAGAAACGTTAATTTTTTAAAGAATATTTTTTCAAGGACCAACAGAAACGTGGATTTTTTAAAGAATATTTTTTCAAGGACCAACAGAAACGTAGATTTTTTTAAGGAATATTTTTTCAAGGACCAACAGAAACGTGGATTTTTTAAAGAATATTTTTGAAAAGGACCAACAGAAACGTGGATTTTTTAAAGAATATTTTTTCAAGGACCAACAGAAATGTGGATTTTTTAAAGAATATTTTTTCAACCACCAACAGAAACGTGGATTTTTTAAAGAATATTTTTTCAACCACCAACAGAAACGTGGATTTTTTAAAGAATGTTTTTTCAACCACCAACAGAAACGTGGATTTTTTAGAGAATATTTTTTCAAGGACCAACAGTAATGTGGAGTTTTTAGAGAATATTTTTTCAAGGACCAACAGTAATGTGGATTTTTTTTAAATATTTTTTCAAGGACCAACAGAAACGTGGATTTTTTAAAGAATATTTTTGAAAAGGACCAACAGAAACGTGGATTTTTTAACGAATATTTTTGAAAAGGACCAACAGAAACGTGGATTTTTTAACGAATATTTTTGAAAAGGACCACCAGAAACGTGGATTTTTTAAAGAATATTTTTGAAAAGGACCAACAGAAACGTGGATTTTTTAAAGAATATTTTTGAAAAGGACCAACAGAAACGTGGATTTTTTAAAGAATATTTTTGAAAAGGACCAACAGAAACGTGGATTTTTTAAAGAATATTTTTGAAAAGGACCAACAGAAACGTGGATTTTTTAAAGAATATTTTTGAAAAGGACCAACAGAAACGTGGATTTTTTAAAGAATATTTTTGAAAAGGACCAACAGAAACGTGGATTTTTTAAAGAATATTTTTGAAAAGGACCAACAGAAACGTGGATTTTTTAAAGAATATTTTTGATAAGGACCAACAGAAACGTGGATTTTTTAAAGAATATTTTTGAAAAGGACCAACAGAAACGTCGATTTTTTAAAGAATATTTTTGAAAAGGACCAACAGAAACGTGGATTTTTTAAAGAATATTTTTGAAAAGGACCAACAGAAACGTCGATTTTTTAAAGAATATTTTTGAAAAGGACCAACAGAAACGTGGATTTTTTAAAGAATATTTTTGAAAAGGACCAACAGAAACGTCGATTTTTTAAAGAATATTTTTGAAAAGGACCAACAGAAACGTGGATTTTTTAAAGAATATTTTTGAAAAGGACCAACAGAAACGTGGATTTTTTAAAGAATATTTTTGAAAAGGACCAACAGAAACGTGGATTTTTTAAAGAATATTTTTGAAAAGGACCAACAGAAACGTGGATTTTTTAAAGAATATTTTTGAAAAGGACCAACAGAAACGTGGATTTTTTAAAGAATATTTTTGAAAAGGACCAACAGAAACGTGGATTTTTTAAAGAATATTTTTGAAAAGGACCAACAGAAACGTGGATTTTTTAAAGAATATTTTTGAAAAGGACCAACAGAAACGTGGATTTTTTAAAGAATATTTTTGAAAAGGACCAACAGAAACGTGGATTTTTTAAAGAATATTTTTGAAAAGGACCAACAGAAACGTGGATTTTTTAAAGAATATTTTTGAAAAGGACCAACAGAAACGTGGATTTTTTAAAGAATATTTTTGAAAAGGACCAACAGAAACGTGGATTTTTTAAAGAATATTTTTGAAAAGGACCAACAGAAACGTGGATTTTTTAAAGAATATTTTTGAAAAGGACCAACAGAAACGTGGATTTTTTAAAGAATATTTTTGAAAAGGACCAACAGAAACGTGGATTTTTTAAAGAATATTTTTGAAAAGGACCAACAGAAACGTGGATTTTTTAAAGAATATTTTTGAAAAGGACCAACAGAAACGTGGATTTTTTAAAGAATATTTTTGAAAAGGACCAACAGAAACGTGGATTTTTTAAAGAATATTTTTGAAAAGGACCAACAGAAACGTGGATTTTTTAAAGAATATTTTTTCAAGCACCAATGGACAAATAAACGTGGATTTTTTAAAGAATATTTTTTCAAGCACCAATGGAGAAATAAACGTGGATTTTTTAAAAAATATTTTTTCAAGGACCAATAGACCAATAAACGTGGATTTTTTAAAGAATATTTTTTCAAGCACCAATGGACAAATAAACGTGGATTTTTAAAAAAATATTTTTTCAAGGACCAATAGACCAATAAACGTGGATTTTTTAAAATGTGTTTTTTCAAGGACCAACGGACAAACAAGCGCGGAGTTTAAAAAAAAAAATATTTGTTTAAAGGACCAACGGACAAACAAACCTGGAGTTTTTAAAAAATATTTTTTCAAGGACCAACGGACACATAAACGTCGATTTTTTAAAAAATATCTAAGGCTCAGACATGGATTTATTAAATAAGTATTTTTCAAGAATTATAAAAGCCTCAATCGTATATTTTTTAAAGAATTTTCTTCAAGGACTATCAAAGCCTCAAAAGTAGATTTTTTAAAAAAATTATCTTCAAGGACTATCTAAGCCTCAAACGTCGATTTTTGAAGAATTTTTGCGAGGACTATCGAAGCCTAAAAGTGGATTTTTTAAAGAATTTTTTTTTTCAAGGACTATCATAGCAAGAAAAGTGAATTATTTAAAGAACTTTTTTTAGGGACTATAAACGTAAAAACAGCAAAGCAACAAATTTGGATCTCTTCATTTTTTTCAAGGACTATCAAAGCAACAAACGAGGAGTTGTTCAAGAATTTCGTCAAGACTCTTGTTTATCATCCTATCCAAATCCTCTTCAGTGTTTATATATTTATCAAGGTGTGTACATAGCCTTTTAGCTCTTTAAACTTCAAATAAGGAGTTTTCATTTTCTTGATCTTGATACTCCTTCTATGCACATATGTATGTCTACACGTATGTTTGTATGTCTGTGGGAATTCATGATTGAGACCATACAGTAGCCAATTTAAAACAAATTGGCTTTACCTACCGTCTTCGCCTTAATTTGTTCAGCCAAAAGAACAACAGCAAACTTTTGTGAAAGAGAGATCAACAAACAGACAGACAAGCAGGAAGCAACAACCAAACAGTAGCCCATGCATATGCAAACACACATCCTTTGGTCATATGTGGAAGTAAAGGATTAAACCGAGTTAAGAAAACCCAACAGAAACTATCTAAATCTCGGCATGTAGTAAACCTCAAAAGGATTTTCGTCAAATATTTGAGCAAGGGGTTTGGCATGACATTTAAGCTGTGTGTGGACGAATGGCGGGAGCCCGTATGAAACTAGGCAAGGTTTACATAGCGGCGTTTAATATCCGTACAAATATTTAAAAAATACTGCGTGGGATTAAAACCCTGGAAATGTCTTGGTCTTTCGTCAGTGCGACAGACAAGCAAGCTTGGCCTCAGAGACCGATGCTATCAACGAAAGGATTAAAAGGACAAGATTATGAAAGTGGTTAGATTGTGACAATGACAAAAATGGGCAAAAATAACGGAGAAAAACCAAAAACACAGAGACTGGCGATTTACAAACCCCTTGAAGTTGTTGTTGCTGTAGGTGAAGTAGGCTACAACAATTTGGTTGGGAATCTTCCATTAATGGCCAAAACTGCAGTTGGACAAATATTTTGTTATAGAGGTTGGGTTGTTTGCAAAAGACAACATTAAATGACAACAGTAGCACCATCCTCATCACAGCCATCACCACCAACGACAAATGGTGGCGACAATATCAAATCATTGCCAGGATTTTACAGCTGCTACTGCTGTTGGATGTTGAGAGTTTGTTGGCTGGCTGGCTCAGCAGCAGGGATTGGCGCGTTAATTGGCCAAATTTCAATGAAAACACGACGTTTTATTTCATTCCGACTCGGAGCAAAAATGGTTATGGTGTGCTGTGTTGTGTGTGTGTGACGTTGGCGGGCGGCACATGTTGTTGACATTGTCGTTAGTTGGAGTTTGGTTAAAATGAACACCCGCCGCACAGTCATCCACCCATAGAGCCAGTATGCCAGCCTGCCAGAAAAGGGGTGACACTTGGCCGTTTGTTTGTTGCCTTTGGCTACCGAAAAGGACACTTTTCATAAATAATTGTTTGTTTTGTCGCCATTAACACTTCGCTTTTTTTCTGTACACAGTAAACAACACGAAGCAAAAACAACAACAAAAACAACTTCATCAGTGAAACAAAAATACTTTTAATTGCTGACTTGGTTTTTTTTGTTTTTTTTTTCTCGTTCTTGTGGACGTTGGTCGATTTCTGTCGCAGAGATTGTTATTTTTTTTCATTTTGGCCCCATTAAAGTTGAAGGACATTTGCGAGGGAAGACATTAATGAATATTGTGAGATTTATTCCGCAAAGAGGTGGAACTTGAAATTAAGAGTAAAGCAAATTGTTTTTTATATGGAATTCGAGGCGATTTGGAAGTCTCTTCTTAAGTTAGGTTTTATATTTAATTTAAAATACATTCGAACTCTTAAAAAATCACTTCCTCTCATCGTCAGAAAAAAAGTTGTTTTTTGAAATAAAATTGAGACTTATTTTATGGTTATTTATTCTCAATGCTATCAGAAAAGAAAACGTAATTTTTTAAGTATAAAGGGAGAAACAGAACTTTAATCGTGAATTAGTTGGAATTTTTAAATAACTTTCCACTTTCTAAAAATAATTTTTCAAGGACTATGAGAGTCGCGAAAAAAAAACATTTTTAGGAAAATTTCTTGAGGAACTATCAGAGCTAGAATATAACATTTTGTATTTTTATACCCTCAGTCATATGGCTAGAGATGGTATATATCATTTAATGCGGTCAAAATGTGCTTCATTGAAAAAACTGTTTTAAACACTGGGACTCCTAGGAACCTAATCCGTTTCTGGACATTTGGAGTCGATCTGGCCATGTACGTCCATCCGTCAGTCTGTCTTACTGGGGCGAGTACCAAAACTTGGTACTCCGTAATATTATTATCAAACCTAGATCCAGTTCGGAGGTTTGGTAATATCGGTTCACTCCTTGTAGTACCTCCCCCACAAAATGTCAACATTTTCAAAGAAAATAATATACTGCACAAAAAGAGAAAGGATTATCCGATTGAATTTTTCCTTTAGTTCTAGGTCTGGCGCGAAAATGGACAATATTGGTTCACTCCATCAAGTACCTCCCCCACAAACTGTCAAAATTTGGAATGACTATAGATTTTTTATAAAGATTTTACGGATCGGACTATTTCTTCTGATACCTTTCCCACAAAGGATTAAAATTTTAAATAACCAAAACAATCATAAAATCCAAAATAAGCATCGGGCTCCCTTTATATTTCACACACCTCATTATTTCCACTTATAAAAGATCTGCTGTGAAGATGGGATATATCGGCCTACACCTTCTGATAACTTCCCCACAAAGGGTCAAAATTATCCTTGAAGCTCATAAAACGCGAAATTATCATTCAATTCCATTCAGACTTGGTACATCTCAATATTTCCATCATCACAAGATCTGTTTGAAGGTGGCGGATATCGAACCATTCCTTCTGGAACCACCCCCCATAAAGTTTTTAATAACCAAAACGATTCTAAAATCCGAAATAAGCATCTGGTTCCCTTCATATTTCACGAATCCCATTATTTCTACTTACACAACATTTGCTGTGAAGATGGGATATATCGGTCCAGTCCTTCTGGTAAGGGTCCAAAATTTTGAATATTCATGAAGCTCATAAAACGCGAAATTAACTTCCGATTCCATTTAGACTCGGTACATCTCAATATTTCCATCAATGCAAGATCTATAATAAAGATGGTAGAGATTGGACCATGTCTTCTGGTAACTTCGCAACAAAACGCTCAAAGAAAGCGGAATAAGCATCCAACTTTCTTCAAATTTCCCACATACAAACATTTTTGGTAACGCAAGATCTGTGGTCACAATTTTCAATTCTTTTAATTTAAATATAGCAAGTTGTAAAGGATCGCTGATTTGTTTTGCAAGTTGTGACAGATAACTTGCGAAACAAGTCAGTGATACTTTACAACTTGCTATCTATCTAAATATTTCTCTTAATCATAATTTTTTCCATACCTATACTTTTATCTGTATTAGATGAAGATGAGCCACAAAAGTGAAATTATAAAGAAAATTCTACAGTGGACGATCATAGCCTAATCGTGAAATAATACAATTATTCTTCAAGGAGTTTGAGAGTCAGCAAACCTGATTTGTTTCTTTTTTCAAGTACTTCTTTTTTCTTCAAGGACTACCAGAGTCAGAAACGGAATGCTTCTATTTATTTTAAGGCCTCTTGGAAATCAGCTAGAAATGTTTGGCAAAAATTATCAAATGCAGATACATGGGATTTTGGGAACAAGACTATTGGAGCTATATTTTATTTTTTAAATCTTTATGGGAATATTTTTAATTCGTGTCAGAAATATGGATTCTTCAGAAAAAATTTTCAAGGTCTCACAGAGCCAGACACGAGAAATTTTTGTCTATAAGAATAAAAAACTAATACTTCTTCAAAAGCTAACAAAGCCAGATAATTTTAATTTTTAGGAATATTTGTTCTAAGACTAATAGCGATGGAACTATTTATACACAAGGATTTTTTGTAACAATTTTTAAAATCCGGACATTTGACTCCAGAAACGGGGTCTAGTTTTTCAAGGACTATTATTGTTAAATATATGCATTTTTCAACTATTTTAAAAAATTATCAGCGCAAAAACTATGAAATTTTAGCAAAATATTTCGACAACGGATATATATTAGACTCAGATCTCGAATTCAGCCCAGCTAGAAGAAATGTACGACGTTCCCGAAGCCTCGCCTTCTGATATCACAAATGGTAAAGGTGCACATTAACTACATTAAGTATTTTATAACAAAGTTGCGATTTATAGCAACAATTTTTTAAGAACAGATTTTTTTTATTTTTCAAGGATTATCAGAGCCAATACCGTACAGGTTTTTCTGCGAATTATCGGAGCCACAAATGTAGGTTTTGCTTTTAAGATTTTTTATAGGATTTTTTTAGATATTCAATATAAGAAATGTGGATTTTTACACATTTTTATAAATGTACAGGGTGAGATAAAAAAATGTTACCAAGTCAAACGCCATAATTCTTACATTTTATTGAATGGAAGCAAAAAAATGTCGGAAATAGCATCACGTTTTAGAATAAGTTTAGATTTGTTCGAATTGGTCACCCTTGTCACGAATTATGGCCTTCAATGAAACCGTCACACGCTGCCCGAATGTTGCTCTACGGTATTTTATCCCATTCCCGGCGAAGCGCTTGCTTGAGGTGATCGACACTTTGATATTTTTTAGTTCCAACCATGCTTTTCAAAATACTCAAGACACAATAGTCCAACGGATTGGTATCCGGGGATTTCGGTGGCAATTGTGCGCTGGAAATGAAGCGAGGAATATCATTTTGTAACCATTTTTGGGTGGCGCGTGCTTTGTGCGATGGTGCTGAGTCCTGCTGGAATATCCAAGGTCTGCGGCTAAAATTTTTGCGTGCCCAAGGCTTCAATACACCCTCCAGAATATTTTCGCAATAATATTCGGCATTTATTCTCATACCACGGCCGATTAATACGAGCGGAGAGCGACCATCGGCTGTTATGGAGGCCAACACCATCACCATGGCCGGCGCTTGAGTTTTGGTGGCCAACCGAAGGTGCACATTTTCAGCTGACATTCTTGGCAAGTAAACACGATCATTTTGTTTGTTTACAAACTGCTGGACAACGAATGTTTTCTCATCGGAGGAAACCAAATTCGGCAGTTCATCGCTTTCGGCCAAGCGAAGCAACTCTTTACCTCTATTGAGTCTATTTTCTTTCCGTTGCGGTGTAAGTTTTTACACTTTTTGGAATTTCAATGGCTTTACCCCGAGCTAATTTTTCAATCTTTGCCGAATGGAGTATTGCGATATGTTCAGCTCACGAGCCATTTTTCGGCCACTGCGACGCGGGTTTCGATCAAGTCGCTTTTTTACTTTTCGAACCATTTCTGCTGATGTTGCTGTTTTCTTCCGTCCACTTGTTTGACATCTGGCTACGCTACCAGTATCACGGTAACGAGCGATGGTACGAGACACAAAAGATTTATTCTTCTTTAAATGCTGGAGTGCTTTAACTATTGCCACTTTTGGTGGTTTTCCAGCCAAATGTAAAGAAATCACACTATCATGCTTGAATTCCATCACGAATAACATTTTTTCTGGAAAATGCTCACCAAAATGCTTTTGTGCGTTTGTAAACAATATAATAAGCTGTCACTGGAATAATTTTAACAGCTGTCGGACGAGTGGCTTAGAAATGACAGCAGTCTGAAGTTAGTTGCAGTTTTTTATCTCACCCTGTATATTAGAACAGAGTCAAAATGTATATATTTTTTTAAAGATCATCAGAGGCACAAACTGTTCGTAGGAGCTTTCAGAAAGAACGAATGGCATATTTATGATTTCTTTTAAAACTATTTGAACAGTCAACTTGAAACTAATAGACATGTAACACGAAATCTCTTTCAGGACATTTGGAGTTGTTCTAGACTTAGTCATCTCTCTGTCTGGGCAGCTGGTGGGCAAGACAACCTTCAAAGGGAATATTTTTTTTCTCAAACTTATATCAAGTTTTAATATAGGCAGCATCGTTCTGTCCCTTCAGATAATACACTGCCAAAATTTCCCAAAAAAAATCATATATCTTATAAAACTCCAAGATCCAGATTTGGGTAAATTTTAAATCTGTACTTTAGCGACCAACTCTTTTTTGGCGGGCTTAGAAATAAAGCCACAGTCGAAGTCGAAGTCTATGCCTCAAGCTGGAGTCAAAAAGGGGATATTAGGTTATTTAAGACATTTTCAGAAAAATAATTCGACAAGGGATGTATGTGAGACCCATATTTCAAGAAGATGTAGGTCGTACTACACTTCCGAAACCAGCTTTCTGGTACCCTAAAATATAAAGGATTAATTTTTTTTAATTTTTGGAGCTTGTCACATCTTTCCAAGAGTTTGATTCATCCCTCCATCTATAACAGTTACAAATTTTCTAAATCGTAGTTTTTTTATAAATTTCAAAGTGAACACAAGAATTTTTATAAACTATTGGAAGTGAAAATCATACATGAAAATTTAAAATCATATGCAAATTTCGTGTTTTGTTTCACTGTCAAACATCTTCACTTTGGTCTATAATTTAAATGTGAAACGAACAACGCTTGCAAATTATTGACTTCTATAAAAAAATATCTCGCGCTTCTTCCATTTAGAGTCGAAACTTATTTTCGGCTCAGGGGTACGTAATGGTCACATTTCGATGCGTTTTATGGGCTGGTATTATCATTGGACCGTACTTCTTGAAAGATGGTGAATTCTATGGCTTTTTTATACCCTACGCCATAGTATAGAGGAAATATATATTTTAGACGCTGAAGAATATATTCCTGATTTATCGATGTCCATCCGCCCGTCTGCGGAAATCACTCTAGCTACCGAACGAGTTGAAGTAGGTTAATAAAATTTTACTCAGATGTGTGTTTGGTCTGCGAGCCTTTTGATTTTGAAAATGGTACATAATTCCACGTTTAGGTATAGCCCCCATATAACAGTACCTCCCGACACCTCCCTTAAGGCCTGTGACAGAAAATTGCGTATGCAGGTCCACGTCTTCGTATAGCCCCCATGTAACTGTACATTCTGCAAATATGGAATTTGAAACAATTTCGGTCTATAATATCGTTAAAATAGTCAAAATACCGAATATAGATTTTGACAATATTCACGAATTGTTTTAAATTTTCGTATTTCCAGTTCGTGACAGAATAAATTTTATGGAGGACTACTTTCTGGGTACATATAACGGTACTTCCCTACATTCAGTATTTTGATTTTTTGCGACATTTTTCACGGGATTTTTTTAAGTTTCGTATTTGAGTATTGTAATGGCCTATGACAAAACTTGTCTATGCAGGTCCACGCCTTCGTATAGGCTCCAATTTTAACGATAACGATTTTTATGATTTTAACAATATTTATACCCTACACCACAAGGTGGTCAGGGTATTATGTCTTTGTGCATTTGTTTGTAACAGGCAAATTGAAACGAGATAGACCCATAGTTCCTTTTAATGATCTTCAAGAATCACATCCTCGGTCGATTTATGCATGTCAGTCCGTCCGTTTGTCCATGTATTTTTGTAAACAAAATGCAGGTTGCATTTATTATTCGATTGAGATGAAACTATGCACAAATCATTTGTTTGGTCCAAGGACGAACCCTATTGAAATTGGAGATAATCGGTAAAAATTTCGAAATATATGAAATACAGCTCAAAAATATCTTTGGCAAATTTTATCAAGATCCGTTCAGATTTGGATATAGTCCCATATGTATCAAATGGGCAATACAAGTCCAAATTTAAAAGATACAAATGCTTCGGCATATTTAGTCTTTTGAACTTAAAATTATAATTATAATCATAGCGTGTAGGATTGAATTCTCCCATAAAAACTTTTAATTGTTATGCGGAGCTCTACTAAATTAGCAAAGTGGTGAAGGGTATCATAAAGTCGGTCCCGCCCGACTTTAAGACTTCTTTTTACTGTTTTCAATTTATTATATTTTTTATTTATTTATTTTTTTTTTCTAAATTTCCAAATTCCGAGACAGGCTTTAGGAATTCTGACTACCTTTTATAGGTATTAGAAATTGCAAACGACATTCATTCCCACCATATTGAGAAATCTATCTTACAACTCTCTGAAACACAACACATGCTGTACTTCTCAAATCAATATTAACATTATTTTTCTTCAGAATTTCCTTTCCTTGGCATCTTACACATATACATTGATTTTGTTCCGTTTTTATCCATCCTCCATGCAATCCAACCGTCGAAATCTTTAAGCAACGGAAATGAGTTCAAAGTTGTTGGCTCCTCTCAATTACCCTTTTGATTTTTATTTCATTTTATTTGGACAACTGGCCGTATGGATGGCCAGCTAAATGGATGGCTGCATGGCATGGGGATGGTCACAACAGAACAATCGCATTAAAATCTTGTTAAACAATTGCTTTACATGCGCTCACGATCAGCTTCAATTAAAGCAAATCAAATGATTGATCGTGCATGCACGCAACAGTCAGACCCTGGTCATATGCTGGAAACCGACCACACCACGCCAATACTGGCACTTCACGATGACGCTCGTAGAGCAGCTCTATGATTCTAAATGAAATTAAACTTTAACCCCAAAAACACAAGTTCGCCACTAACAAACAAATAATGCCGGGCAGGCATTTGAGAAAAACAAATTAGATGAAAAAAAAAAACAATAAAAACAAAACTAAGACACTTTGCAGATCATTGAAATGACCAGGCGTCCGTTCCAAATCATTTGCTTCATTCATTCGTCTTCATTCTTTGCTTCGATTGATTCTCTCATTCATTCATCATCGCCCAGACTTGGAACTAAAAACTCTTCTCTGGCCCCTTCTTCCCACTGGATGCTGCCATGTCATAAGGCCAGCCACATAACATCTCGCTAAAGTGCCATGATCCTTAATTAGTGTTTGTTCATTATCTTGGCCCATGTTGACCCGATTTTCAATTAAGTCAATTGAACGTTGAGGGCAACAAATATCAACCGGAATGAACACAGCCAGTCATTCAAGTTTGATAGAAGCTGGACCATCTGAAATTTATTTTTCAAGTATTTGTTATAATTCCCGACTATTTCTGTATGGATGAGTGTGTGCGTGCGTGTGTGTGCTGGGGTATGCTTGGTTGTTTACAAAAATAAGTTGATTCAACAAAAATTAATATTAAACGGAAATTATGAGTGTTTGATTCACACAACTAGTAGCCAGCTAGAATAAATAGTAGAATTACGAACGAGCTTTCATGTGCATAGACATTGGATGGGGTCGATGGGGTGACGATGAGTCATGTGAGGAATACATGTTAGAAAAAAAATCTTAAAGAGAAAATACCATAAAAAGAAAAATTTTCAGGGAAGACTGAAAGGTCTTCTTATAGAAGACTGGCAGGTCTTCTCATAGAAGACTGGAAGGTCTTCTCATAGAAGACGGGAAGGTCTTCTCATGGAAGGCAGGAAGGTCTTCTCAAAGAAGACAGAAAGGTCTTCTCATAGAAGACCCGGAGGTCTTCTGATAGAAGACTCAGTAGGTCTTCTGATAGAAGACCAGTAGGTCTTCTCATAGAAGACAAGTAGGTCTTCTCATAGAAGACCAGTAGGTCTTCTCATAGAAGACAAGTAGGTCTTCTCAAAGAAAACTAGTAGGTCTTCTCATAGAAGACCCAGTAGGTCTTCTCACAGAAGACCAGTAGGTCTTCTCATAGAAGACCCGTAGGTTTTCTCATAGAAGACCCGTAGGTTTTCTCATAGAAGACCCAGTAGGTCTTCTCATAGAAGACCAGTAAGTCTTCTCATAGAAGACCAGTAGGTCTTCTCATAGAAGACCAGTAGGTTTTCTCATAAAAGACCAGTAGGTCTTCTCATAGAAGACCAGTAGGTCTTCTCATAGAAGACCAGTAGGTCTTCTCATAGAAGACCAGTAGGTCTTCTCATAGAAGACCCAGTAGATCTTCTCATAGGAGACCCAGTAGGTCTTCTCATAGAAGACCCAGTAGGTCTTCTCCTAGAAGACCCATTGGGTCTTCTCATAGAAGACCCAGTAGGTCTTCTCATAAAAGACCCAGTAGGTCTTCTCATAGAAGACCAGTAAGGTCTTCTCATAGAAGACCAGCAAGGTCTTCTCATAGAAGACCAGTAAGGTCTTCTCATAGAAGACCAGTAGGTCTTCTCATAGAAGATCCAGTAGGTCTTCTTATAGAAGACCCAGTAGGTCTTCTCATAGAAGACCCAGTAGGTCTTCTCATAGAAGACCCAGTAGGTCTTCTCATAGAAGACCAGTAGGTCTTCTCACAGAAGATCCCGTAGGGTATCTCATAGAAGACCCAGTAGGGCTTCTCATAGAATGCCAGTGGGCCTTCTCATAGAAGACCAGTAGGTCTTCTCATAGAAGACCAGGAAGGCCTTCCCATAGAAGACCAGTAGGTCTTCTCACAGAAGACCAGTAGGTCTTCTCACAGAAGACCAGTAGGTCTTCTCACAGAAGACAAGTAGGTCTTCTCATAGAAGACCCAGTAGATCTTCTCAAAGAAGACCAGTAGGTATTCTCATAGAAGTCCCAGTAGGTCTTCTCTTAGAAGACCCAGTAGTAAGTCTTCTCATAGAAGACTGGAAGGTCTTCTCATAGAAGACTGGAAGGTCTTCTCATAGAAGACTGGAAGGTCTTCTCATAGAAGACTGGAAGGTCTTCTCACAGAAGAGCAGCAGGTCTTCTCACAGAAGAGCAGCAGGTCTTCTCATAGAAGACCAGTAGGTCTTCTCATAGAATACTAGTAGGTCTTCTCATAGAGGACCAGAAGGTCTTCTCATGGAAGACCAGTAGGTCTTCTCATAGAAGACTGAAAGATCTTCTTATAGAAGTCCTGAAAGATCTTCTTTTAGAAGTTCTGAAAGGTCTGCTCAGAGAAGTTCTGTAAGGTCTTCTCATAGAAGACTGGAAGGTCTTCTCATAGAAGACTGGAAAGTCTTCTCATAGAAGACCTGAAAGGTCTTCTCATAGAAGTCCTGAAAGGTCTTCTCATAGAAGTCCTGAAAGGTCTTCTCATAGAAGTCCTGAAAGGTCTTCTCATAGAAGTCCTGAAAGGTCTTCTCATAGAAGTCCTGAAAGGTCTTCTCATAGAAGTCCTGAAAGGAAGTTCTGTAAGGTCTTCTCATAGAAAACTGGAAGGTCTTCTCATAGAAGACTGGAAAGTCTTCTCATAGAAGTCCTGAAAGGTCTCCTCATAGAAGTCCTGAAAGGTCTTCTCATAGAAGTCCTGAAAGGTCTTCTCATAGAAGTCCTGAAAGGTCTTCTCATAGAAGTCCTGAAAGGTCTTCATAGAAGTCCTGAAAGATCTTCTCATAGAAGTCCTGAAACGTCTTCGCATAGAATACTGAAAGGTCGCCTCATAAAAGTCTTCCAGGTAATTTTAGAGAAGGATTCCAGATCATTTATAAGAGGACCTCTATATCGTCTATGATAATATATTCTGATATTCAGTGAGAAGACTTTCAGGTCTTCTGTGAGAACGGAAGGTCTTCTCGTAGAAGACCGAAAGCTCTTATAAGGTCTTTAGTGTATAAAGACATTTTGTAGATTGTAGATCTCTATGACGACCCCCTCTAATACACACTCTCTAACTGTGCGTAAATTTTAGTTCACATTGTCCCAATGGATAGACGTCACATTTGAGAGACGACAGCCGTTGCGTGTACTCCACATCATATCCGACGAACCAGGAAAATATGTAACACGTACGAAAAGTGGTTTTTGGCGTGATATAGATGTGCGTCAACATTTACGCTGGCCGGCTGGCTGGTGGTTTCCGTACAATTGGACAATTGGGGAATAGGTTTGCCACACGACAAATATTTGAACGACTCGACGCACTTTCGGATGGCCAGCGAGTGAGTGGGTAAATGTTTAGCTACTGGTTATGTTGTTGTTTGTTTGTTTGTTTTCATTCCGCATTCCCCCTGCAATTGGATGGAATTTAATTGAGAAAATAATATAAAATTATTTTTGAGTTCCAAACAACGAGAACAACAACAAAAACCACAAATTCAACAACAATTCAGTGGCCAGTCGGCCGGCAACGATGGCTGCACTCAAATAAAAGCAATGTTTTAACACAATTACATGTATTGACCGGCGGCCAGCATGAAACCCCGTAATCATAGTTTTCAAAACTATGGAATTACAGTTTTCGCTTCCCACCCCACCATTCCAAAAGCTAGCCACACAATGCTGAATTGGAAAGGAATGAGTGCACGGCAAGTTATGGTGGTGGTGGTACTGCATCAGTTGTCGAAAAGTAAAAAAAATTTCAAATAAATCTGAAGTCGAAGAGAAGAATCGAAAGAAAACCCCACATTTTTGTGGTCAGCCACAGAGGACTACAAAAGTGGCCGGCATAACATCATTAGAAAGAGGTCGAGCGGTCGGTTGGACCATTGCCATTGTCTTCCATTTACGCAAGACCCGCACTTTTTACGATCGTTTTTCATCGATGATGAAAGAGTCGAACGGGACGCCGTCAAATGATCATTAAAAGTGGTTTAATTACTCCGAAGTTCTCTTCAACGAACAATGGTGACAAATTCTCAATTTTTTTCACGCGTTAACCGTCGCTTTGTTTTTTAGTTGATTTCATTGTTGACAATAACAAAAAAAATGGAGTAAAGGCGAGAAATCGCTTGTAGTGGACACGTGCTGCGGTGTTAAATGCTGGTCATCATCGGGGAGAAAAGGGTAAATTAATATAAATGATCTTTTTTGGTATGTCAAAGAGGAGATTTTTGATGGGAATTAAATCGATAGTAGAGGTATTGCAACGGAAAATGTGAACCTTTTAAACGATCACATAAAAATCAAAACGCTTGACCTTGTCCTGGGAATTTTCTCTTCCTCAGCCAAGAGACAATCAAACGTGGATTTTTTAAAAACAATTTTTTCAAGGACCCTCAGTAAAAGTGGATTTTTCAGAGAATATTTTTAAAAGGACCCTCGTAGATTTTTTAAAGAATATTTTTCCAGGGACCCTCAATAAACGTGGATTTTTTAAAGAATATTTTTTCCAGGACCAATAGAAACGTGGATTTTTTAAAGAATATTTTATCCAGGACCAATAGAAACGTGGATTTTTTAAAGAATATTTTTTCCAGGACCAATAGAAACTTGGATTTTTTAAAGAATATTTTTTCCAGGACCAATAGAAACGTGGATTTTTTAAAGAATATTTTTTCCAGGACCAATAGAAACGTGGATTTTTTAAAGAATATTTTTTCCAGGACCAATAGAAACGTGGATTTTTTAAAGAATATTTTTTCCAGGACCAATAGAAACGTGGATTTTTTAAAGAATATTTTTTCCAGGACCAATAGAAACGTGGATTTTTTAAAGAATATTTTTTCCAGGACCAATAGAAACGTGGATTTTTTAAAGAATATTTTTTCCAGGACCAATAGAAACGTGGATTTTTTAAAGAATATTTTTTCCAGGACCAATAGAAACGTGGATTTTTTAAAGAATATTTTTTCCAGGACCAATAGAAACGTGGATTTTTTAAAGAATATTTTTTCCAGGACCAATAGAAACGTGGATTTTTTAAAGAATATTTTTTCCAGGACCAATAGAAACGTGGATTTTTTAAAGAATATTTTTTCCAGGACCAATAGAAACGTGGATTTTTTAAAGAATATTTTTTCCAGGACCAATAGAAACGTGGATTTTTTAAAGAATATTTTTTCCAGGACCAATAGAAACGTGGATTTTTTAAAGAATATTTTTTCCAGGACCAATAGAAACGTGGATTTTTTAAAGAATATTTTTTCCAGGACCAATAGAAACGTGGATTTTTTAAAGAATATTTTTTCCAGGACCAATAGAAACGTGGATTTTTTAAAGAATATTTTTTCCAGGACCAATAGAAACGTGGATTTTTTAAAGAATATTTTTTCCAGGACCAATAGAAACGTGGATTTTTTAAAGAATATTTTTTCCAGGACCAATAGAAACGTGGATTTTTTAAAGAATATTTTTTCCAGGACCAATAGAAACGTGGATTTTTTAAAGAATATTTTTTCCAGGACCGATAGAAACGTGGATTTTTTAAAGAATATTTTTGAAAAGGACCAACAGACCATCAAACGTGGATTTTTTAAAGAATATTTTTGAAAAGGACCAACAGACCATCAAACGTGGATTTTTTAAAGAATATTTTTTCCAGGACCAATAGAAACGTGGATTTTTTAAAGAATATTTTTTCCAGGACCAATAGAAACGTGGATTTTTTAAAGAATATTTTTTCCAGGACCAATAGAAACGTGGATTTTTTAAAGAATATTTTTTCCAGGACCAATAGAAAGAATATTTTTTCCAGGACCAATAGAAACGTGGTTTTTTAAAGAATATTTTTTTCCAGGACCAATAGAAACGTGGATTTTTTAAAGAATTTTTTTTTTCCAGGGCCAATAGAAACAACAGACCATCAAACGTGGATTTTTAAAGAATATTTTTTCCAGGACCAATAGAAACGTGGATTTTTTGAAGAATATTTTTTCCAGGACCACCAAACGTGGATTTTTTAAAGAATATTTTTTAAAAGGACCACCAAACGTGGATTTTTTAAAGAATATTTTTTTAAGGACCTTGAGGCCATGAAACGTGGATTTTTTAAATAATATTTTTTCAGGACCAACAGACCATCAAACGTGGATTTTTAAAGAATATTTTTTCAAGGACCAACAGACCATCAAACGTGGATTTTTTAAAGAATATTTCTTCAAGGACCAACTGACCATCAAGCGTGGATTTTTTAAAGAATATTTTTTCAAGGACCAACAGACCATCAAACGTGGATTTTTTAAAGAATATTTTTGAAAAGGACCAACAGACCATCAAACGTGGATTTTTTAAAGAATATTTTTTCCAGTACCAATAGAAACGTGAATTTTTAAAGAATATTTTTTCAAGGACCAACAGACCATCAAACGTGGATTTTTTAAAGAATATTTTTGAAAAGGACCAACAGACCATCAAACGTGGATTTTTTAAAGAATATTTTTTCCAGTACCAATAGAAACGTGAATTTTTAAAGAATATTTTTTCAAGGACCAATAGAAACGTGGCTTTTTTAAAGAATATTTTTGAAAAGTACCAACAGACCATCAAACGTGGATTTTTTAAAGAATATTTTTGAAAAGGACCAACAGACCATCAAACGTGGATTTTTTAAAGAATATTTTTGAAAAGGACCAATAGAAACGTGGATTTTTTAAAAAATATTTTTTCAAGGACCAATAGAAACTTGGATTTTTTAAAGAATATTTTTCCAGGACCAATAGAAACGTGGATTTTTTAAAGAATATTTTTTCCAGGACCAATAGAAACGTGGATTTTTTAAAGAATATTTTTTCCAGGACCAATAGAAACGTGGATTTTTTAAAGAATATTTTTTCCAAGACCAATAGAAACGTGTATTTTTTAAAGAATATTTTTTCCAAGACCAATAGAAACGTGGATTTTTTAAAGAATACTTTTTCCAGGACCAATAGAAACGTGGATTTTTTAAAGAATATTTTTTCCAGGACCAATAGAAACGTGGATTTTTTAAAGAATATTTTTTCCAGGACCAATAGAAACGTGGATTTTTTAAAGAATATTTTTTCCAGGACCAATAGAAACGTGGATTTTTTAAAGAATATTTTTTCCAGGACCAATAGAAACGTAGATTTTTTAAAGAATATTTTTTCCAGGACCAATAGAAACGTAGCTTTTTTAACGAATATTTTTTAAAGATTTTTTAAAAAAATATTTTTTTAAGGATTTTTAAAGAATATTTTTTTAAGGATTTTTAAAGAATATTTTTTTAAGGATTTTTAAAGAATATTTTTTTTCCAGTTGAAAAATAGTTTTTACCTCTAACAATCAATATCATTTGATCTGCAAAAAATTTTATAATCCTTTAATCTTTTTCCCAAAAATAATTCAAAATATTTGGTGCCATAATTTATCCCAAAAAGTATAAAATATTTTCCCTACTTAAATCGCTCTCTGAATACAAATATTTTTCTAAGGGTTTTGCACTTCACCCTAAAGAGGATCCAACGGAAAAGGGAGAGCAGATGCCAACAAGTACATACCAGCATATACTTGCCTCTTTTGTGAAAAATAAAAAATATCGACAAGATTTAGAATGTGTGTAAAGTAGATTAAGGAAATTATCTCGTTTTCTTTACTCTGTGGCCTGATTATTTGGCATTGGCCTTGTGAGCGCATTAAAATCTTAACACATTTCTTCAATTAGCCAACTTTGGATTACAACTGAATTAGGATTTAATTCAATGCAATCCACTTACCTACAAACCCGACAGCCAGCCAAGCCATCCGAGGATCCTTTCGTTCTCTCTTTTCATTAGATAGTCATTGTGTTGAGAAGAAAAATAAGCTCCATAATGCAATTGTTGAAATTATGGTTTTGCAAATCTCTGCAGTTGTGTATGAGTGTGTGTGTGAGAGAGGTTTTGTGCATAAGAATATCCTTTTTTGTGGCAGAGGATTTATTTTCTAAGCTAACAATATAACAATTGATACATTATCAGTTTTGGCGTGCGCGTTCGTTCGTCTTCCCTGGCCGAAGCGGGAAGAAACCGAGGAAGAAAAAATGTGAATGTAAATGCCGGTATTGAGAAATTGGGTAGGGAAAAGGGAGAGAAAAATAAGAGCATTACCATTAAGTGATCTGGTTTCAGGCCTTTGTCTTTTGCACCAGATTTCCAGATTATCCGCTCTAGTCTACTAACCTACTTTAACCTACATACAAACCCATGCAAGCATAAATACCCCTACCCCTAGGAACATAAAGAGCTACTGAGGCCACTACCCCTCCAGCTTCTAGAATTGGCAGACGGACAGACAGACAGACATACATATGTGCTCTCAATTGAATTCACTTAAGGGCTTAAACGAATTTGTACAATTTGCTAAAATAACATGGCATGGTGTGGCAACAACAACACCAAATTCATACACAATAGCTCAGCTAACAACGCAAACCACCAAAAAGGATAATGGCAATGGCTCAAAGCCAGGGTGGTAGTTGAATCCTTCGGATTCTGTAATTGTAGTCATGGGAGTAAGTTACTTATCTTATTACCAGGGTTAAGTGCTTGGATTACAAACTCCTCAGCCACTGCATATTTAACATTGCGAATGAGCAGCAGCCGAAGTAGAAGCAGCAACTAGGAACCGTTTGCCAAGGGGTAAGCCTGGCAAAGCCTTTGCTGCACTAAATAGCAAACAATACCCACAATGCGATCAATTCAATCTATCCTCAGATCAGCTGGCATTTCTCACTCAACTTTTTTCTTCCAAGACAGTCTAATCACCTTTCTTCGATAGTTCGATGGTTCGTTCTTTGACCAAATACCAATGGATGTCTTCCAGTTAAGACATTTAGTTTAACGAGCTAAATCTGGTTATTGTTATTATCAGGCCCCTGGATATCGTGGCTCGGCGGCCAAAGAATGTGTTACACTTTTATTAAGCCACACATACAAAATTGGTTTGGTTTTAATACTTTCATCCGGTCAATAGAATGGAAAGAAAACCAACAACAACAACACCATTATCATATTCAAATTTTGGATATGAGAAAAAGAAATTCTTCTTATTTTTGTCTTCCATTAACAATATCAAAATCATAATACCCAGATTTGCCAGAGGCATTGGTTTGGGAGATTAAAATCTCAAAAAGAAATTCTAGAAGAAAATTGTCTACAGCTCCTGATGTAAATATTTTATTACAATATCCCCTGGAATTTGTTGTATTTGCCAGTTTTCGCAATGGTAATTGTCGAAATGTTTGCACCCAAAAATATCACAATATTTGATTACACACAATGATATGTGATACTCGGCGGATGGGTCAGTCAGGATAATCCTTTGTCCAGGGATGAATTTTATTTTTTTGTGCAAACAACTGTGGGTTCTTATCATAATCTAGACTGGTCAATATTTTGCAATAAGTGGTTTGTTCATTTTTTCTGTAGGGTTGTGAAATATGACCATTCTGGAAGGGGATAATTTTTTCGTTTTGTATGAAGAGAAGTTTTCAAAGCCAGTAATCATGGGGTCTGCAGATACTTGAAATCTGAATAAAAATGTTTATAAAAATTCATCTCATAAAATTATTCTCAGAAAGTCCATGGTTATTGTTCCGCTGACCAGCCGATAATATTCTGGAAGAATCGCAACTATTAGTCTGCCGAGCCCCCGAAATATGTTCTTAAAAATCGTCTCTCAATAAATCAATAGTTACACGTTCTTTTTGATATATTGTCCAATTGAAAGAAGTATGGTCCAATGATGTCATCAGCCAAACTGTGACTTTTTCGGGATGCATTGGTTGCTTTTGCTATGAATGTGGCTGATCTTCAAATCGAATCGTCAACATTCAACGTTCATGTTGAGCCGGAAATGAGCTTCATCGCTGAATATGGTTTTCCTTTTTTTAGACTCTTGATAATATTAATTTAATGATTTAAAATAACTCTAACGACAAAAACGTTTTTTACCCAAGAGGCGAGATCGTAAAAATTGCATTTAACTGAAATTATTTTAGCATTTCTTCTGAAAACCACACTTATAAACATAAAAACAATTTTGACATAGGGCTTATTTAAAAAAAATGCTGGGAGAATATCTCCAGACAAAAATGAAGGAAACTGGCCAAACCAAAAAAAAAAAAAAAAAAAAAAAAAAATATTTTAAAAAAATCAATGCCCATCGATCTATTTGTCGATGAAAAATAAAATAATCTCCAACATCCACAAACATTGGACCACTTGTCCAAAAAATACGGGTGAGATAAAAAAAACTGCAATAAAGTCAAACGCCATAATTTTTAGATTTTCTTTTAAATTTTATTGAATAAAAGCAAGAAATGACGGAAATAGCATCACATTTAGAATAAGTTTAGATTTGTTCGAATTGGTCACCTTCGGCACGAATTATGGTCTTCAAACGGCCAATGAATGTTGCTTTGCGGTTTGGCCCATTCCCGGCGAAGCGTTTGCTTGAGGTGATCGACACTTTGGTATTTTTTAGTGCCAACCTTGCTTTCCAAAATACTCCAGATACAATAGTCCAACGGATTGGTATCCGGAGATTATGGTGGCCATTGTGCGCTGGAAATGAAGCGAGAAAACTCATTTTGTAACCATTCTTGGGTGGCGCGTGCTGAGTGCGATGGTGCTGAGTCCTGTTGGAATATCTAAGGTTTGCGGCCAAAATGTTTTCGCCATATTTCGCCATTATATTCGGCATTTATTCTGATGCAACTGTCGTTTAATGCGAGCGGAGAGCGACCATCGGATGTTATGGAGGCCCACACCATCACCATGGCCGGCGCTTGAGTTGTGGTGGCGAACCGAAGGTGCACATTTTTAGCTGACCTCTTTGGCAAGTAAACACGATCATTTTGTTTGTTTACAAACTGCTGGACATCGAATGTTTTCCCATCGGAGAAAACCAAATTCGGCAGTTTACCATTTCCGGCCAAGCGAAGCAACTCCTTAGCTCTTTTTATTCACATTTAAAATGCTAGAGTGCTCTAACGATAGTCACTTGTGGTTTTCTAGCCAAATATAAAGAAATCACACTATCACGCTTGAATTCCATCACGAATAACTTTTTTTCTGGAAAATTCTCACCAAAATGCTTTTGTACGCTTGTAAACCATATAATGAGCTGTAACTGGAATAATTTTAACAGCTTTTGGACGAGGGGCTTAGAAGTTGGTTGCAGTTTTTTTATCTCGCCCTGTATACGGGACCTATATCCACATCTTAGCCGATCTAAGCAAATTTTGGCAAAGGAATTTCCGGGCTCTATAAGATATCTGAGACTAAAGTTCATTGCTGTCGAATGCATTTTACGAATATGAGGGGCTTAAAGGCCAAATCGAATGAAACATATATATATAGCTAAAGCTATATCTGAACCGATTCTCTCCAAAATTGGTATACTTACTGCTGGAATTCGGTCGGATATACCAAAATGCAGGTCTTTTAGACTGATATTGGACATTTGGTGCACAATGAACCCAAAATCGGTTGAAAATATATATATGAACCGATCATGATAGAATTTGGCAGAGGTATTTTTGAGCTGTATCTAATATCTTGTACCAAATACCATTCGTGTGAAGTGCATATTACGAATGTGAGGGACTTAAACATCAAATCGGATGAAACATATGTATGGGAGTTATAGCTATATCTGTACCGATTATCACCAAATTTCATGTATTTGCTTCTAGGCTGAATTCGGTCAGATGTCCCAAAATTCAGGTCATGTGGACTGATATAATGGCCATTTAGTGCACAATTAACCCGAAATCGGTTGAAGATATATATATGTGAGCTTTATTTAAATTTAAACCGATTTCAATAGGGTCCGTCTTCAGGCCAGACAAATATTGTTTGGAAAATTTCATCTCAATCGGATAATAAATGCGACCTGCATTTTGTTCACAAGAATACACGAATGGCCGGACTGACATGAATAACTCGACTCTGAAAGTGATTGTCTGAATATCCTTACGAGTACCTATGGTTCTATCTCGTTTTTTTTTCCATGTTATAAACTAATGAACAAAGACATAATACCCTTACCACGATTGGCTCCCTTTAAACTATTTAAAAAAACCCACTATTGTCTATCCTAAGATAATCTCTTAAAATTGTTTCCCACGATCCACGATAGTTCATCTTAAAATTACTTTAAAATATCTATGATTGTCTCTCCCAATCTCAGAAGAAAATTCTACAAAAATCTACAGTTGCTCCCTTTCAAATTATTTTAAATATCCACGAAATTCTTATTATACCCTCCACCTTGGAAAGGAGGGTATATTAACTTTGTCATTCCGTTTGTAACACCCTTAAATACTCGTCGTAGACCCTAAAGTATATATATTCATAACCAGCATAAACTTCTAAGTCGATTTAACGATGTCCGTCTGTCTGTTGAAATCACGATACAGCCCACATTATTTGACGTAAAGCGCCAAAATTTAGCAGAGCAATTTGTATTGCGTCTAAGATGGTTGGTATTGAAAATGAGATATATCGATCCACGTTTTGGTTTAGTCCCCATATAATTGTACCTCCCGATATTCGGCATTTTAATGGTTTTTGACACATTTCTTCGCGGATTTGTGTAGAAATAGGTGTTTGTTGGTCTTAATAATCGAAATGATTTTTATGATGATTTTTTCCACATTTTCCCATGAATATGTCTAAAACTTGGAATATGTGGGTCAAAATGGGCTCTAATGTTTCCTTTGCCCTAAGGAGGAGGGTATTAAAAGTTTGGCCCGGCCGAACTTAATGCCATCAGAGAATCCCTCATAAAAAGGAAACAATTGTTTTAACCCTTTCAGTGTCAATGAAAATTTTTGTCGAGATAAAAATCTGAAATTCCGTACTAATTTACTAAAATGTGCTCAGAAATTCGAAAACGAAACTAATAGAATAGAACTGCAATATTTTTAAATAACGTACGTGTCTGTTATTAAAAAATATCAAAAATAACGGTTCGTAAGAATAACAAAAAATGGCAAAGAAAGAGAGAACTTTTAAATGTCAAATATATTTGACAAAAACACTGAAAGGGTTAAAAAGAGTATAGAAATTATAGAGAATTCACATTTGATCTTCTTAAAGAATTATCAAAATACACTTTACTCCAAAAAAAATTATTTTTGGAAGAGTCAGGAGTTATTTCTCAGATAGTGTCCCTTAAAATATTGCAGTACTCATTAAATATCAAGTATTATTGTTCCGAAAGTACTAAAAGTGCATCATCTTTTGTGGATCCTCCAAAATATAGAAGATTTCACCTGATCCTAATCCACAATGTAAGTCCCATTCCCAAAATCTCTTTAACTTTTCCCCCAAAAGAAATCCCCTCGCTAATCCTTAAAACTAACCTGTTTTCTATATCTAGTCCACAACTCGTTGTTAAGCCATAGCTTTTCTTATTAACTTTTTAGGCATGGCTTGTTTGATCACATACACACACTCACACATATATCCAAAATAAGTGTAACTAAATCTGGCAAGGCAAGCTTTAGACCGACACCAGCAAATGCTTATCATAAATCCAACGTAATCACCGCGATGATCAGGTAACAAACCGACAATAATCGATTTTCATTTCGAAATCATTTAAATCACATATCACACGGACACACATACACTCACACACACACGCACTAACAATGTATTTGAAAGGATTTCGTTGAGTAGTGGCTGAGCTGAGAAAAGCCAGATGAAAGAAAAAAAAAGAGTTAAGCTAAAAATTATGACTAAACCGTGTAAGGCGGTTTATTTCAGTTAACCATGGACAATGGCGATGATGATATTCAAGATGCTTGTTCTGGACTACAATGAGTGAGCCAGCCGGCCAACCAGCCTGCTGATATTATTGCCATTGTTGTGTTTTTTTTTTTGTTGGACCCCATTCTCATCTCATGAATATTGATGATCAATATTTTGGGTAGTTCACACATATTTCAATTATTGTTCTCCCAAAAGAAATTCTATCAAATTCATTGTCTCGATCTGCTTCTTTTTTCTCTGCTCCTTTTTATTATTATGTGTTCCCTTGGCCTGTTGTGCAGTGTTGTTCACTTGTTCGGTATATGTGTTTGGATATTTTGGATTTCTTTTCAAATCGCAACAACAACAACAGAAAATGATGAGGAAAAAATACACCAAAATCAGTGATCAAATGATCAAAAGACATTTACCGCCATCACCGATCACCGATCAACGCCAACACATTTTAGCCTCCTCTGGCTTTTGTTGTAATTTCTTTATTTTCTTCATCGAGTCGACGACTAATGCTTTGATTTGTGGCTGCTTTCTTTTTGTTGTTGGTGTTATTTCTTTTTTTTTTTTCTTTGGTCGATTGAATGCGCCGCTCGGTTTGCTGCCGATTTAATAGAGATCTCATTATTTCAATAGCCTAGTGTTACCCAAAACAAATGAACAACAAGAGAAAAAAATTGGATAACAACAGTTTTTTCTGAAACCAAACCCAAACAGGTCCTTTTGTGGAGTTCATCTCTCATCTCAATTTACTTGGGAAGAAAGGACGAAATCATCGAATATCAGAATAATTATATAATTGGGACAATTCGTGAATGTTTTTGAAGTTAAAGTTAACTGAAAGCCCATTAAAACAAAACAAATAATCAGAAGTATATGGGAATAATAGCAAATACTGAACTTGAACAGCAGCTTTTTAAATGAAATTCCACCTGGTGAAAGTTATTTTGGATGGATTTTGTGGCAAAGCCCCTAACACTGAAATTCAGGTGGAGTCGTTATAGAAAAAATTTTGCAAAGATAAATCTCGCCCAATAATAACCCGAATTGTCAAATGTAGGCTGTATAAAATCCATTTTGGTAGATTTCGTTTTTGAAATAATGTCAAAGAGCATTGCCCAGAGGTTACCCTTAGGTTTTTACCCGGAGAATTTGGCCAATATTTACGCACTCCGCAGTGTTGTTAAGTATTCAAAACAATTTCACACGGAAGTTGTGGTCCATTTTACAGCTAAATATAATCTAATGGTCATCTAAAATGTTTATAGATTTAGATTTATAGATGTTTATAGATTCCTTCCCTGTCCTTAACTCTCTTCTGATGCGAAATTCTACTATAGAGCTACTACAAAATTAGAAAAAATTAATTTTATTTTATTTAAAATTAAATTAATCCATTTGAATGTACATCTTAAGAACAATAGGCATTAATTCTGACACTAACCCTACCCCCATGCTAAATTTTGTGAGGATCGGGCGATAATTGTGACATGCATATAATACCTTCAAAACGTAGCGTTGGGAGGTGAAAAAATTTAGAAAATTTACAATTCAGAATTGTAAGTCAAATTGAAAAAATCGCATGCGATAAAAAATATGACAAAAAATGGGACAAAAGATACTCAATTTTTTATTGTTATATTTTTCCGCGATTTTCTTAGATTTTGTAATTTTCTGGTAAGAGACCATTCCGAATTGATGGGAATTGTGAAAATACGGCCAGCGGTTCTTGTTTCTAAGAAGAATAGATAAGATCAATTATTTTACATATATATATTGTATCTATTTTTTTTTTTTTTTTTCATATTGTATCTATTTTGCTATGTATCCGATTTCTTGGCTACTAACATCATCATGTAATGGTCAGAAGTGATTTTTTAATATTTGTGATTTGGCTGGGATTAAAATTATTCGCGGTTTAGTGGAAATTTACCTATTTTCTTATATAAAAGTTAGGATGTACTTTACCCGCTAGTTATTGTCCGATGGCGGCCCAAATTGTGGGTTTCTGCCCAGTCCTAAACTCTAACTCCATGTAATTTTTCGCGTCGATTGGTTCATAATTGTGGCCTATAGAGCAACTGCGGAGTCAGGAAAATTTTCGTTTTTGGTCCATTTCAACGCGATCATCTTCAAAAACAATAGGGTTCTATTTTGACCCTAACCCCACCTCCATTTTCAATTTCGTGAGGATTGGTTCATAATTACGACCTGTAGCTTAATTACAAATTAACATGGACAGACGGACGGGGGACATACATAGCTTGATTTCCTATGTGGGAAACCAATATTTCGATGTGTTACATAATTTTTGGCCCAATCGAACTTATAATACCCCCAACACATAGTGTTGTAGGGTAAAAAAATCGAAAATCGGGAGCCATGTTCTTATGACCAAGAGGTCTATGCCTCTGACAAAATTTAATTGTACTCCATTTAATGGTGAAGGATAAAAATGGAGCTATAGATTTCTGAAATTTAAATCATACGAACGACCTGAATTTAAAAAAAAGGTCTATTCACTACACCGAGTTTGGTAGTATAAACCGAAGACTTACTGTATTACTCTATACATCCCTGAAAGTGGTGAACTGCCGAATTTGGTTTTCTCCAATGCGAAAACATTCGTTGTCCATTTTGTTTGTAAACAAACAAAATGATCGTTTTTACTTGCCAAAGAGGTCAGCTGAAAATGTGCACCTTCGCTTGGCCACCAGAACTCAAGCGCCGGTCAAGGTGATGGTGTGGGCCGTTATAACAGCCGATGGTCGCTCTCCGTTCGTATTAATCGACCGTGTCATCAGAATAAATGCCCAATATTATTGCGAAAATATTCTGGAGGGTGTATTAAAACCTTGGGCCCGCAAACATCTTGGCCGCAGACCTTGGACATTCCAACAGGACACAACACCATCGCACTTTGCACGCGCCACCCAAGAATGGTAACAAAATTAAGTTTCTCGCTTCATTTCCAGCGCACAATGGTCACCAAAAGCTCCGGATACCAATCCGTTGGACTATTGTATCTGGAGTATTTTGGAAAGCAAGGTTGGCACTAAGAAATACCAAAGTATTGATCACCTCAAGCAAGTGCTTCGCCGAGAATGTGCCAAAATACCGCAGAGCAACATTCAGGCAGCGATTGACGGTTTCATTGGCCGTTTGAAGGCCATAATTCGTGCCAAATGTGACCAATTCGAAAAAAAAAAAAATTTATTCCAAAATTTGATGCTATTTCCGACATCTTTTGCTTTCATTTAATAAAATTTAAAAAAAAATATAAAAATATTGGCGTTTGCATTTTTTTTCATCTCACCCTGTTCATTTCAGTGAAATATTTTCCACCTACATCATTCAGTTCGGAAACTAGATTGACATACATTGCTATATCGACATATAATCTTATTCTGATCGAGGAGTTATTCAGTTTGTAACTCCTCGACCAGAATAAGATTATATGTCGATATAGCAATGAATGTAACTCTAGTTTCCGAACTGAATGAAGTAGGTGGAAAAAATTTCACTAAAACTAAAAATAACTTCCAAAGCTGATGGTAAATGGTATAAAGAATCTCCCAATACTAATACTCTCTATTTTATGGCGGAGGTTTTCAAAAATATTGACTCTCCATCAGAAAAGACTGATTATTTTTTGAAAAAGTAAATCGCCCCAGTTTATAAGCTAACATAACATAGGCTAAAACAAGGATTTTGAAATGAAATTTGAAATTTGCCTAGAAATTTCCTTAAATTTCCCGATCCAAGTTTTTCGACTATTTCGTGTCTTAACCATTTTTAAGGGAAACAAGTAAAAAAACATTAAGTTCGGCCAGGCCGAACTTTGAATGCCCTCTACCATTTGGAACAATTTTTTTCAATTCTCAAAAACAATAAAATCCGTTAAAAATTCTCTTAAAATCTTAAATATACCAAATGTAGCTTTTATGTTAGGGTCTATACGACGACTTGGGCCTACATAGGTAACTTTTGTCTCAAGCCATTACAATATTCAAATGCGAAACTTAAAAAAAAATCGCTTAACAATGTAGCTAAAATCATCAAAATACCGAATATCTGAAGGTAGTGTTATATGGGCCTATACAAATACGTGGACCTGCACAGACAATTTTCTGGCATAGGCTGTAGTATCCATTACGAAATTCGAATACCAAATTTGAAACAATTCCGGTAAATAATGTCGCTAAAATCATCAAAATACCGAATATCGGGTTGTACCGTTATATGGGGGCTATACGAAGACGTGGACCTACATGGTCCATTTTCTGTTTTATGCTGTAGTATCTATTACGAACTTCAAATACCAAATTTGAAAGAATTTCGGTAAATAATGTCGCTAAAATCATCAAAATACCGAATATGGGGAGGTACCGTTATGTGGGAGCTATACCAAAACGTGGACCTACATGGCCCTTTTTTAATACCAAAAGTCCTGCAGACATAATATACATTTAAGTAAAATTTTATCAATCTGCTTCATTTCGTTCGAAAGCTAGAGTGATTTCCACAGACGGTCTGTCCGTCTATGGGATAGACGGGCAGACGGTCAGACATTGCTAAATCGACATAGAATTTTATGCTGATCAAGAATATATATACTTTGTGGGTTGTCTAAAATGTATGTTTCGAGGTGTTACAGACGGAATGACAAACTTAATATACCCTCAATACTATGGTGGAGGGTATGAAAAATGGAGCAGAAAATATTGAGTTACATCGGCTCACGTTGAGTTATTATTTGTAAATTAAATTTTCTAACACACCGTAGCACGAATTTCTGGTTTATAGGTCCATAATATAGAATTGAAACGACGACTAAGTCCATATATTCTCAGTTCCGTACGAAAGGGTACAAATGAAACAGTTTTTTAAATAATAAATAGGATTTAGTTTCTGGAGTTGAGTAGGAGTTGGTTCAAACATGGCTCGACTCAACAGTTCTGGTTAAAACTAAGGCTGGATTGGCTTATAACAACCAAATTTTAGATCAAATTTCTTTCAACTATGGTTTATTGTCATCAATTATATTAAATAGTTTCTTCGTTTGCTACGAATATTTGACCTCTGCCAAAATGTATCGTCCAAGTACAAAGTCGTGAAATTCATGCATTCCATTATAGAATATTCTCAACATCTACAAAGAACTATATTCGTTGAGGACTATAAGTATAACCTCCTTTCTTTTTTTCCTACCTTCTTCCAGGACTAATTATCTCAACTAATAATAGCTTTCTCCTACCGAAAAAATTCTAGTCCCAACAAACAAAAACATCTACACCGAACTACTCTAAATTTTCCCAAAAAGAGTTTCCCACTGGCTTCAAAACTGTTTGATTAAAAGCCGAGTTTAGTACCGGGCTCCTGGGAGCTAATTTTTCTAACATTTCATTGTTTCGAAAAAGAAAATCAAAACGTTTTGAAATTGAAAATGCGTGTAATATCTTTTGAAAATAACATTTTTGTCATCGTTTACTGAAGTCAGCAAGCCAGCCAGCCAGCAAGTCAGCAAGCGATGGCAGCAGTTGAAAAATGATGAAAAATTGTATAGCTCCTTTAGAGAAGATACCTGTGGCTCTAACTTCAAATGCTCGTCTGTTTCTTCATAGATCCTGCCTGCTGTGGTGCTGTGGCGGCGGCATGCAACACAAATGAGAAATGAAAACAAATTCGTTTGTCTGAAGACAGGCTCACAATACAGAAAGAGAGAAAGAGAGAGAGGGAGAGAACACAACTAGATATCTCAATTTGGAAATGTTGGGCTCCAACTGAGCCGGACAATAACTACTGCTGTGCAAGGGACCGTTTTATGATGGTGTTTAGAATGTTTGATTTTGAAAATTGTAGATTGTTCGTTTGGTTCGACTAGAGCAACCAGTCAGCCAGCCAGCCTAGTTCCATTGTTGAAATACACATTTGTCACAACACATGTTTTTTTGTTTTTTCCTTTCTTTTCTTGACTGACTTGAATTGAGTGTTGATCCCAAAAAGAAAGAACGAACAAAAAAAGGTTCAAAGAAGTTGCCGCCAAACGTGTGGACCATAATTAAGACATTTTCCAGTGTTATTAGTGTTGTACAATCTAAATGGGATTTGGGAAAAAATCAAACAACAACAAATAAATGCTTGAAAATTGTGATTGTTGTTGCTGCAATTGACAAATCGTTTTTTTTCTAAATTTTGAGAAGAATTAATTTTTTTAATTTAGAGTTTTTATTTAAGAATTTAGAGAGCATTTTTTAAAATTACCAAGAAAGTTAAATTATAAAATTAAATTAAATATTTCAAAATTAATTTTTATTAAAAAAAATTGATTCCTTAAAAAATAAATTAATTTTTATTGCACCTAAAAAATTAACAATATGTAATTTTTATATTAAAAAACTGAGTTTTCAAAATAATTAAAAATAAAAAATTCCGTTAAATTATTATTTTTTTTTAATTTATTTTTTTTTTGTCTGAGCGTCTTTTTGTTGACATGAGAGCTGAAACATGTATTAAAAAAACTAAAATTTAGTATTTTTTATTTAATAAATAATTTTTATTATTATAATATATAATTTTAAATATTTTTTAATTTATTTTTATTTATTTATTTATTAAGTTTTAATTGAGGGGATTGTTTTATTTTTGATTTTAAGCATTTCTAATGGCTAAAATTTTTGTTTTAAAATTTAAAAGAAATATATCAATAAAATAGGAAGCTGAACCTTAAAAAATATGTATTTTTTATTTAAAAATTATTTTTTTATTTAAATTTCAATTAAACTTAAAAAAA
Source organism: Musca domestica (assembly GCF_030504385.1). Taxonomy (NCBI): domain Eukaryota; kingdom Metazoa; phylum Arthropoda; class Insecta; order Diptera; family Muscidae; genus Musca; species Musca domestica. The sequence goes on along the minus strand of NW_026712245.1, from coordinate 3,393,934 downwards.
TTATTAACCTTAAAAATATATATTTTTATTTAGAAAATTATTATTATTTTCCTATTTTCCTTAAACTTAAAAATTATACAAATTAACTTTATATAATTTTTATTGTCCCAACTTATATTTTTAATTTTTTTAAACTTATTTATTTTATTTTTTTATATTATTAATCGATTTTTTATGTTTTGACATTTTTTCCAATGTTTCTGTGATTTTTAATATATTTTTTTAATTCTAATTTTTTGAATTTTTTATTTTTTTTTTTATTTTTATAAAATTTAGATCTTTTTCCCATTTTTTCTGCTTTAAAAATCGGTAGTTTTTTTTTTTTTTGATTTGACATTTAATTTTTATTTTCACTTTATATGTTTTATTGAAGTTTTGAGAGTTTTTAATTGTTTTTTTTTATTTCTTTATGATCTTATTTTTTTTTTTTTGTAAAATTTAAAAATTTTATTTTTTATTTTAGAAAATTTTTAATGCTTTAAAAATATTTTTTTTGTTGTATATTTCGAATTTTTATTTTTATTTTCACTTTATATTTTTTATTAAAGCTTTGAGAGGTTAAAAAATATTTAATGTTTTTGTTTATGCTCCCTAATTACAATTTTTTTTTTTTATTTGAGACCTGAGTTTTTTCTAATAAATAAAAATAGAAAATTTATATTTTTGAGATAGGTATTTTTTATTTGAAAATAATTGTTTTTCTTTGCTTAAAACTAATAACAAAAATTAAAAAAAATATAAAAAATTATACAAATCAAAAATAAATTGAATTAAATATTTTAAAGTTGGAATTTTTTCGTTTTTGTTTTTTTTTTTTTTTTTTTTTTTGCTTTTCAAAGAAGGCCCGCCTTTTGTCTCTGTGCTAATGCTGTCCCAGCATTCTAACTGCTATTGCCCCATAACTGGACACCAGAATATGTCGATTGAACCCGCTGTCCTCTCTCATAATAGCGGTGTGCGGCTTCAGCTCATGCCATATCCCCAAGGTCCAAAGTCGCTGTCAAGTCGTCTTCGTCCCAATTTTGCCGTGACATAAATTTCATGACCAATTTTTTTATGGAACGGTGCGCTTAGAGTAATTCAAGAACGCTTTGCGTTTTGTATTCTTTTCCACAACTATCCTGCTGCTGCTGGTGTTGATGGTGTCGAGGGCTCAGAATTTAGCTGGCTGGGAATTTTCCCAAAAGTTGCATGCGATGGAAGAGCTCAGCAGACATGGGCATGGGTCCGGATGGATACATGGCATTGGTGGGAGGCATTTGATTGTAGACTGGCATCTGGGGAGGCTGCTGGGGTACGGCGGCAGCTGGATAGCCAGCACCATAGGGATTCATGCGTTGATACAGGGCAGCGGCGGCAGCAGCATTGGCATAACCGGGAGCAAATGGCATGGCACCAGGGAAGGGTACAGCAGCGGCGGCGGCTGCGGCAGCATAACGACCCATCATGGGCGAAAAGATGGCCTGGCGATAGGCAGCCAAACGGGCACGATTGGCACCGGGATTTTTGCGGCGCAATTTTCCCGTTGTCTCACCAATGAACACCTCCTCGGCACTGGGGTCCAAGATCCAGTAGTTGCCCTTGCCGGGATCATCATAGCTGCGTGGAATCTTGGCAAAGCATTTGTTCAGGCTCAAATTGTGGCGTATGGAGTTTTGCCAGCCGCGCTTATTCATCTTGAAGTAGGGGAATCGATTGATCAGATACTGATAGATACCATTCAAAGTCAAACGTTGTTCGGGGCTATTTTGAATGGCCATCATGATCAAGGCATTGTAGCTGTAGGGGGGTTTCTTGTCATCACCCTCACCCTCCGATTTGCCGGCCTTATCCTCATCGCTGTCACAACTCTGATCATCTTCCAGCTTATCTTCGCCGGAAGAGAGAGAATCGGCAGCACTGCTCATGGGGGTACTGGTGCGGCTGGGATTGTCAAATTCCTCGGAGATTTCACCATCATCGGAAGTGTAGAGGGCAGCATCCTTGTGGCAATCGGGTTCTTGTTTGATCACAACAGTGGTTTGTTGTTGTACATTGGAGTTGCTGTTGTTGTTAGTGTTTCTAGCCAAAATGGCATCAATTGAGAAGTTGCTTTTGAATTCCATTTCGTTAACACTTTTAACCATTGTTTTTGTTATAAGAACTTGTTTGTTGTTTTTATTGTTTGGAGAATGTCTTTTGAATTTATTTTTAAAAATTGTAATTTTTTTTAAATAAAACTCAAATATTTTATTTTGTTTGTATTTCTTCTTTTTAGAACACCAAGAGATGTTTACAAGACGAGATGTAGCTGAGTACTGACTATTCCACGCTCTGAGCGGGCTATTTATACCCCGAAGGCTCTCGATCCCTCTCAGCGTGATAAGTCTACACAAGAAAGGCCTCAACTACTTATCGGATACAATCCACACACAAGCAACAACACAGCCGAGCAATAACAACAAAAACAATAAGGCACACAACACAGTACTAGGTAGCCACATTACTCTGTGTGCGAGAGTGTGTGTGTGTGTTGCTATCCCACAATGAAACAAACATATGCTGCTCTGCCACTAACTCCGCCCTTAACATTGTTTGTTTATTCAACACCCGACTAGATGTTGCTGCAGTTGTTGTTGTTGCTCTCATTGGTTGATTCCGTTTCGTTGCGTTGTTTTGTTTTTGTTTGTGTGTGTTTGGCCCCCAGAGAATCCACACAATATTTGTTTGATTAAATCACAACATGCAGAGAAATGGATGAAATGGGAGAGGGAGAGCCGTTTGGCAGAGTGAGTACTTGTAATTGTTGTTTTGCCTCAAAGTAATGCGCATGTGAGTAAATAAACGGTATTGGGGAAAACATTTGTGGAGAGTATGAGAGTCTCCCCACAATGGGTACGATGGGAAGAGACAGACATTGTTGGTTGTTTTTTTGTTGTGTTGGGGAATTCATTTTGAATTTTGTTGCTCTCGCATCGGTGTTTTGGGGTGTGCTTTACTTTACCACTGTTGGGCAATATTTGTATGGCTGAATGAGGGGAAAGAGAGAGAGGTTGTTTATAATGTTGGGATATTGGTTTAATGTTTATTTTGTACACATTTCGTTGATTCGGCGTCAAAATATCTATTAGCATTAATCTAAACAGGGTTGAAAATTGTTCTACGTGGTGTGGCGGTTCCTTTGTTGAAAAAACAAGAGAAAAAAGTAGTATTTTTTGTAGACAAAAATAATTTTTAATGAAATCACCAACAATTTGATTATTATTTTCTACAAAGAAAAAAAATAGGTAAAACAAAATCAAAGTATTTACAAACTAACTTTGTTTTCAATAATGAACCTCCTAATTAATTTTACTTTACCTTCAAAAAAACTTTAAATTTTAAAACGACATGAAATCACCAAAAAATTGATTATTATTTTTGTAAAAGAAAAAAAAAAAAACTAAAACTAAATGAAAGTAAAAGATAACTTTGTTTTCAGTAATAAACTTTACCCTTCCCATTAAAATAACTTTTTTGAAATGAGTTATCTATTGATGTTTTCTTGAATTCTTGAAAAAAATTGATTATTATTTTTGTAAAAGAAAAAAAGCTAAAACTAATTGAAAGTAAAAGTTAACTTAGTTTTCAGTAATAACCCTTATCCTTCCCATAAAAAATAACTTTTTCTTTGACATGAATTATCTATTGCTATTTTCTCCCTTCAATTTTTTCTTTCCCAAAATTTCAATTCTATTTCGAGACCATAGAAATTCTTTATTTTTGGGAATTTCGAAACGTGCAAATAATTGTCGGCTGCCTTCTTCCCTGCCTTCCTTCCATCCATCCATCCATAGCATCGACGAACTTTAATTATTTGTTACGCTTGTTTCGAATTGTTCTAATTAGTCACAGAGAGCATTCTCATTCCTAAGCATGTTGTCTTGTTATTGACGTCTTGTCATAAATATTTAACTTAAATAAGAGAAGACAATGGAAAATTGCTTTTAATTAGGGGTTAATAAGTTTAAGTTAAGTTTTAGTTAAGTTTTAGAATTCTGTAGACCTTAGAAAGGCAAAAGTTATTTATGAACTGGAAAATTTTATTTTAGATGAAATTAGTTTTGGGATTTCGTTATTGGAGGAATATTTGATTACTAGTGCAAAGGGAATTGAAGGGAGAATTAATAAGTGAGCTTTAAAGTAAAATTAATTTACACATAAATATTTATGTTAATTATATATTTTGAGAATTTGGTAGGTATGTTAGCAAAAATCAATAAAACTACATCATGCAAAAATGTTTAAATATATAAAGAGAAAACTCACTTAAGGTCGCCATGTCCCAGTTATTTACGATGTTCACATTTAAACTTAATTAAATAAGAATTTTTTTAACTAAATAAGAAAATAAACAAAGGTATTTGGATTGAAATTGTTATATCCATTACTTATACTTCAAATAAATCCTCTTAAAATGGTTTAACCCTACAAAAGAACTCTTATAATATAAACATGACATTATATTAGCTTCGAAAATGTATTCAGATATTTTGATGAAAATTTAATTTGAAAAAGGACACTTTGTTATATTGAAATTTACCTTTTGTCCATGGAACCTGTAACTATTTTTAAATTAACAAATTTTAAAAGAACTCTTTAGAGAAGAATACTTCCTCTTTTGGTATTCCTAAAGAATTTAAGGGCCAAGTTCAAAATGTATATATATTTTTAATACAGAGTATAGAGCCAGAATAGAAGCTAATTGTTTTTGGAGATGATCGCGAAATATTTAGAGGTTAAAATTGACCAAAATAGACAAATTTCGTTATTTTGCTGTAGGTCTATAGGTCATTATACATTATTAACCGACATTATCGACTAGGAATTTTACATGGAGTTAGAGTTTAGGACTGGGCAAAAGTCAAACAATTTTGAGGTCATCACAGAATATTTAGCGGGTAAAATATAATATAGCTTTTATGTCAAATAATACGAAAATTTACACTAAACCGCGAATTCACATAAAAATTAAAGGTCACTTCTGACCACTACAGCCAAATAGGTACAATATATTTGTAAAAGAAATATATCTTAGTTATTCTGCTTATAAGTCAAGAACTGCTGGACTGATTTTCACAATTCTCATCAATTTGGAATGGTATCTTGCCAGAAAAGGATAAAATCGTACAAAACCGCGTAATAAATGACAATTAAAAAGAGATAATGTTTTTTTTTTTTGCATTTTTTTTTAATTTTGGTCATTTTTCATCGCATGCGATTTTTATACCCTCCATAGAATTGCCATTCCGTTTGTAACTCCTCGAAATATTCGTAATAGACCCTAAAAAGTTTATATATTCTGGATCAGCGTAAGATTCTAAGACGACCTAGCGATGTCAGTCTGTCTGTCTGTATGTCTGCCTGTCCGTCTGTTTGTTGTAATTACATACATTCATAGTTTACCAGTAGGCAGGTTCGTAAATAGGCCATGTCGGTACCTACCAATATTCGGAATTTTGATCAGCAACATTATTCAACGGAATTGTAAAAAAAAATCGTATTTAAAGTTTGTAATGGGTGCTACAGCCTATGACAAAAAATTTCGTATATTTCTCATATAAAGGTTTTCATTTAAGTGGTAGTTTTCGGAATTTTTTAGCAATTTTGAAGTTCTTTTCAAGTTGTGGAGGGTATTAAAAGTTCGGTCCAGCCGAACTTGCTGCTTTTTTACATCAATTCAATTTGACTTACTATTTTGTATTGTAAATTTTCTAAAATGTTTCTACACCCCACAACGCTATGTATTGGGTTATCATATACACGGTGCAATAATCGTCCGTTCATCACGAAATTTTACATGGGGGTAGGGTTAGAATTAAAGCCTATTATTTTTGAAGATGTACATTTAAAGGTTCAAATGGACCAAATGCCCCCGGTCAAAAAGCTAACACCGGGATTTGGACATAATGGGGGACATATTGTAGTGTTGTAGGGTATTACATGGTAGGTCCCGCACGACTATGAACATATTTTTGGGTATAATAAAAGATTTCAGAGAAGCACAACCGGACACAACATATTGTTCCATATCGGGGGGGATATAGGACATACTCACCCTGTCTTTTATCTCTTACAAAAATTCAGAAAATAAGTCCATGATTTGGCGTAGCCCCCATGTAACATCGCGTAGAGCTTAAAGTACTTTATTACTTAAAAATAATGTTGACAAAAAAATGGAAGTTTTTGGTAACTAAAATCCAGTTCAACATTTTTTTATATATAAAAGAGGTACCTATGTATTTTCCGTATATGAAAGAAGGGAGTATTTTTTGAAAATAAACTAGCATGGTTAAACTTTAGTTCAATGTCCACTATATGACAATGTTTACTAAGGCCTAATGCAGTGAAGACTATAATTTCAGAAAAAGACATCAAATTGCTTTTTTGTTTGGGAGATATTCTTCCAAAGAATATTTCCAAACGATTCATTCCTAAGGAGAATATTTTTTGCCATTAAAAATATGATCTTCCTCTATGCTACCATAGCTGCTTTAATGCTTTAAAAATATTTGATAAATCAAAAATCTTCACCAAATCAGAATTTCACTCTTTGAATCTCCTAAAAAACCAGTCGATGTTTCTAAATCTAAATCTATCCACCCTGACCTAAACCACTATTTGTTGTTTGACGATCTGCTCTGATCTGATCTCTGTAATACCTTTTTCATCACTCCCCCACATGTATCTTCTCGTCCTGTCCAAACATGCCTTTGACTTTGATCAGCTGCCAAGGACTTGACTTGGATTTCGTTTAACGGTCCATGGTTTACTGTGATCCAAATCGCCCAGTGTTTGGTTAGAAACAAATCCAAAATTATATCTCTCTTGACGTATCTTCACGGTTTTAGTGACTAAGCTATTTGAGAGCAGGTTTAAGCGAAAGAATTCAATGTCGCCAACTTTGTTTGTCATGGATTATTGGCGAATTCCAAGTTAGAGGTTTTGCGTGGGTTTGAGACAAGCAGATTGACAAATGTCGTCTGCCTGTCCCAGGTAAAGCAGGTAGCTAACTTAGCACTTGTATCGGCTGGGTTTTGCTTGAAAGAGAGAGAGGGGGGAGCTTAATGAGATCCGGTTGGGATTTAAAAAGCAGTGCTTGGTGCTGGATGGTTGGTTGATTCGTTATGATTTAAGCGGTATGCAATAGATCTGACGAGAACGAACGAAAAACGATTAAAATAGAAAGGTGAATTTGGATATTGTGAAATATTATGGGTATTATGAGATTTCGTCAAGGATCATTAATGGGAAATCATTTAAATGCTTTGATCGGATTATGTATTGGAATAAATAAATAATGTTCAGTGAAATATTTTAATGTGTTTTTTAATTGAATATTTTGGTATAAACCTACGATTCGTTGGGACTATGAAGGCTATAAACGTGGATTGTTTAGAAATGTTTTTAGACTATCGAAAATATTGACGTAGATTTTTGGAATGACCATTGAAACCAAACACAAGTTTTTTGGAGCAAATTCCAGGCTTTTTAAAAATAATCATGGATGGATATTGAAAAGTAAAAACTTGTATTTTTAAGAATTCATTTTGAAGGGCTATCCGAGAAAAAAAAGGTGGTTTATTAAACATAGTAAAGGACTATCAAGATTTAGATGTGGATTTAAAAAAAATTATTTTCAATTTTTTCACAAATATTCTTTTCAAATAAATATTATATACTAAAGGTATAGATCTGTAAAATCTCCCTACCTAAATATTTTAATAAATATTTTGTTTACACTTTTTAAGAAGTATTTTTTCAAGGCTATCAAATTGAATTAAAAAAAAACACACCTGCTCAAGATTTTATTAAAATATCTTTTCACGGACTACCAAATCCTCCAAAAATGATTGGAACAGGATTTTTTAAAAATATTTTTTCAAGGACGTGGATTTTTTTAATATTTCAGGGAATATGTTTTTAAGGACGTGGATTTTTTTTAAATATTTTTTAAGGACGTGTATTTTTTAAAAATTTATTTTCAAGGACGTTGATTTTTTAAATATATTTTTTAAGGACGTGTATTTTTTAAAAATATATTTTCAAGGACGTTCATTTTTTAAAAATAATTTCTTAAGGAAGTGGATTTTTTTAAATTTTTTTTAAGAACGTGGATTTTTTAAAAAACATTTTTTTAAGAATGTGGATTTTTTAAAAATATTTTTTTAAGGACGAGGATTTTTTAAAAATATTTTTTAAGGATGTGGATTTTTTAAAAATATTTTTTTAAGGACGTGGATTTTTTAAAAATATTTTTTTTAAGAACGTGGACTTTTAAAAAATATTTTTTTAAGAACGTGGATTTTTTTCAATATTTTTTAAAGAACGTGGATTTAAAAAAAAATTAAGGACGTGGAATATTTAAAAATTATTTTTTGAAGGTCTTGGATTTTTTAAAAAATATATTTTTTAAAGAACGTGGATTTTTTAAAAATATTTTTTAAGGACGTGGAAAATTTAAAAATTATTTTTTGAAGGACTTGGATTTTTTAAAAAATATATTGTTAAGAACGTGGATTTTATAAAAAATATATTTTTAAGAACGTGGATTTTTTTGTAAATTATTTCATTCAAGGACTATCAACGTGGATTTTTTTAAATATTATTTTAAGGACTATCAATGTGGATTTTTTAAAAATATTTATTTTAAGGAATATCAACGTGGATTTTTTAAAAATATTTTTTTCGAGGACTATCATCGTGGATTTTTTAAAAATATTTTTTCAAGGAATATCAACGTGGATTTTTTAAAAATATTTCCTTCAAGGACTATCAACGTGGATTTTTTAAAAATATTTCCTTCAAGGACTATCAACGTGGATTTTTTAAAAATATTTCCTTCAAGGACTATCAACGTGGATTTTTTAAGGACTATCAACGTGGATTTTTGAAATATTTTTATCAGTGAGGATTTTTTAAAAATATTTTTAAAGGACTATCAACGTGGATTTTTTTAAAATATTTCTATCAGTGAGGATTTTTTAAAAATATTTTTAAAGGACTATCAACGTGGGTTTTTTTTAAATATTTTTAAAGGACTATCAATGTGGATTTTATAAAAATATTTTTAAAGGACTTCAATGTGCATTTTTTAAAAATATTTTTAAAGGACTATCAAGGTGGATTTTTTAAAATTTTTTTCAAGGACTATGAAGGACTAATAACTTAGACTATTTAAATTTTTTTGGAGGACTAATAACGTAGACTATTATATTTTTTCATGGATATTTTTAAATACTTTTCAAGGACTTCTTCAAGGTCCCTCAACGTGGATGTTTTATAAAACTTTCTTTCAAGGATCATCAACATCGATTTTTTTTAAATTTTTTTTCAAGGACTTTAAAATATTTTTTTCAGGGACTATCAACGTGGATTTTTTTTTAAATATTTTTTTTAAGGAATATCAACGTTGATTTGTTAAAATTATTTTTTTTTCAAGGACTATCAACGTGGATGAGATGTCTATGTCCAGGTTTTGGGATTTCTCCCATATAACGGTATCTCCCGATATTCGGTATTTTGATAGTTTTAGCCACATATTACCATCACTTTGTCTAAAAATTGATATTGTATACATAGGTCCACGTTTTTGTATAGCCCCCATTTAAGGGTACCTCCCGATATTCCGTATTTTGATGATTTTTACATTTTTCAACGGATTTGTCTAAACAATGTATTTGTAGTTAGCAATGGGTTCTAGCTCCGATAGAGGAACATTGTACTTGAAGGTGCACGTTTTCGTATACCTCCCGATATTCGGTAATAAAAATCGGTATTTTTAGCTCGTAATAGGTTCTAGCTTCGGTGGCAGAGTTTTAGATTTTCTGAAAATATTTTACATAAATTCCCAATGAAGACATCTTATTTGGAATGGGATCCAAGAAAACCAAATCTAATTTGGTACAAAAAAAAACCTTAATGTTGAAATCGAAACAACTTTTACGATTCGAAATTAAAACGAAAAAAAATCCTTTACAATTAAACATATGTTTTCCTTCTGTCCGGTAAGTTTTACGACTCCTTTTTTTTCTGTATTCATTACAATTCAATTCCGGGCAATTTCAGTTAGCCAACCATCCAGCCAGCCCTCCATTCAAATGCCTGATGAATAGAATTGACTTATTAGAAATTTGTTACGCTTTGGGGTGTATTATTCTCTTTTAACACTTGCCAGGATAATACTCAATGTCTGGGTTCTCACACTCTCTTCGGCAAATGGAATGGGTCTCCCACTCTATTGCAACGTTTGCATGTTCGAAATAGAAATGAAAAAAAAGGAATAAAACCGAAAACAATGACAGGCCCAACCATTTCGTCCTAATGTCAAATGATTACTTTTAATAAATCGTAATGCGCATGACGAATTGGATTTGTTGCACCAGTTCCTTTTGACCCATAATACACACACACACACTTCCACTTTAGATAGGGAGAGAGCGATAATATCCATTTGCCTGAATTGTTTGGCATTGTTGTGATCCTGGGGAATCTAAGAAAAAGCAACACAGGACAGGACTGCTGGTGGATTGTTTGGCTGTTGTTGTTATTTGGCGGCTGGTTAGAAAGCATAACTAATTTACCAAACAATGACTAGATAAAGGCAACAACAACACCAAATCCAACTCGAACTCGAACTCACACACACACATGTTGCAACAACAAATAGAGTCTTCACCATAGAAATGGCAATTTGATATAGAAGTCAATTTTTGATTCGATTCTCTTCTTAACGCAAAGCAAACAAACAGACATTCCAGACATGACATGGCGCAGGCGTAAAGACGGATATAGGGATGCATGGCTTAATCAACTTGGGTTTCAAATCGCTTACAATATCCTTTGATAAACATGTCCATTAATTTTGGTAAATAAATGTTAAATATTTTCCATTTACTTGTAGATGTTTTGCCCAAAGCAAAAACACACACACAACCCTAGATTCACTCACTCGTCCTGCCGAGCTAAATTATGTGATTATCTCTTTATGAGATTGCAGTAGGAGGAGGAGGAGGATGAGAAGCAGAAAAAGTAGGAGGTGGTGGCGTACGAAGGTGGTACAAAACGGCATGCAATCTAGAGATAATGCCAAGCGGCACTTTTTTGATGTCCTGTTTTTTTTTATTTTGCTGTAGGTCTCTCGGTCATTACACATTTTTTACATCACCATCTACGTCTTCCGTATATTTGTTCTACATTTCAATTAAGTTTTCCCCCCGAGTGTGTGTGAGGTCCTCGTAAAACAACAAACAGCCATAAATTTTCTTGGTTAAATATCACTCAAAAACATAATCAATTGTCGGCATCTTTAGCCATGTCACAGGTGACAATTTCAACCAATCAGCAGTCATATGGCTGACTGACTGGCCGGCTTAATGTTGTAATGAGAAGACCAACAAATAGCCATCATCATGGCTATTAAATCGATTTGTTTTGGACTATTTACAACTGTTGGCCAATAAAACAGCGCCAACTGTTTAAATAACTTTTTACAACTCAATTTAGAGTAATAAAGAATATGGAATTTGAAATGTGTTAAAAATGAAATTAAATAAATATTAAATTTTCGGAGAGCAACTTACCAACTGAGTACCAAAAATATATTAGACCCTCCACAGCGAAAAATACTTAACATTTTTCAAATACTTCACATCGTCGTATTTTCATTTATATAAAGAAAATGCAGGTCACATTTATGATTCGATTGAGATGAAATTTTCCAAACAATATTTGTTTGGCCCAAGGACGCACCCTATTGAAATTGGTGAGTATCGGTTCAAATTTAGATATAGCTCTCATATATATCTTTAACCGATTTCGGGTTAATTGTGCACCAAATGACGAATATCAGTCTAAATAATCTGAATTTTGACACAACCGACCGAATTCATACTAGAAACAAGTACATCGAAATCGGAGAAAATAGGTTCAGACATAGCTATAGCCCCCATAGGTTTCATCCGATTTGGTGTTTAAATGTCCCTCACATGCTTAATATGCACTCCACAAGAATAATATTTGGTATCAGATATCATATACAGCCCAGAAATACCTCTGTTTTGTGTGCCAAATACCCAATATCAGCCCAAATGAACTGAATCTTGGCACATCCGACCGAATTCAAGCAAGAAGCAAGTACATCAAATTTGGAGAAATTCGGTTCAGATATAGTCTTAGCTCCCACATACATTTTTTTATACGATTTGCTGTTAAAGTCCCTCACATTCGTAATATGCACCTCACAAGAATGATGTTTGATACAGCCCAAATTTACCTCTAATAAGTTGTATCCAGATCGGTTCAAATTTTGATATAGCTCCCATATATATCTTCAACCGATTTTATTTTTTTGTGCACCAAATAGCCAATATCAGTTCAAACGAACTGAGTCTTGGCACATCCGAATTCAGGCTAGAAGCAAGTACATCAAATTTGGAGAAAATCCATTCAGATATAGCTTTAGCTCCCATGTATATGTTTCAACCGATTTGCTGTTAAAGAGCCTCACATTCGTAATATACCCTCCACAACAGTTATGTTTGATACCAGACTGCTTGATATACCTCTGGCAAATTTTATCGAGATCGGTTCATATTTTTATTTAACTTCGATATCATCTCCATCTGATTTTAAAGTTATTGCCCACCATATATATAATACCAAACTAAAATGGATAGATTTTTTCATATTCAACCGAATTTTTCCATTTGGTGAAACTCGTTTATTACTCCAATAAATATTTTTATACCCGCAGACATATGGCTAGAGAGGGTATACAGGGTGTGGTGAAAAAACTGCAACCAACTTCAGTGACAGCTCATTATTGGTTAACAAGCGTACAAAAGCATTTTGGTGAGAATTTTCCAGAAAAAAGTTATTCGTGATGGAATTCAAGCGTGATAGTGTGATTTCTTTATATTTGTCTCGAAAACCACAAGTGGCTATCGTTAGAGCACTCCAGCATTTAAATGTGAATAAATCTTCTGTGTCTCGTACCATCGCTCGTTACCGTGATACTGGTAGCGTAGCCCGACGTCAAGGAAGTGGACTGAAGAAAATAGCAAAATCAGCAGAAATGGATCGAAAAGTAAAGAAGCGACTTGATCGAAACCCGAGTCGCAGTGACCGAAAAATGGCTCGTAAGCTGAACATATCGCAACATTCCATTCGCAAATATTGAAAAATGAGCTCGGGGTAAATCCTTTGAAATTCCAAGAACTTACACCGCAACGGAAAGAAAATAGACTTAAAAGAGTTGCTTCGCTTGGCCGAAAGTGGTGAACTACCGAATTTGGTTTTCTCCGATGAGGAAACATTCCTTGTCCAGCAGTTTGTAAACAAACTAAATGATCGTGTTTACTTGCCAAAGAGGTCATCTGAAAATGTGCACACTCGGTTGGCCACCAGAACTCAAGCGCCGGCCATGGTGTGGGCCGCCATAACAACCGATGGTCGCTCTCCGCTCGTATTAATCCACCGTGGCATCAGAATAAATGCCGAATATTATCGAGAAAATATTATGGAGGGTGTATTAATGCATTGGGCATGCAAACATTTTGGCCGCAGAATTTGGACATTCCAACAGGACTGAGCACCTTCGCACTCAGCACCTTCGGTTGGCCACCAGAACTCAAGCGCCGGCCATGGTGTTGGCCGCCATAACAACCGATGGTCGCTCTCCGCTCGTATTAATCGACCGTGGCATCAGAATAAATGCCGAATATTATCGAGAAAATATTATGGAGGGTGTATTAATGCATTGGGCATGCAAACATTTTGGCCGCTGAATTTGGTCATTCCAACAGGACTGAGCACCTTCGCACTCAGCACGCGTCATCCAAGAGTGGTTACAAAATGAAGTTCCTCGCTTCATTTCCAGCGCACAATGGCCAGGAAAATCTCCGGATACCAATCCGTTGGACTATTGTGTCTGAAGTATTTTGGAAAGCAAGGTTAACACTAAAAAATACCAAAGTGTCGATCACCTCAAGCAAGCGCTTCGCCGGGAATGGACAGAGCTACATTCGGACAGCGTGTAACGGTTTGGCCGTTCGAAGACCATAATTCGTGCCAAATGTGACCAATTCGAACAAATCTAACTTTATTCTAAAATTTGATACTATTTCCGACATTTTTTGCTTTCATTCAATAAAATTAAAAAAAAATTAAAAATGATATCGTTTGACTTTGTTGCAGCTTTTTATCTCACCCTGTAGACAATTTTATACTACAATGATTGTAATCTATATGTATGTACAAGTGCACTATAGGAAAACGTGGACCTAGATATTCAATGTTTTGCCACCGGAGCTAGAACCCACTACGAACTGCAAATGCCAATTTTTAGAAAAATCTATAAAAAAAATATCGGTAAAACCATCAAAATGCCGAATAGCAGGAGGTACCCTTATATAGAGGCTTTACAAAAGCATGGACCTATATATACAATGTTCCTCCATCGAAGTTAGAACCCATTACAAACTACAAATACCTTCTTGTCTAAAAAGAATCCGTTCTGAAATATGCCTAAAACCGTCAAAATACCGAATATCGGGAGGTACCGTTATATGAGGGCTGTACGAAAATATGGATTTATATAACCATCGTTCTGTCACCGAAGGTGGAACGCATTACAAAACACTAATACTATTTTTTAAATAAACCCGTGGAAAATGCCACAAAAATCATCAAAATTTCGAATATTGGGAGATACTGTTATACGGGGGCTATACGAAAACGTGGTCCTATCTGTACCGTGTTCCGCCACTAGAGCTAGAACCCATAATAAACCATAAATCCCAATTTGAAGTTTATATTACCACCAGTAGTCCTCCGCTACTATGGGCCTTTCAAAACCATTTTCATGGACAAAAAAAATGTGGTTTTTCAAGAAAAATGTTCAAAAAAAATATCAAATCCGAATTATTCGTGTGGGTCAAGTGGGTCGGGTCGACGTGAGCGTGATAGAAGTATTGCGATACATCGATACATACATTTGATTTTTAAGATGTCTTGTATTTTTTAAAGCACAATCCTTGTTGTAGACGTTTAACCTACGAAGACTAAAAAAAAATTTTTGAGAGCGTTAAAGTCTGAGAGAGTTGAAGTTATGCTAAATCAAATTATTTGACAATTTTCTAAAGCCTCTATTCGAAACTTTTTCTGCGACCATATAGCGGTGGTTAGTTCCACCATGGGATATTCATTCATGGCGATAATTGTCCATAATGTTGTCCATGATTGGTTCGCTTTGTTGTCCTTATGGCATGTCCTTGTTCTCTTGTTAATGTGTGACAGATTTTCTGCGCGCGGTATGCAACATCCCAAAAATATGTGGTGAAGGTAATGGTAAATTTGTCGCGGTTTATTTTGCTTGTATAATGTAGCTGATCTTCTGGTGAAGAGAGAGAGGAAAGAGGATTGAGAAAAATGGGAGAATATAGAAAATGGAAATGTTAGAGCAAGTCATAGGAGTTTTTCAGTGTCTGCATTGAAATTTATATTAAAATTTCAATAGAATTAGTATTTATACCATAAATATGTAGAAGAAATATATAGAGAAAATTGTTTTTAATGAAAAGATCTGAATTTTATGCAATTTTACCTCGAATGCGAAATTAGAAAATTATTGTCAAAAAATTATTTTGATTTGATTTTCTCAAATTTCAAAAAATATAGGGAAAAGCATATTCATGCACCTTTAGAGGTATAAGTTAAAATCATATATTTCCAAAAACCAGTTGAAACCAGTATTGAAATTCAATGAAATTTAAAAAAGTCGTTGTATCCATGATTAAGGCTAAAAAATCTCACAATCTGAAGAGGTATACATCAAAAGCTCGTTCTAAATCCTAATTATATTTTCAGTATAAATTCTTGCAAGAGTTTAAATACAACGCCGTATAGTAAGGGGAAAGTAAATATCAATTTTAGATTTTTGCATAGATTCGACAAAATGTTGAGGATGAAATTTTAAAATTGTTGATGTGAATCTGGCTCCTTCGAGAAGTTGCCCTATTGTTCTAACATCAAATTAAAATCTTCACGTACAAATCGACCATTGACCACCACTAGTATAATACTCTTCGTGGCCATGTTGGACCTCAATTTTTTCTCTCAAAATTTTCTGCGACCAAATTGCGGTGGTTAGTTCCACCGTGGGATATCATTCAAAGCGATAATTGTCCATAATGTCAGTCATCATTGCCAAATGTCTTTTATTCTTTTTCTCCGCTTTTGAAATTTGACTTCACTTAGATGGTCATAATGTCGTTTTCGCCACAGCATGCATCAGGCCAAAAATGTGTGGTGTAGGTAATGTCAAATTTGTCGCGGATGATTTTTACACGGCCAAAGCAACAACTATGTGAATAGCGATGATCACATCTAAAAATTTGCCGCAGCGTTGCCATATTGTTTTCAGGTGGTTACATTTATCTATTTACTCTTGCGGTCGTGAGATAAAATTTTCACTTTCTCTCTCTCTCTCTTCCTGCAAAATAATCCGCAACAAATTCACCATTACCTACACCACACATTTTTGGCATGTTGCATACCGAGCGATAAATGCCTCAAATTAGCAGGAGAACAAGGACATGTCATGAGGACACCAATGCAAAGCGATCATGGTCAACATTATTAACAATTATTGCCATGAATGGCTATCCCATGGTGGAACTAACCACTGCTATATGGTCGCAGAATAAGGTTTCGAATTGTGGCCATAGAAAATTCTGTTTTTCAATTTTCTATCAACTAAGTCCCTGGGAAAATTGTCAAGGTGTAGACAGAAACTAATAGAGATTTTCTTTTAAAAATAGTGGAAAACGTTCTTTTGATTTTTTGTTGAAAAAAGAAAATCAAAAAAAAAAAATCAAAATGAAAAAAAATAATTTAAGATACGAATAAAAAAATTAGGTACTTTTGTACCCATATCAGAAGAATTTTTTTTTAGATTTGAGCTGATATGTTTAAAAAATAAAATTTTATTTTTTAATTATTTATAATTCATTTATTCAATTAATTATTTAATTTGTTTATATTATTTTCAACACAATATATATAAATAAAAATTTTATAAATCAATAACCCAGTTTATTTCTTCTTATAAAGAATAACCATTTTATTTGCCAGATAATGTTTTTCCTCGATTATGGAAAATTAAGGGAACAAAGAATAGCCTTTCAAACTGCTGTAATTTTAACTAAAAACTTCGTAAGACTATATCCAGAAACCCTATATTTAAATCAAAATTTCAAGTGCCTATAAAAAAGTACTCCCTTTGACTCTACTCACCATCCTCATATTATCCATTATCTCTCTTAAAATATCCCATATTCTCTCTTTACGCCAAAGAGCAAAAAATTATACACGCAAAATAAACCGCGACAAATTCACCATTACCTACACCACACATTTCGGGGATGTTGCATGCCGTGCGCAAAAAAAAAATCGGTCACACATTAACAAGAGAACAAGGACATGTCATAAGGACAACAAAGCGAATCAATCATGGCCAACATTATGGACAATTATTGCCATGAATGAATATCCCATGGTGGAACTAACCACGGCTATATGGTCGCAGAATTCTTTTTTACAAAATTCACTCTCATCTAAAATTTGTATGCAAGTGTTCTTCTGTCTGAGGACGCAAAAATGAGAACTCCTTCATTTTGAGAGTGCAGTACTCGGATTAATTTAAAAACCCCAGACTCTCACAGTCTATCAAGACTACAAATAAAGGTAATGAATTTGATAATCATTCGAAAATTCAATTACATTGTACGCTTATATCTCTGTCAGTACTTAAATTTATGAACTTTCTCAGCTCTGATAGTAATTTAAAATACTCGTAAATAATGCATTATAAAAGTTCTATCAGTCCTCAAATAATTGTTTTTAAAAACAATCTCTCCCGGTTCCTTAGATACTACTTCTAAGATTTCACAGTCATAGCCCTGATAGTCTTCAAACCATTTTTAAAATATCAACTATTACAGACAATGATCTCTCTACTTTTAATTTCTAAAACTACACGATCGAAGACCTGACCGCCAATACAAATTATAAAAAATCAAGATTATAGAAACGAAATATTCGTAAAATAGTCTTTCAATAATATCCTTCAAAATTTTAAGACTACTATTCCAGTAAAAATTTAAAATCCACGATTGTAGCTCTCAAATTGTACCACCATGATTAGAACCTATAGCCTTCGAAAATGTTCCTTTGATTTTCAAAATTTTCTTAAAAACCACAATTTATCCAAATCTCCCTATAATTTTTTTCCCAAGAGAGTAAATCAAGCTCGCCATTCCGTGTGTAACTCATCGAAATAATAATTTTAGACCTAACAAAGTATATATAGGGTGAGATGAAAAAACTACAACCAACTTCAGATTGCTGTTATTTCTAAGCCACTCGTCCGACAGCTGTTAAAATTATTCCAGTGACAGATCATTATGCTGTTTACAAGCGTACAAAAGCATTTTGGTGAAAATTTTCCAGAAAAATAGTTATTCGTTATTCGGAATTCAAGCATGATAGTGTGATTACTTTATATTTGGCTGGAAAAACAAAAGTGGCTATGGTTAGAGCACTCCAGCATTTAAATGTGAATACATATTTTGTGTCCCGTACCATCGCTCATTACCGTGATACTGGTAGCGTATCCCGACGTCAAGGAAGTGCACGGAAGAAAACAGCAACATCAGCAGAAATGGTTCGAAAAGTAAAGAAGCGACTTGATCGAAACCCGCGTCGCAGTGGCCGCAAAAATGGCTCGTGAGCTGAACATATCGCAATATTCTATTCGGCAAATATTGAAAAATGAGCTCGGGGTAAACCCATTGAAATTCCAAAAAGTGCGAGAACTTACACCGCAACAAAAAGAAAATAGACTCAGAAAAGCTAAAGATTTGCTTCGCTTGACCGAAAGTGGTGAATTGCCGAATTTGGTTTTCTCCGATGAGAAAACATTCGTTGTCGAGCAGTTTGTAAACAAATAAAATGATCGTGTTTACTAGCCAAAGAGGTCAGCTGAAAATGTGCACCTTCCGTTGGCCACCAGAACTCAAGCGCCAGCCATGGTGATGGTGTGGCCCGCCATAACAGCCGATGGTTGCTCTCCGCTCGTATTAATCGAATAAATGCCGAATATTATCACGAAAATATTCTGGAGGGTGTATTAAAGCCTTGGTCACGCAAACATTTTGGCCGCAGACCTTCCAACAGGACTCAACACCATCGCACTCAGCACGCGCCACCCAAGAATGGTTTCAAAATGACGTTGTCGCTTCATTTTCAGCGCACAATGGCCACTAAAATCTCCGGATACCAATCCTTTGGACTATTGTGTCTGGAGTATTTTAGAAAGCAAGGTTGGCACTAAAAAATACTACAGTGTCGATCTCCTCAAGCAGGAGTTTCGCCGGGAATGGGCCAAAAGCAGCACAATATTCGGGCAGCGTGTGACGGTTTCATTGGCCGTTTGAAGCCATAATTCGTGCCAAAGGTAACCAATTCGAACAAATCTAAACTTATTCTAAGATTTGATGATATTTCCGATATTTTTGCTTTCATTTAATAAAATTTTAAAAAAAATGTAAAAATTATGGAATTTGACTTTGTTGCAATTTTTTCTCTCAGCCTGAGAGTTTCTTAAAAATGTTCCTTAAAATGTCCACCATTGCGATCCTGAGAGTTTTTGAAAAAATACTCTGGAAAAAGTTCATAAGAAATTCTTTAAGGCCTTCAAAAAGAATTCCTTAGAATCCACGATTACATGCCTGACAGCTTTTAGAAACATTAGTAAAAATCAGCTATTTAGCAGTGACAATCCACGGCTATGCCCTTGATAGCCCTCCAGCAATTAGTCTTGAAATATCCCTTAAAAATATGGCATAAATCCTGTGAAAGACTGTGAAAGGTCCTATTGCTATAAAAGATCAACATACTATAAGATTGACTGCATTTAATGTTGTTCGTTTTTGAGACCATTGTCCAGAATATTCTCAGTGAGTGTTCTCAATGCCGAAAAGCCTTCCTTCCTACATGCTGGATAAATAAATCTCGATTATTCGATTTTTTAACACCATTTTATGTCCTTTGGCCGTAGTCATTGTTCGAGTAGTATCGGAAACGTGTAGTTTGTTTTATTATTTGTTCGGAATTTGTTTTTTTTTCCTTTCAAATATTTGCCGACAAATTCTCTAAGGACTTTTGGCTACTGTGTCGGCAAATTATTGACGACAGAGAAAAAGTCAAGTACATAATGAAGACATTGTTGGATTGGAAGGAATTGTTGGGTTGACATCATTAGCAAAGTGTTTAACATCTTTTTTGCTGCTGCTGCTGCCGCTTCTGCTCCTCATAAAACAATGGCCCGAGAGGAAGAAATGTGTCACTGTGTGCGGGACAAGGATAATAAAATCAATGTTTAAATAGTCACATACATTTTATGTGTGTGTGATGTGTGGTAGAGGGAAGGAAACCTGTTATACAAAGATTGCCAAAAAAACAGACACAGAGAGATGCCGACTCGAATATCTCTGGTGGCAGTGGCGGCATCCTTTGAAGGACCTCAGTGGCGGCAAATGAACAATCACATAAAACACTGAGCCCCGCTTGACATAGAGAGCAGTTTAAAAATAAGTTGTAGCATCACCAAGAGGAAGATGTCCGCCTACTTTTTTTCCGTTGGCTCCCTGAGCGTTTCGGTTCTTCCTTTTTCTTTGGCAAAAAGGAGATTGTGGTGGGTTTTCGTTTTCTGTCTTTTTTTTTTTTTTAATTGAGACCTCCGTGCTGAGGCATAAAATTTTTGCCAAACTAAGCCAGGGTAATGATGACTTATAAAGATCCTTTGGAAAATACCGACAGGTTTTCGTGCTCCCTCCCCCAAGGGATTGCTTTCGCTCCAGTAGATAAGGCCGAACGCAGAGATGGGCATTGCGTGTTGCCATTGTATGGCAACATGAAGGGCGAATTATGACGAGATTCGACAAAACTAATTGATTTAAAACACCATAATCTCCTCATCAGCTCACAACAAGCTGAGTAATGATGCGGAGGAGTGGGAGAGAGAGAGGGAGAGCAAGGCATGTTTAATCCTCCAGCTTGGTTTAGAGACCACACTGTGGTCTTCGATTATGTTGTACTTATGCGGCCAGGGAGGGTGTTAATGTACGCCGCCTAATACTGGCATTTTTGCATCTGCCTGTGACATTGAGGTTTCATAGGCAACCACATTGGTCTACACCTCTGCCCAAGGCAGTGGGAAGGAACTTCATGCTTCACCACCAACACCACCACCAGTTTTCTCCGTCCTCTAAATGAAGCAAATCATTAAATCATAAACGATTTGAATGATCTCCTGCCTGGCTGGTCATTTCGTCCTTTCTCGCCATTTGCCAAATCAGGTCCTCCAAATCAGCCATGTAATTCCAAATTATTGGCCAGCCATGGCCCACCCAATACCATCGGCCGGAGAGATCTACATACGTTTTTAATTTTCTCTGCCCTCAACTTGAGATTCAGCGACCAAATGGCGGTGGTTAGTTCCACCATGGGACATCATTTGCAGCAATAATTGATCATAATGTTGGCCATGATTGGCATTTGCATTGTCTGTCCTCTCTCCCTCTCTTTCCGTGCTCGACATGCAACAGGCCAGAAATGTGTGGTGAATGTATCGTTGAATTTGTCGCGGTTGATTTTTTTGGTTGCTCTGCCATTCGATGTCATGCAAACTAGTTTGCCTTTCCTGGCCTTGTCAATTTCACACATACAGACGCACACACACATCCTGACATCCTTCTATCCCTCATCTACCTACGATTATGGTTTTATATTTTCGCAGAATTCCTTGCCTTCAATTCAGGACATTCGTGGCACAACAATCAACTCTACTTATGGTTTTATGATCCTGCTCACAGATCGATCAGTACTCGGCCCGAGTTGTTGTTGTAGTTGTTGCTGTCAGCAGACTGCCGTTGTCCTTTTTTTACAATTTAACACTTTAATGTTGTAAAAATTCCTTAAATTATTTTATGATCCCCTCATCATCAATGTAAGTTAAACAACCAACCAACCAGTCAGACAACCAGCCAGCCAAAAAGAATGAAACTTCCCAATTTGTTCCATTAACAAAAATAGAACTTTACAACCAATTTATGGCGGCCTTGTAAATCAATTAATACATGGAATTGTTAAGGACATAGAAGGAAAAAATTTAACACATTTTGACTTTTAAAAGTCAATGTGTTTCACATGTAAAAAGTCAACGTTTTATGGCGCAGACGACATTGACCCAAAACAAGAAACCCCTAATAAAATGAGAAGGTGAGAAAATTTCGCCAAAATGTCATACATGCAACAATTGAGTAAACAATTCATTCAAAATATGCTGAACGTGTCCTTGATTGTAAAGGATTAGATAAACATTGCATCGTAAATTTTTATGACTTCATTGGAAACAAATTGTTCCACAATGATGTAGAAACAAATCTGGACAAATTTTATATCATTAATTGGAATTTCAATAAATGTGAGTCCTTTGGAATAAGAGGAATCTGTGCAGGTCCACGTCGTATAGTCCCCATATAACGGTACCTCCCGATATTCGGTATTTTGGTGATTTAAGCGACATTATTCGCCGGAATTGTTTCAAATTTAGTGTTTGAAGTTCTTAATAGATAGTACAGCCTATGACGGTATTTTTAAGATTTTTAACAGAATTTGTAATGGATTTTTTTTTTTGAAAATTGCCAAGTTCATTCCAAATTGTGAAGGGTATTCCAAGATTCAGCGTTTTACTTGTTTTAAATATTTTTTAATTAGGATTATCGAAGACTAACATATTGTTTTTCCTTAAACTTTTTCAAGGCCTTAAAAATAGTTTTTCATGGACTTATATCAGAAATATGAATTTATTAAAAATATTTTTCACGGAATCTCAATGTAAAAAAATTTGATTTTTAAAAATTATTTTTTAGGGACTTTCAGAAACCAAAACGGGGATTTTTTAATATTTTTCAAGGACCTTCAGAGTCAATGTGTATATTTAGAAATATTTTTGAAGTACTATCAATGGCTGCTAAAGTTCGGATGTAGAAGTAATTTTTACACCTATAAACATGGATTTTTCAAAACATTTACTTAAAACATGAAGTGTAAAAAAAGAGTTTTTAGTGATAAAAAGTCACAAATATATATTACAGTTTTTAAAACGATATTTTAAAAATATTTTATAATTCAGAGCCAAAGACGTGAACATCTTGAATATGTGTATTTACATCAGGCACCTTCAGAGTTAAAAAAAAAAATTGGCTATATTAAACATTTTTAAGAAAATCGGCGTTAAAACAGGTAATAAAGGAGTAATATTGGCCGGGCCGAAATTTGAACCACTTAGAATGAATTTGGCAATTCTCAAAAAATAAAGTCCGTAAAAAATTCTGTTAAAATCTTAAAAATACCGAATAGAAAAATCGCAGTAATATTGGTTTCTAAACTAAGACGTGTATATTGTGTGCATATTACGGCTGTGGGTAACAAATATGACGAATCGGATGAACAGTATATATGAGAGCTATAGCTATATCTAAACCGATCCTCACCAAATTTGACATACTAGCTTCTAGACTTAATTCGGTCGTAAGTGCCAAATGTCATTTAATTTGGGCTAATATTAGACGTTTGGTGCACAATCAAAGGTAAATCGGACGATGTTATATATGGGGGCTATATCCAAATCTGAACCGATCTCGATAAAATTTAGCAAATGTATTTCTGAGCTGTATTTTATATATTTCCCCAAATATTGTTGTTACAGAGTGCATATTACGGCTGCGAAGGACATCTCATCAAAAGGAACTATGGGTCTATCTCGTTTCCTTTTGCCTGTTACAAACAAATGCACAAAGACATAATACCCTGACCACCTTGTGGTGTAGGGTATAAAAAACTGATCTGTACAAAATTTTAGCTCACTATCATAATTCGTTTTGACTCTAGCGTGATTACGACAGGCGGACGGATGGACAGGGCTAAATCATCTTAGAATTTTACTCTGATCAAGAATATATACTTTGTTAAGTATAAATTTATTATTTCGATTAGTTACAATCGGAAATACGAACCATACTATGTATGGTGGAGGGTAGAAAACTTGGTTTTAAAAGAAATGTTTATATTGCCATCAAACTTGGTTCCTTAAGAATACAATTGACAGGTCCATTATCGGCTGCTAACATAGGTCCATGTTGCAAGATGTATGTAATGCATGGCACTATTTCAAAAAATCGACAAAAAAGGGTTTGATCCCAAGTGTGGTGTAGGGTATCACATGGTAAATATATTGTCTAAGAATTCTCTGTAATCGTACATTTTTCAATAATACTTCTTCAATGACAGTCTTATATCGTGGATTTTATTTTAATATTGTTTTTTTTTTTATTCAGGACTATCAGAATAAATTGTAGATTTGTTAAATATATATAACAAACAAGTAAGCAAAGGCTATAGCCACACGGGGACAACCATGTGATATCCTACAACACAACAACATGTTAGACGCTCCTTGGCTTCAATTGTGTGATCAGGACATTTTTTCTGTTCATTTGAGCCTCTAAATATTTTGCGATCATCTCCAAAAACAATAGGCCCTCTGTATCTCCAAATTTAGACTCATCTATATGAATTGCTTGCCTACGATATTTGGCTATATTTGTCAACGAAATCAGCATAAATATCGCCTGAAAGTAATGATGGTATTTTTTTTCACACAAAAGTAGTGGTCCATACTGCCCGCTGTCCCACACTCTAACTTCATGCGAGATTTCGTGTCCTTTGGTTTCTATTTGTGACCTTTATAAAGGCTGCGAAATCAGGAAAAATTTTGTTGTTGGTCCGTTTCAACCCCTAAATATGTTGCGGATATCTTTGAAAACAATAGGACTAGCCCTTCTGAGCCTCACCCTAACCTTGTGAAATTTTTCATGAGGATCGGACGATAATTGCAATGTGTATATAATAACCCCAACCTGTGGTATAATTAGAAAAAATATTACAAAATATACACTTCAATATCATAAGTCAAATTGAAAAAATCGCAAGAGATAAAAATATGAAAAAATTAAAAAAAAATGTCACAAAATACTGCGAAATCTACATAACATCATTTTTAACATCTTTTTATGCGATTTTTTAGAATTTATACTTTTATGTCAAGAAAGCAAAATTGATAAAATTTGTCAAAATCGGTCCAGCCATTCTTGAGATATAAGCATTCTAGCTAATATCCCCCTTCTTTTTATATACACATTGTATATATTTCGCTATATATATCCGATATATTTAGTATCGGCATCTACATAACGGTCAGAATTGACCTGTTCTTCAATTTGAGATTTTTCGGGGACAAAAACTATTCGCGGTTTAATGGAAAATTTGACTTTTATTTAACACAATTGTTGTGGCCTATTTCACCCACTAAATATTACCCGATGACCATCAAAATTGGAAGGCTTCTACCCAGTTCTAAGCTCTAGCCCCATGCTAACTTCCGCTCTGACTGGCCTATAATTGCGACATGTAGAGCAACTGCAAAATCAGAAAATTTTTTCAGTTCTTGGTCCATTTCAGCCCCTAAATATTTTGCGATCATCTCCAAATAAAGTTCATGAAAATAGGGCCTCAATTGCGACCTGTAGAGCTATTACAAATTAACATGGACAGACGGACGTACGGACATACATAGCTAGATCGACTCAGCTCGGCGAGATAGGAAGATCCATATATACTTTCCTATGTGGGAAATCAATATTTCGAGGTGTTACATAATTTTTGGCCCAATCAAACATATAATACCCCCGGCACATAGTGTTGTAGGGTATAAATATTCATATAACACAAGAGCAAAAAATGTGATTTAAAAAAATCCTAATCGTATCAGAGATCAAAAAATTAATTTAAAAAATATTTTTTGTATGGTGTCCTTACAAAAAATATTTTTTAAAAATCAAAATAGATTTTTTTTTAAATAATTTTTTCGAAGGTCGCCATGTCGCCAAAACCGGAATATAAGAAGAATTTAAAAGTAATTTTTTGTTGTATATTTTAAGGACTATCAGATCCAACAAGGTGGAGTATTGAAAAATACGTCTTGTAGGAGTATAACTGGCTTCAAACGCGAGTTTTTTTAAGAATATTTTTTGCAGGGCTATTGTGAGCAAAAATCGAGCATTTTTCACTATTTCTTTTTAAAAGAATATTTGGGGCAATAAATGTTGAATTTTAAAAATATTTCTGGAAGGACAAGTATTCGAAAGGAAGAAATAAGAACAATCTGTGGCTGCAAATATGGATTTAATTGGTCATCACAAATCATAGATTTTTTTAAAGAAAATTGTTTAAATAGCAGTCAGCAATCGAGGATTTTTCAAAAATATTTATATCCTACACCACATTGTGGTAAAGGTATTATGTCTTTGTGCATTGGTTTGTAACATGGAGAAGGAAGCGAATTATTTTTAGGGATCTTCATAGAATCGCTTTCTGAGTCGATTAATACATATCAGTCCGTCTGTCCGTTCGTCCGTCCATGTATTCTTGTGAACAAAATGCGGGTCGCATTTATTATCAGATTGAGATGAAATTTTCTAAACAATACAGGGTGAGATAAAAAACTGCAACAAAGTCAAACGCAATAATTTTTACATTTCTTTTTAATTTTATTGAATGAAAGCAAAAATATTTCGGAAATAGCATCAAATTTTAGAATAAGTTTAGATTTGTTCGAATTGGTCACCTTTGGCACGAATTATAGCCTTCAAACGGCCAATGAAACCGTCACACGCTGCCCGAATGTTGCTCTGCGGTATTTTGGCCCATTCCCGGCGAAGCGTTTGCTTGAGGTGATCGACACTTTGGTATTTTTTAGTTCCAACCTTGCTTTCTAAAATACTCCAGGCACAATAGTCCAACGGACTGGTATCCGGAGATTTTGGTGACCATTGTGCGCTGAAAATGAAGTGAGGAACCTCATTATTTTGTAATCATTATTGGGTGGAGTGTGCTGAGTGCGTTGTCCTGTTGCAATGTCCAAGGTAAGCGACCAAAATGTTTGCGTGGCCAACGCTTTAATACACCGTCCAGAATATTTTCGCGATAATATTCGGCATTTATTCTAATGCCACGGTCGATTAATACGAGCGGAGAGCGACCATCGGCTGTTATGGCGGGCCACACCATCACCATGACCGGCGCTTGAGTTCTGGTGGCCAACCGAAGGTGCACATTTTCGGCTGACCTCTTTGGCAAGTAAGCACGATAATATTGTTTGTTTACAAACCAAATTCGGCAGATCAGCACCTTCGACCAAGCGAAGCTACTTTTTGCGGTGTAAGTTTTTGCACTTTTTGGAATTTCAATGGCTTTACCCCGAGCTCATTTTTCATTATTTGCCGAATGGATCAAGTCGCTTCTTTACTTTTAAACCCATTTCTGCTGATGTTGTTGTTTTCTTCCGTCCACTTCCTTGATGTCGGGCTACGCTACCTGTAACGTCGGGCTACGCTCACGGTAACGAGCGATGGTTCGAGACACAAAATATTTATTCACATTCAAATGATAGAGTGCTCTAACGATAGCCACTCGTGGTTTTCCAGCCTTAAATTCCATCACTAATAACTTTTTTTCTGGAAAATTCTCACCAAAATTCTTTTGTACGCTTGTAAACAATATAATGAGCTATCACTGGAATAATTTTAGGGGCTGTCGGACGAGTGGCTTAGAAATGACAGCAGTCTGAAGTTGTTTGCAGTTTTTTCATTTCACCCAGTATTTGTTTGGGTCAAAGATGATCTTTATTGAAATTAGCGAGAATCGGTTCAAATTTAGATATAGCTACCATATATATCTTTAACCGATTTTGTTTTAATTGTGCATCAAATGACCAATATCAGTACGAATAACCTGAATTTGGCACATTCAAGCGAATTTAGTCTAGAAGTAAGTTAAATTTGGCGAAAATTGGCTCAAATATAACTTTAGCTCCAGATATAACTTTCATTCGATTAAGGGTTTTAAGTTCCTCTCCTGCGTAATATGTACTCCAACTAGAATGATAAGTGGTACCAGATAACCTACGGAGCTGAAAAATACCTATCTCAACTTTTATCGAGATCGGATCAGATTAGGACATTGCTATATCGTTATCCGATATCAGGTTTATTGTGCACCAAATGGCTAATATCAGTCCTAATGTACTGAATTTTGGCAATTCCGACTGGATTCATCCTAAAAATAAGTACTTTAAATTGGGTGAAAATCGGTTCGGATATAGCTATACCTCCCACATATATATGTTTCATCCGATTTGGTTTTTAAGTTGGTATGATCTACTTCACTTAAATTGATTGATGATTCATAGTTGGTATGATCTACTCCAATTAAATTACCAATTAAACTTTTTCTTATTACGGGAGCTCTGCTAAAAACACATAGTGGTGTAGGGTATCATATAGTTGGCCCCACCCGACTTTCAATCTTTCCTTACTGGTTTAGTATAGGAACTGCGATATGTAACATGTGTCTGATTTGAAAGATTAATAATATTTTGTCGTTCCGCTAAACGAACATGGCTATGTAACCGCTAGAAAAAATTGTGACATTACTCGGAAAATCTGGAAATTTTGTAGAATGTGCACGAAAATTGCGTACAAAGTTTTGGAAAAGATAATATTTTTTTTAAATATTTTTCTACGACTATCTAAATTTTTAGATTTGAAAAAAAAAACAACACCTAAGTGAAATCGTGCATTTTTTTAAATATTTTCCTAGACTTAAAAAAGACATTAATTATTTGTTGTCCCTGCCTATAATCTTTACATCCTTAGTTTGTTTTGTGGTATTTTCCCCTAAATTCTACTTCAACATAGTCTAAACATTAGATTAATTCGAAACGATAAGACTGATGATGAGGTTTTTTATTCTATTCCCTCTAAACAATTGATTTTTATAAAAAATACGGCAAAAAAATAAAACAAAACATAGTCGTAACATAACAAACAAAAACACCAATTATCGTGTGATTGAATGATTGATTGATTATTGAATAACATCAGCGTCACACCAAACGAGAAAAAAAAGAGGCACAACAATAGCAAGAACAAAATATTGAAACTAAATACTTGATGCTCGAAAGAGACCAAAATCATTGTCAGCGCTATAACACTTAACTTTTATTATCGGTTGTTGGCTGCAGACTAGAGACAGACGGACAGACAGACTGACAGTGGTGAGCAAGTGGCGGTACATCTCTATTAGTTGGAATGCCGCATGAGAACAACAATAATAACACTTCAGAAGAAGAACAATAACAAAAGGCACAACAAAAAGAAAATAAGAAAAATTAAAAGAAAAATGTTTCATGTTTTCGCCCCCACCTCCCAAACTACCAAAAATTCCCAGCCACATCCACCCGCAAAATCTTTGTTTGAAAATGTTTGCTATGATTCCTACGTCTCCTTGGCAGAAAAATGAGAAATCCAACACTTGGCCTCAACAGCCTTGTAATACTCAACCCAATCATCATTATTGTGGACGACGACGTAGATTGCCTTTCAAATTGGAAGTACACAGCGCACCGTACCTCGAGTACTGCTCCTCCATCCTTAGAATTCACTTCAATTCAATTTTCAAAATTGGCGGCATTGGATCTTTTGATGTTCATTAATTTTCCGATTTGAGTGAGCCAACCAGGCCGTCAGCCAGCCTGCCATCCAGCCAGCACTCATTGCTCCTCAAGTTTAGTGTGTCGATGAAATTCGAGAAAATTGTTTTTCCTTACAACAACGAACAACAAAAAAACTGTTTCTTTGTACAACAAAGATGAAGACGTAGAGCTGTAAGTGTGTTGGGGGAGGGGAGAACCTCATGGGCCCATCAGTTTGGCATTTGAAAATTGTAATTGAAGGATAGCTGCAATAACAGCGAGAGGGTGAGTGTGTGTGCGTTTGCGTTAATGTGTTGCTGTTATTGAGTATTGAATTCGGTAGAACGCCCCCAAAATATTTTGGAGTTGAGCCGTGACGTATCAAGTGTTGTTATTGTTGCATTGTTGGTCATATGTCAGGGTTTGGGTTTTTTTGTGTAATTAACCGACATTTAAACACGTTGAAGTGAAAACAAAACACCGAACCAAAACAAATCGCGTAAGCGGCCGTATTTGAAATATAATATTTTTGCTTGTAAATACGTTTTTGGGGATGTGTCGTTTGACACTTTTCTTGGAGTGATGGCGACTGAAGTGCGTTGGAGGCCAATTGGGGGTTAAGGAATTTTAATAAATGATAATCTATTTATTAAAGGAGATTTTTCTTGTCATATCCTTCCGCAGCAATAGATACCCAAAGGTCATGATCAAGATATCCAAATCTGAACCGATCTCTGTAGAATTTGGCAGAGGTATTTCAGAACTGTATAAAAGATCTGGTACCAAATAGAGTGCATATTACGAGTGTGAGGGACGTAAACAACGAATCGGATGAAACATATGTATGGGAGCTATTGCTATATCTGAACCGATTTAAACCAAATTTAAAATACTCTCTTTTAGGCTGAATTTGGTCGGATGGGCCAAAATCAATTCAATTCGAGCTAATATTAAAACGATTTGGTGCACAAAAACTTGATATCGGATAAATATATATGGGAGCTATATTCAAATCTGAAGCGACCTCGGTAAAATTTGGCAAAGGTATTTCTGATCTGTATATGATATATTTTCTCGAATATCATTGTATTGGAGTATATATTATTTTAAGAAATTTGGAGACTGATTTCGCTTTTTATTAACCCTTTGTGGGTCTAATAATCTACGATTATTAGACTGATAACCCTTGAAAAATATTCTTAAAAAAATGCACGAAAAATGGTTTGATGGTTATCGAAAATTTGGACTTGTAGTCCTTAAAAAATATTTTTTAAAAATTCACAATTATTGGTCTGTTGGTCCTTAAAAAATTATTCTTTTCTTCTTTATTGGTTTGTTAATCCTTGAAAAACTATTCCTTGAAAATCCAAGATTATTGGTCTTTAGGACGTTGAAAAAAATCAACAATTAATGGTGTGATGACCCTGAAAAAATATTTTTAAAAAATCGTCGATTATTAGTCTGTTTATCATGGAAAAGATGCTAATAAAAAATTCTCGACAGACCAATAGTTGATCATTGAAAAAATATTCTTAAACAATTCTCGATTATGGGTCTGTTGATCATTGAATAAATATTCCTAAAAAACCCTTCATAAGTAGTCTGTTGATCCTTATGAAAAATATTCTTAAAAAATCCTCGATTATTATTATTAAACAATCCTAGATTATTGGTCCGTTGGTCATTGAAAAATATTCTTAAAAAATCCTAGATTATTGGTCTGTTGATCCTTGAAAAGATATTCTTAAAAAATCCTCGATTAAAGGTCTGTTGTTCCTTGAAAAAATATTCTTAAAAAATCCAAATTTTTTGGTCTGTTGATCCTTGAAAATATATTCTTAAAAAATCCTCTATTATTGGTCTGTTGATCCTTGAAAAAAATACTATTAAAAATCCTCGATTATTGGACTGTTGATCCTTGAAAATACATTTTTTAAAAAATTCAGGTTTATTGGTCCATCAAAAAATATTCTGTAAAAATACAGGTTTATTGGTCGGATGGTCCTTGAAAAAATATTCTTTAAAAAATCCACGTTTATTGGTCTGATGGTCCTTGAAAAAATAATCTTTAAAAAATTCACGTTTATTGGTCTGATGGTCCTTGAAAAAATATTCTTTAAAAAATCCACGTTTATTGGTCTGATGGTCCTTGAAAAAATATTCTTTAAAAAATCCACGTTTATTGGTCTGATGGTCCTTGAAAAAATAATCTTTAAAAAATTCACGTTTATTGGTCTGATGGTCCTTGAAAAAATATTCTTTAAAAAATCCACGTTTATTGGTCTGATGGTCCTTGAAAAAATATTCTTTAAAAAATCCACGTTTATTGGTCTGATGGTCCTTGAAAAAATATTCTTTAAAAAATCCATGTTTATTGGTCTGATGGTCCTTGAAAAAATATTCTTTAAAAAATCCACGTTTATTGTTGGGATGGTCCTTGAAAAAATATTCTTTAAAAAATCCACGTTTATTGGTCTGATGGTCCTTGAAAAAATATTCTTTAGAATTTTTTCATTCTTTTTATACATTTCACCCTTTAACAATACCAACTGAATTTTCCAATTTCTCGTTAAAAAATTTGAATGAGAAAAATCATATTTCCAAGACAAATTATAAGGCGCCTTGTTAACTTTCAGTGATGACGTCTAGCCAATACTCTGTGCCTTGGTGTTATGTGGCTAATAAGTCTGCCAACATCTCTGGAGGAAAAACAAATCACATTGTCCATTGAAGCAATACCACAACGAGCTGCATTCGTAGTAGCTGCGTGTTTTCTCAACTCAAAACAACTGAAGGAAATTCGATACAATTTATTCCTTCCCTTTCGTTTCCCCCCAAAAACGCGTCGTTGCGGTCTTCTTCGGGAGATTGGATCAAATTTTTATTTTGCCCTGGTGCTGGGTGCTGCTGTTGGTGTTACCGCTACCGATGTTTTCATACAGCAGTCAACCGCACATAATCACACGCAAAGCAAACAACAACCAACAGCCATGGAAAATATGGGTATGACCAGAAGCAATGGCAACAGATGAACACGCCGCTATGGTATCCCATTATGGAAGAGTTTTGTGGGCAGCATTCGTATGCATCGGATTTCCAAGCGTATATCCGTGCGTAGGAGCATGTGTGTGTAAACAGTTGTCGTCATTGAATGTCATGGTTTGACACGCGAGATTTGACTTCAAAAGACAACGCAAAGAAATCTGCGTCACTAGTTTAACGGTAGCAGCCCCCCTACTCCACACTCTTTTCCATCAGCATTTTTCCTACGAAAGCATTTGGTTACACTGTCTCAAATGGTTGGCTTGAGTGGGTGATATTTTTCCTTGGACCTATCCAATGTTTAAGTGAGTCGAACTAATCGAATTTAATTTGGTGGATAAAATTTTTTTTTCGGGATTTTCAGGAAGTTGAAGCTGTATCAAATTTTTTCTTAGAAAGAAATGTTATAACAATTTTTGGTTATTTTTTTAAGAGTAATGTACAGTTGAGAGAATATAAAAACGACTCGACTTGAAATTTAGCATGTGGGCCATTTTTGATATAGAGGGGTGAAATTCGTATCTAAAAAGTTCTAAATTATACAAAATGTTACAACATTGTTTTGAAGCCATCGGAAATCGCAACATCTTTAACATTTTGCATGAGGGTAAATATGATATTAGCCATATACATGCCTCGTCGAAATAAAGGTTTTAGACATCAGGTCTCTTTGGACCAAATCCGTTTCAGAACATTTTGAGTCGATCTGGTGATGTCCCTCCGTCCGTCCGTATGACTGTCTGGCTGGTGCGCACCATAACTGTTGAAGGGAGATTTGGTTCAAACTTGGTACATTGTTAAATTATTATCGAATTTGGATCGAGTTCGGAGATGGGCAATATCGGTCCAATTCTTCTGGTACCTCAACCACAAAAGATTGAAATTTCCAAAATAAAAAAAATATTTTACTCCACAAAAAGAGAAAGGATAATACGATTTTGCTCCAACTTGCAGATTTTAATATTTGCATCTTTTGCATTTGCAGGGTCAACATTTTGAATAAATTAAATCCGATGTTTTCAGACTTGGTACATTTCAATATATCCATCAACTTAAAATCTGTTGATGATGGTAGAGATCGGGCCATTTCTTCTAGTATCTCCCCCACACAGAGTTCAAGAGAGGGTGAGATAAAAAAAACTGCAACAAAGTCAAACGCCATAATTTTTACTTTTTTTTAATTTTATTAAATGAAAGCAAAAAATGTCGGAAATCGGTATTTTGGCCCATTCCCGGCGAAGTGCTTGATTGAAGTGATCATCTCTTTGGTATTTTTTAGGGCCAACCTTGCTTTACAAAATACTCCAGACACAATAGTCCAAAGGATTGGTATCCGGAGATTTTGGTGGCCAGTGTGCGCTAGAAATGAAGCGAGGAACCTCATTTTGTCATCATTCTTGGATGGCGCGTGCTGAGTGCGATGCGATGTGCGATTCCTGTTGGAATGTCCAAGGTATGTGGCCAAAATGTTTGTTTGTTGTGGCGGCCCACACCATCAGCATGGCCGGCGCTTGAGTTCTGGTGGCCAACTGAAGGTGCACATTTTCAGCTGACCTCTTTGGAAAGTAAACACGATCATTTTTGTTAGTTTACAAACTGCTGGACAACGAGGAGAAAAACATTTGTTTCTAATCGGAGAAAGCCAAACTCGACAGTTCACCACTTTCGGCCAAGCGAAGCGACTCTTTACTCCAAAATGGTCTGTTGGACTAGGATTGGTATCTGGAGATATTGGTGGCCATTGTGCGCTGGAAATGAAGCGAGGAACCTCATTTTGCAACCATTCTTGGGTGGCGCGTGCCTAGTGTCATGGTGCTGAGTTCTGTTGAAAAGTCCAAGGTCTGCGGCCAAAATGTTTGCGTGCCCAAGGGTTTAATATACAGGGTTGCCCATATTCGACGGACCCATCTGGCAACGCCACAACTTTTGACACAGATGTCACATCGCTTAATGACATACCGCGTTTGAAGCGTCAGTCCAAGCAGATTTTTACCATGAACCAATACACGCCACGCGAGCGCTCTGAAATAGTTGAAATTTACATTCAACAGAAGAAGTCAATTGTGAAAAAAAAATGTGAGAAGTGCGCCTTCTAAGAACACCATTAAGCTTTTATACGAAAAATTTTCGACTGGTAAGGCTCTTTCTAATCCGAAGAGGCCATATAAAAGTCGACCAAGGCGATCGGCCGAGAACATCTCTGCCGTACGAGCCAGTGTTGAGAGGTCCCGAAGAAAATCCCAAAAACGCCGTTCCCAGCAGTTGGGCTCGGTCCACTTTACAACGGATTATTCGCATTGATTTGCATTTGTTCTCGTACAAAATTCAATTGACGCAAAGAATGTTGCCTGCGGACAAGCCTCGTCGATTGGGATGGGCCCAAAGGTCCGTCGAATATGGGCAACCCGTACCCTCCAGAATATTTTCGCGATAATGTTCGGCATTTATTCTGATGCCACGGTCGATTAATACGAGTGGAGAGCGATCATTGGGTGTTATGACGGCCCACACCATCACCATGTCCGGCGCTTGAGTTCTGGTGGCCAACCGAATGTGCACATTTCAGCTGACCGAATGTGCACATTTTCAGCTGACCTCTCCACCATAGTGTGGAGGGTATATTAAGTTTGTCATTCCGTTTGTAACACCTCGAAATATACATTTTGGCCCCTCAAAGTATATATATTCTTGATCAACATAAAATTCTATGTCGATTTAGCGATGTCCGTCCATTTGTCCGTCTGTGGAAATCACTCTAGTTTCCGAATGAAATGAAGTAGGTTGATAAAATTTTACTCAAATGTATATTTTGTCTGCAGGATTTTTGGTATTATAAATGGGCCACGTAGGTCCATGTTTTGATATAGCCCCCATATAAAGGTATTTCCCGATATTCGGTATTTTGATGATTTTTTTTCGACAATATTCATGGGAATTGTTCCAAATTTTGGTATTTGAAGATCGTAGTGGAAACTACACCCTATGACAGAAAATTGTCTGTGCAGGTTCTCGTCTTCGTATAGCTCCCATAATTTGGTATTTACTTCCCGAATTTTGGTATTTAAATTTCGTAATGGATACTACAGCCTACAACAGAAAATTGTCTGTGCAGATTCACGTCTTCGTATAGCCCCCATACAACTGTACCTCCCAATATTCGGTACTTTGTTGATTTTAGCAACATTATTCACCGGAATTCTTTCAAATTTGGTACTTGATGTTCGTAATGGATACTACAGCCTAAGACGGAAAATTGTCTGTGCAGGTCCACGTCTTCGTATAGCCCCCATATAACTGTACCTCCCGATCTTCGGTACTTTGTTGATTTTAGCGACATTTTTCACCGGAATTGTTTCAAATTTGGTATTTGAAGTTCGTAATAGATACTACAGCCAAAGACGGAAAATTGTCTATGCAGGTTCAGGTCTTCGTATAGGCTTCATATAACTCTACCTACCGTTATTCGGTGCTTTGATGATTTTAGCGACATTTTTCACCGGAATTGTTTCAAATTTGGTATTTGAATTTCGTAATGGATACTACAGCCTACAACAGAAAATTGTCTGTGCAGGTTCACGTCTTCGTATAACCCCCATTCAACTGTACCTCCCGATATTCGATATTTTGATTATTTTCCAACAATATTCACCGGAATTGTTTCAAATTTGGTATTTGAAGTTCGAAATGGATATTACAGCCTATGACAGAAAATTGTCCATGCAGGTCCAGGTCTTCGTATAGGCTTCATATAATCTACCTACCGTTATTCGGTGCTTTGATGATCTTAGCGACATTATTCAGCGGAATTGTTTCAAGTTTGGTATTTGATGTTCGTAATGGATACTACAGCCTAAGATGGAAAATTGTCTGTGCGGGTCCAGGTCTTCGTATAGCCCCCATATAATGGTACCTCCTAATATTCGGTTTTTTGATGATCTTTGCAACAATATTCATTGGAATTGTTTTAAATTTGGTATTTGAAGTTCGAAATGGATGTTACAGCCTAAGACAGAAAATTGTCTGTGCAGGTCCACGTCTTCGTATAGCCCCCATATAACTGTACCTCCCGATCTTCGGTACTTTGTTGATTTTAGCGACATTTTTCACCGGAATTGTTTCAAATTTGGTATTTGAAGTTCGAAATGGATATTACAGCCTATGACAGAAAATTGTCCATGCAGGTCCAGGTCTTCGTATAGGCTTCATATAATCTACCTACCGTTATTCGGTGCTTTGATGATCTTAGCGACATTATTCAGCGGAATTGTTTCAAGTTTGGTATTTGATGTTCGTAATGGATACTACAGCCTAAGATGGAAAATTGTCTGTGCGGGTCCAGGTCTTCGTATAGCCCCCATATAATGGTACCTCCTAATATTCGGTTTTTTGATGATCTTTGCAACAATATTCATTGGAATTGTTTTAAATTTGGTATTTGAAGTTCGAAATGGATGTTACAGCCTAAGACAGAAAATTGTCTGTGCAGGTCCACGTCTTTGTATATGGGGGCTATACCTCCGGTACCTCCCGATATTTGCTACTTTGTTGATTTTAGCGACATTATTCACCGGAATTGTTTCAAATTTGGTATTTGAAGTTCGTAATAGATACTACAGCCTAAGACGGAAAATTGTCTGTGTAGGCCCAGGTCTTCGTATAGGCGGATATTCACCGATTTTTCCGTTTCGCATTTGTATATTGTTCTACTGTAGAGTAGATGACTGCTCTGGTCATCTACTGTAGAGTAGACGACTGCTCTGGTCATTTTCGGTAGAGTATATGACTCCTATGGTCATCTACTGCTCCGCTCATCTACGGCAAACAAATAGATGTTTGCTCTTGTCTCTTGATTTGATTTCTCCCACAATCTTCCAGAACCCCACTTAAAATCCCAAATAATCTCTCGAAAACAAGTTAATCGGCACCAGATTCAAACCTCGTTCACCACAAAATGTCTGTTTACTTTGACACAGACTTAACACGTGAAATCAATTCACATCAACTGTCTGGCTGATGTTATACGCTCTGCTGTAATGACAAGATTTTGATGGGTAATTTAATGGACGGGGATTAAAAACGGCTCAAGTGGCTTTGGGAGCAGCTTTTTGCAATACAACATTGATTTGCTCAGACCACAAAGTGTGTTTTTTGTTGTTGTTGTTGTTAGTGTTGTTTTATTTTGAAATTTACGTCTTCAATGGATTTAGTTGGGTTTTGAAATGATTGATTCGTGGTTTGTCGCACACAATTTCACATTCTCGTCACATTTGGCGAGGCATGGATGGCTGGTTGCTTTGCTGGATAATGAAGTAAAGTCACATCGGTTCAGTCGATACCATCATCTACTGTTTACAAAACCTTTTTTGTGTGCTAATGATTCCTCCTCTGGGTTTGGTATGTGGCCAGGAGGGGGGAAAAGTGGACATGGCATTGTAAAATAAAAACCTAAAGAGAAACTAAAGTCAATTGAATCCTAAAAAGAAGTACCTTTAGTTGTTTTTGTATTATTTTGTTTTTGTTGTTCTGCATATAGGGATGGATGGATGGATGCATGGATGACTTCACATTTCGAAAATAAAAATATTTTTCGCTAGGCTGTGTGTGTAGCCAAGAAAAACATCAACAGATGTCAAACTTTTCATTTATTATTGATTACCGGAGGCCAGTCAGTAACAACTAAATAATGAACAACAACAACGACAGCAATGCTAAAAAAAGGTCTGCATGCCCCGTTACCTTATAACAATATAAACGAAACAAATTAACGTCGATTTGATTTGTTTATACCAAAATTGCTGTGGTTTCTGTTGAAGCGGCAATGCATTGCCTTCCTTTTACCAACACCACCACCACCACCTCCTGGCATTCAATTCGAATACAACAAAAGCAATGATTTTTTTTTATTTCCATTTTTTTGTGGTTCCAGTGGTGAATTCAATGAAAACATTTTCAATTTTTTTCGAAATCAAAATCGCACCACATTTGTTTCTGTTTCGGTGTAAGCCGGACCAGCCTCTATGCTGTGGTTGAATTCAGTTTTTTTTTCTTTTTTTTTGCCTTGCATTTTTTTTTTTCATTTTTCTCAGTCTGTGTGAAACAATAAAAGGTTCGATTCAATTGCAAAACTTAAGGGAAAAAGTCACTTAGTCCATTTGTGTGTGTGTCCGTCCATTAATGCCAAATCGGACGATAATGTCAATGGCTAGAGCTCAGCCCGCCAGCTAACTATTCGAGTGGAATTAAAATGTGATCAACAAAAGAAACAAAACAAAAATCGACATCGTCGTCCACAAATAATGAAAAGTCGAAATCTAACAACAAAAGTGTTTGGTCGTTAATGAGCTTCGTTCGATTATTTTTTTTTGCTGTTGTATTATTTCGATTGTTGTTTTTGGTATTGTTGGGGTTTGGCTGAGGATTCTTATACACTGCACCATGGGGAAGGCGACTTAAAATAAAATATTTAACAAATCGGCAGTGGATCATAAAATCTAAAAAAATACTCGGGTATGGACCTTCAGAAGAAATCTGAAAATCTGCATTGTGATTCACAACAATGACTTTGGTGATTATTAACAATTTTCTTTTAAAATCTTAAAATTTTACTTTCGGTAGCCTTTAAAAACCTTAAAAAATCCAGCGTTATAATTTAGATAGCTCTTTCAATATTTTAATATTTAAAAAACAATCTCCACGATTTCGAGTCTTTTGCTCCTTCGAAAATATTTAAAAACTTTATTACTTTGGGCTTATGAACCCAAAGATAATATTTTTAAAAAATCTAGAATTATGGGTCTTTTGACCCATGAATTTAAAAAAAAAAAAAAAACAATTTTATGTTTGAATGTTCTTCGGAAAATGTTAAAAACCTTAATATGGTTTTGAAAGCCGTAAAGTAAAGTATTTTGAAAAATCCAAAATTTTTGCTCTAAAAGTCATTCAAAAATTATTTGAAAGTCCGTTAGAATTAATTTTCAAAAATCCAGAATTATGTTACCGAAAGTCATTCAGAAATTATTTTTAAAAAATCCAGTCCCTTGAAAAATATTTTTATGAATCTAAAAGTCCCCCGACAAAAGTAAAAAACTGATCCGAATGTTTAAATAGCTCTTTCAATAGTTTAATATTTAAAAAAACTCTACGATGTTGAGTCTTTTGATCCCTCGAAAATACTTAAAAACTCCATTATTTTGGTCTTATGATAATATTAAAAAAAGAAACTAGAATTTTGGGTCTTATGACCCCATAGATAATATTTTGAAAAAAAAAATCTAAAATAAAATCGAAATAAATCACGAATTTAGGTCTTTTGACACCCTAACTTTTTTAAGGTCGTAGGTACATCTAAATATATTCTTAAATAATTAACTTTGAAAGCATTTTAACTGAAAAACCTTAATATGGCTTGAAAGCCGTAAAGTAAAGTATTTTGGAAAATCTGAAATTTTTGCTCTAGAAGTCCTTCAGAAATAATTTGAAAATCCCTTAGAATTAATTTTCAAAAATCCAGAATTATGTTACCGAAAGTCATTCAGAAATTATTTTTAAAAAATCCAGTCCCTTGAAAAAAAATTATGAATCTAAAAGTGCCCCGAAAAAGTACAAAAATGCTCCGAAAGTCCTTTACAAAAAATTTATAAAATGCACGATTGTTGCCGTGAAAGTCCTTCCGAAAATTTTTGTAAAAAGTTGACCTGAAAACCTTATGACCACTAAGAAAAATCTAAAAAAATCACGATTTTAGGTCTTTTGACACTCTAATTTTTTTAGGTCAAAGCTATATCGAAATATATTTAAAAACATTTTTTCTTTGAATGTCCTTCGGAAAATGGTATAAAAACTCTTCACTATGGCCTTAAAAGTTGTTCAGAAAAAATTTTAAAATTTCACAATTTTTGCACACATAATTCTTTAGAAATATTTTCCACGATTATGAATTTGGATCATGTTACTGATAATCCTTAAAAAATTATTTCTAAAAAATCCAGTCCTTTTGAAAATATTTTCATGAGACTAGAATATTTCCGAAAGTCCTTTAAGAACTATTACCAAAATTGGCGGATTTAGATGTATTAGTCCTTAAAAAAATCATATAGTCATATTTTTATGGTAATTAAATATTTTTATGAGTCTGAAAAAAATTTGAAAAATTGCTCTAAAATTCCTTTAAAACAAGTGAAAAAGTATCGGTCGGTTTTGCCGACAGATGTATACCCTCAGCCAATGTTCGATTTTTTAAAAATATTTTGACTTCTGTTATGAATTTTCAAACTCTTAACCCTCCATGGTTTTTGAAAGAATGGGCCAATATTGCCCATTTCTGAGTTTTTTTTTTCGCAATTTATGACAGATAAAAGTATTGAAAATTGTGAAAATATGTATTTTTTAAAAATTTCGACCATTTGTGGGGGAGGCACCAGAAGGAGTGGACCGATATATTCCATCTTAACAGCAGACCTTGGGTTAATATAAATATTGGGATGTGTGAAATTTGAAGACAATCGGAATCTTACATCACATTTTATAAGAGTTATATAATTATTCAAAATATAACTAGGCATATGACTGAGGGTGTAAAAATTAAATCTATGATTTGATTTTTTACAAAATCCACGATTTTAAGTCGTATTACCCTCAGAAGATATTAAAAAATCCATGTTTATGGATTTTCTTATGACATCCAAGAAAATAATTAAAAATCCACGCGTCTTATA
This sequence comes from Musca domestica, assembly GCF_030504385.1. Taxonomy (NCBI): domain Eukaryota; kingdom Metazoa; phylum Arthropoda; class Insecta; order Diptera; family Muscidae; genus Musca; species Musca domestica. The sequence continues at coordinate 3,352,444 of NW_026712245.1, read as the reverse complement.
ATCCTTTAAAAAAAATTTAAAAAAGAAAGTCCTTTGGAAAATCTTTTTGGAAAGTCCACCATTTCGGGTCTTACACCCCTTAATTTTGGGATTTTAAGACTCATGATCCCCTAAAAATGAGTCTCTTAAAATATTTTTAAGAATACCACCTACCAAATATTTTCAAATATCTATGATCTAATTTTTTTAGAAAGTCATTTAAGAAATATTTTTTAGTAAAAATTAATTGAAATTAAAAACATTTTCAAATATTAAAAATAAATCCAAATAGTCCCTTCGGGAAGAAATTCTAGATTATAAAGAAAATATTTTTAAAATAACCTTCCTTCTCCATGTCACAAACAAATGTACAAAGACATAATATCCTGACCACAGTGTAGTGTAGGGTATACAAAAAAGGATTATTTTATGTTTCCCAAAGTCCTTTATATAGTATATAAAAACACAAAATACGGGTCTCCTAGTCCTTCGAAAAAATATTTTTAAAAAGACTACTATTATGGCTTTACAATTCCTTCAGAAGATATTTTAACAAATCTTCGAAAGTCCTTCGCATACTATTAGTATAATCTATATCCCCAATTATAGTTTTGAGAGTCCTTCGGATAATGTTTATAAAAATTCCTCAGAGAGTTTTTTTTAATAAAAAACCACTTAGGGATCAAAAACTTCTTTAGAAACTAATTTAAAAATCCGAAAGCTAAAATCCTTTAGATATGATCCTACAGAAACGTTCTTAAAAATTCAAAGAGTGTGGCCTTAAAAATCCTTTAAAAGCTTCTAAAGATTTTACGATAATACAACCGAAAAGCTTTTCAAAAAATCCTCTTAATATATCAATAGAGGTAGTCTTTTACAAAATATTCTTAAAAATCGGTTAAAATGACTCTGAAAATTCTACTAAAAAGTCCACGATGACACATTTTCTTAAAAACTCCATGACTATAGCCTAGTCCCTAGATAGTCCTTCAAAAACATTTTCATAAAAGTCTAGGAGTCCGCCAAAACGCCTGAAAAGAATGTTCGGTTGTAGCATTGGTAGTTCATTAAAAATATTCTAAAAACCCTGAACTAAGATTTTTTACTCATTTACAGAAAATTGAAATAAAAACAAAAAGGTGTCTGATAGCACCTAAAAACAATTCAAAAAAGTCCTTTATTGCTGTTTCTATACAAATTGATCCGTCTTGTAGGGGTGATAATGCTTTTCATCAAACTGATTCTTATTTTATTAAAAGCAAAAACTGAATTCTGTAAATCTATTACAATTTGATGCAACTTCATCCCATTGTGCATGCCGTGTTTGTGCAAATACACAAAACATGATTTGCTGGTATGTCATTAGCGCGTTGTAATGTACAAAAATGCACAACAATTGTTCAGGATATTTTTGTTTTTTTTTTTTTTTTTATTCGAATCATTCAATCGAGGAATCGACGACAAAAATGTGTGGATATTGATTCAAAATGATCAATTCGTTGTTGGTTATACATAAATTTAGGGATATCCGTGTCTGGCTGTTATGAAATGCCAAGATGCATTTTTCTCAAATAATGGTAATGAATGGCGAAAATATCAATATATTCACAAGATTAAATATTAGAAGAACAAATCAAATTATGAATAGTTACTGTGACCAAATATATTATTAAAATTTCGATGACTTTATAAGAATGGTATGTCTGATTGTCAGTCATGGAAATAATAATTTGAAACAACCAAATCAGCCAATAGTTATTTTAATAAAGTTGTTGGTGGTACAGTTACTCAGGACTTATGAGTCTTCCCGATCAAACTTACCAAATCTATATGTGATTTCCAAAACGCGATCTTCTTTTAAGCGTATGTTTAGTCAATAAATTCTGCTCCGATTATTACAATGATATACAATATTGCCGTATTTCTGCCCAATAATTTTTAATATCGAGGAGTTACAAACGGAATGACAAAGATCTACCCCTCACCATCACATACATTTTGATTTTCACAGTCAGAATGGAAATAGCTAACATAGAATTCTATGCACGTCAAGAATATATATTTTGTGGCAACGCAGACTAATTTTTTTGAAGTGGTGGAGGGTACATAAATTTTTATCAAAACATTTTTGAAGATATGATCTAATTGGTCTACCTCTTCTTAACCTTCCTCACGTGTGGTTTTGAAATTCAATCAGCATTCCCAAAATTACTTTAACTTTTAAACGGTAGGAGATATTCTTAGATAACATCGTAAGTATACCTTCAATTGTTATTTCATAAAAATCAGTTTCATAAAAATCAATTAAATGATTTTTGAGGCATTTAGAGTCAATGATTTTTTTATGTTTGCCTTAAATGAGGGCTTTTTGATTATTTTTATATTCAGTTTTTTTTTTAAGAGATGGCTATTTGGTATCACCGAAACTATTTTTATAATGAAAATTTAAAAAATCTAAATCTCTTTTAGTAGTTTAATCATTATTATCTTACCAAATTGGCATTATTTTTAATCTCGTGCAAACGTCATGACATTTTTTTCTCTGAAAATTATTTCAAAAAAATATCACGAAAAAATCCACATTCTTTTCTCTTAAATTCTTTTGTCGTTTTTGAAAAATCCCTTTTTCAAAAATCCACGTTTTTGCTTCTGAAAGTCCTTAAAAATTATTTTTGAAAAATTTTAAAAGTTCAAGTATCATAGTTCTGAAAGTCCTTGAACAAATATTTAAGAAAAGTTCAGGTTATTGGACCTTGAAATATCTAAATGTCATAGTGCTTAAAAAAGTATTTTAAAAAAATCCACATTTTTGGCTCTTAAAGATCTTAAAAATATTTTTAAAAAATCAACGTTTTTGGCTCTTAAAGACCTTAAACATATTTTTAAAAAATCCACGTTTTTGGCTCTGAAAATCCTTAAAAATATTTTTTTTAATCCACGTTTTTGGCTCTGAAAGTCCTTAAAAATATTTTTAATAAATCCACGTTTTTGGCTCTGAAAGTCCTTAAAAATATTTTTAAAAAATCCACGTTTTTGGCTCTGAAAGTCCTTAAAAATATGTTTAAAAAAATCATGTTATTGGTACTTAAAACTATTTCCCACGTTTTTGGCTCTGAAAATCCTTAAAAATATTTTTTTTTAATCCACGTTTTTGGCTCTGAAAGTCCTTAAAAATATTTTTTTTTAATCCACGTTTTTGGCTCTGAAAGTCCTTAAAAATATTTTAAAAAAATCCACGTTTTTGGCTCTGAAAGTCCTTAAAAATATGTTTAAAAAAATCATGTTATTGGTACTGGTATTAAAAATATATTTAAAAAATCCACGTTTTTGGTTCTGAAAGTCCTTAAAAATATTTTTAAAAAATCTACATGTTTGGCTCTAAACGTCCTTAAAACTATTTTCCACGTTTTTGGCTCTGAAAATCCTTAAAAATATTTTTTTTAAATCCACGTTTTTGGATCTGAAAGTCCTTAAGAAAATATGTTTAAAAAGTCAAGTCTTTGCTACTGAAAGTCCTTAAAAATATTTTTATAAAATCCACGGATCTAAACGTCCATAAAAATTCTGAAATTCCTTAAAACTATTTTTAAAAAATCCCCTTTTTTGGTTCTGAAAGTCCTTAAAAATGTTTTTAAAAAATCCACGTGTTTGGCTCTAAACGTCCTTAAAACTATTTTCCACGTTTTTGGCTCTGAAAGTTCTTAAAAATATTTTTTTAATCCACGTTTATGGCTCTGAAAGTACTTAAAAATATTTTTAAAAAATCCACGTTGTTTGCTCTAAAAATCTTAAAAAATATTTTTAAAATTTTTAAAAAAATCTACGTTTTTGGCTCTTAAAGTCCTTAAAAATATGTTCAAAAAAATCAAGTCTTTGGCACTGAAAGTCCTTAAAAATATATTTAAAAAAATCCACGTTTTTTGGCTCTGAAAGTCCTTAGAAATGTTTTTAAAAAATCCACGTTTTTGGCTCTAAACGTCCTTTGGTTCTGAAAGTCCTTAAAGATATTTTTAAAAAATCCATGTTTTTGGTTCTGAAAGTCCTTAAAAATATTTTTGAAAAATGCACGTTTTTTGGTTCCGAAAGTCCTTAAAAATATTTTTAAAAAATCCACGTTTTTGGCCCTAAACGTCCTTAAAACTATCTTTGAAAACTGCACGTTTTTGGTTCAGAAAGTCCTCACAATTATTTTTGAAAATTCCACGTTTTGGCACTAAAAGTCCTCAAAAAGGTTTTTGGCTCTGAAAATTATTTAAAAAATATTTTTGAAAAATCCAAATTTTTTGCTCTAAAAGCCCTTAAAAAACATTTTTGTGGAAATTTCACGTGTTTGGCTCTGAAAGCCCAAAAACAAATTTTTGAAAAATCCACGTTTTCGGTTCAGAAGGTCCTTTCGAAAAATCCACAGTATCTGAAGTCCTTGAAAATATATTTTTAAAAAATTAGGTTTAAGGCTTTTAAAGTTTTTAGAAAAAAATATATTTCCAAGACCTGAAATGAATTTTAAATCACCCTGCGTCGTTTTTATTTTTCTTCGCTGCTATTTTCATTCTGATATTGACCATATACCCGATGTCTAGATGATTGAAAATAGTTTTTTCAATTTTTGTTAAAATTATCTATTGATCTGAGAAAAATTTCATTTACGAGGAAAAGCGCTCCGTTCGGAAATAGTAATAACTTTACACTTTAAAAAATTATATTTTTGATCAGGTAAAAAGTTTCAATTAATTCAGATTTCGACTCTAGGTGTAGCCTTCACATAAGTGCATAGTAAACAATGGATATTTTGTCATCGGTCCATCAAGAGCGGTACTGCAAAAACAAACCAAAGGTTTATCTCTCTTTGCATATTTCATCAAATCCCACTCTGAATTTTTGGACACCTGCGGTCAAAATAGGTCCAACTAACTTAAAGAAAAAAATCCTATGCATTAGCATATCTCTCGTGAATGAATCCTTCCGGATTATAAGAATTTTTTAAATTTAGTTCAATATATTTAATGGTGAAGGGCTTTGAAGAACATAATATTTTATTTGCATTCCCCTATCCCGAAAATATAAACAAATTTCAAATTAAGACATCATCTCCTCTTAAGAGGATAACCAAATAGTTTTGGTTAGCCAGGGGAGGGGGACCTTGAAACTATTTCCGCCGCTTTCTGCAAAACCAAACTATTTTGGTTTACCTTCACATTGATAGCAAACCAAAAAAATGTCATATTTCCCATCCATGGCTTAACACAAACTAATGACATTTTTTAGGTTTTCAAAATGGTCCTCCCTATGTGGATAACGAATTCAAGGTCAAATATCTCAGCACCATAATATTAAGTTTAACTAAAATATCCAAGTGTTAATGACAAAACCATGCTGGAGGTTGAGGACATTCTCCCTTTTGTCCACGGCATTCAATGTCAAACAAGTGTTTGAAAAGTTTTGGGTTTCTGCGAAAAATCCTGGTTAACCAGAATGCCCAAAATATCCATTGACCTTGGTGGTGTCAGAGAGATATTGATTTTCTTGGTTTTGGCTTTTCTGGTTAAATTCAAGGACCCCATTTGCCAGCATTGTTCGCATTTATTTTAATGGCCTGTCTTACCAATATTTACAAATGTTGGGCTGGCCAAAATTCAAGGTTAGACTGGCATTTCAAATGTCCAAATATCTGTGTGACAGGATAACAATATGTGGATGACGAATAACGAACGAAGGATACATTCTCCTCCTGCATCACAATCTCAAGAAAATAGATTTATTTTTCTAGCAGGACGTCCAATTGCGAGTCAGTCAGTATGAGGTCCAATGCAATGTGCGCCATAGGACAGCGAGCTGAACAATCGTTGAACATTTATCGACACAGCTTGGGCGTAGCGAAATTTGTTAAATTCTGATGCCTAAAGAAGTCAATGGCTGTCAGCACTCGTCACTTGGCTCGCCGATGCCCAGGGAATTGGCAACAACAACAAATTGCAAAGACGTTCCTTGCCATGCCGTTGAAAATCCGCATAATGAACCTTAAAACGACGAACATTATTGAATACGTACGACAAGAGGACAATGGCAGTGCGTTGACAGCAGCAGCAGCAGACAAGCGTCCACGCATGCGAAATGCACAGGCAAGCAAGGAAGCAAGCCAGGACATCGAGCATGCACAAAAAACAACAAACAACAATGGCCAAGGCAGAACGTCTTTGCATTCACATTCTGGGTGCATAACTAACTTCACACCCCTACCGAGCGTATCGAACTTGCAGACAATTGTTGCTAACTATTGCTCGTTTTCTCTTCATTAGGCCGAACAATTGTTGCAAAAACGTTTGACAAACTCAGCGAGTGTGCCTCGGCTCGGCTTCGCTCGCTGCCCGGCTGGTGTAAATTTGATACATTTTCTATTCTTGTTCATAAATCTGAAGAAATCACCTTTTTCCTTACTTTCTTCATTCCAACACTCTTCTCGTATGCCTTCCTTACCCTCTCTCTCTCTCTCTCCCTCATTAACTGTGCGACACTGTTGGAGTTATTGAATTCAATTGAGCTGTTGCACCCAAATGTCCTGTAAGAATGAAATGTCCTGCCGAAATCTTTAAGTGACACAAAAACAATGACATCTCCCGTCTCTTGGAGTGATGAATTGATATTTCATTACTTCTTTATTTCTCCAGATTTACAACAACAACAGATTATCCGATTTTCGTTCTACTGAAACAGAAGGAAATCTGCTCAAAAAGTGTAAACTTGTGAACATTAAAATGTCCACTGGCCATGCAATTTTCGCACAGTGAGAGGCCCCTAGGGGCTATGGAGGATAGATGCATGTCTTCTTTGTCACAAAAGGAAGTGGGATTTTATTGACACATCGATCAAATGTTCGATCGATCAGTACCCTGGAGTGCCATAACTCATTTCAGCTTCTTCTAATTCTTCCCACCCTGTTGACAATTTGCATTTTCAAGGTATTTAGGGAAAATCTCTTCGTTTTTCACATTCTAATAAAAATTGAAAATCTCATTATGAGGGGATTAGTGGGCCATTGAGGATTTCAAGGGAAATACAGTAGTGGTTTATTATTGGCTAAAATTTAAACTATTTCCTCGAATGGGGATTAAATGTAATAGGAAATTAGTAGGAATTTTGATATGGGGGAAGTGAGGTGAGAGGAACACGTGCACAAGGTTATGGGGCATTGAATTCAGAGGAAATTTTGAAAGAGATTCTAGGAAATGTTGTCGAAAATTATTTCAAAATATGGCTAAAAGTATTGTCATACATAATATTAATTTTGTCCTCCTTGTTGTAGGTTTCAATATTTTTCAAAATTAATCTAAATTTGTTAGACTTTGATGCTTAGTCTTAGAAATTGCCAATTGCAATTACTAGAAAGCCGACAGCAACTACGAACTCAATTTTAAAAAATTTTTCATTTCAGAATTTATATAAAAATAAGTAAAAAGGCAGCTAAGTTAGGCCGGTTCGGCAAGGCCGGAGGGTATTGGCACCATTTGGAAGGAACTTAAAAATTTCAACAAACTCCGAAAAATGTCCTCTAAATGATGACCTGTATAAGTAATTTTCTTTTCATACCTGCAAAATTAATTTGAATTCAGATAAAGATATATATGGGAGCTATATTCAAATCGGAACCGATCTTGATAAAATTTGGAAAAGATATTTCTGAGCTGTATTTGATATATTTCCCTGAATATCGTTGTTACTGAGTGCATAGGAGCTATAGCTATATCTGAACCGATCTTCAGTAAATTTGACATACTAGCTTCTAGACTTAATTCGGCCGTAAGTTCCAAATTCCATCCCATTTGAATAAATATTAGACGTTTGGTGCACAATAAAACATAAATCGGACGATGTTATATATGGGAGCTATATCCAAATCTGAAACGATCGCGATAAAATTTGGCATACTTATTTTCAGGCCTAATTTGGTTGTATGTGCAAAATTTCATACTATTCGGACTGATATTACACGTTTGGTGCATAAAAAAATCGGACGAAGATATATATGGGAGCTATATCTAAATTTGGACCGATTATCTCCAATTTCAATAGGGTTCGTCCTTGGGCAAAACAAATGATTTGTGCAAAATTTCACCTGGATAGGGCAATAAATGCGAACCCTTTAAGATCTTTAAATACGAAATTTGAGACAATTCCGGCGAATAATGTCGTTAAAATCATCAAAATACCGAATAAACGGAGGTACCGTTATATGGAGGCTATACGAAAATGTGGAACTGCACACGAAATTGTTTGTCATAGGCTGCGAACTTTGAATACGAAATTTAAAGCAATACCAATGAATAATGTCGCCAAATATCACCAAAATACCGAATAAGGTATAAAGTACCGTTATATGGGGGCTATACGAAGACGTGGACCAGTGTAGGAAATTTTTAAGCATAAGCTGTAGTACCCACTATAAACTTCGAATACGAAATTTAAAACAATTCCGGTGAATGATGTCGCTAAAATCATAAAAATATCGAATATTGGGAGGTACCGTTATATAGGGGCTATACGAAGACGAGGGCCGACGTGGCCCATTTACAAACATAACCTGTGTACTGGCAAAACATACATGTGGGCAAAATTTTAACCTTATATCTCTTCGATCGAAAGATAGCGTGGTTACAGCAGACGGACAGACAGACGTACACCACTAAATCGTCTTAAAATCTTACGCTAATCCAGAATATATATACTTTGTAGGGTCTATCACGAATATTTCCAGGAGGTATAAACGGAATAACAATATTAATATAACCAACATAGAATGATGGAGGATATAAAAGAATAGTGAAATAAGTGACTGACTGGTAATCAACGCCCAGACGAAACGGCTGGAAGCTAGACTCTTTAAATTTTGCACGAGGGTAAGCCTTGGCTTGGCTTGAGTAAATTCGTACTAAAAGTACTAAATTAAATAAATTTAATACTTTTTATTGATAAACGGAATGAGCTTTAATTCTGGAATTTGAAATGAGAGTCATTGATGGAGTGCAGAATAGATGTACTAAAGGGTTTTTGGAAATTCAAACTTTAAGGTTGCGAAAAGTTTTAAAATGGTACTAAACTTTTAAAATTATCCCATTTGGCATTAAGTGAACGGATAGAGCTAAAAATTTGAAATTTGGTACGAAAATCAAGTTTGAAAAGTCAGATTGATATATTAAGTGCTTTAAATCTGAAATTTGGCATTTGGATCGCTGTTCATGTGTAGCCTGGACATATGAGTTGGTTTCGTAAATGTGAACTATAACTGTAAGAAAAGTACTGAATGGTACTATATTTGGTATTGCATTAAGGAATAGAGCGGAAATCCTGAAATTTGATATTAAGATTACTGATTTTTGCGGTATGACGGTGTTTTTCAAATTCGTCCTTTAATTAATTAATGTGGCCTGGACATATGGAGGAGGTTTCGCAAATGTGAACCGTAATTGTACGAAAAGTACTGAATTGTACTATATTTGGAATTGGCTGAAGAGATAGAGATAAACTTCTAAAATTTGATATTAGATTACTGATGGTATCTGTGTTAGATATTTAGGTGTGGTTTGGAAATGCACCCTATATTTGTACGAAAAGTACCAAATGGTACTGCATTTGTTATTGGGTAAATTTGTAATTTGTAAATTTGAGATAGATATCCCTTTTGGTGTCTGTGGGTAGGATATGAAGATGATTTTAAAAATGAGTACTATAATTGTACGAAAATTACTAAATATTACTAAAAATTCTGGATTTTGATATTAAGATTACTGATAGTACCTGTATTTGAGATTTGGCGGTGGTTTGGAAGTTAATCCTATATTTATATGAAAAGTACTAAGTGGTACTAAATTGGGTATTGGGTGAAGGAAAAGGGGTGAAATCCCGAAATTTGATATTGAGTTCCCTGTTGGTATCTGGAATAGTGATATAGAGATGATTTTGGAAATGTGTACTAAATAATTACGTAAAACACAAAATAGTACTATCTTTGGTGAAATTTGGTATTGGGTGAACAAATAATGCTCAGAAATTTGATGCTTGGATCGCTGTTCATGTATAACCTGGACATATGGAAGAGGTTTCGCAAATGTGAACTATAATTTTACGGAAAGTACTGAATTGTACTATACAGGGTGAAATGGAAAAAAACTGCAACCAACTTCAGACTGCTGTCATTTCTAAGCCACTCGTCCGACAGCTGTTAAAATTATTCCAGTGAAATTCCAGAAAAAAAGTTATTCGTGATGGAATTCAAGCGTGATAGTGTGATTTCTTTATATTTCGCTGGAAAACCACAAGTGGCTATCGTTAGAGCACTCCAGCACCTAAATGTGAATAAATCTTTTGTGTCTCGTACCATCGATCGTTACCCTGATACTGGTACCGTAGCCCGACGTCAAGGAAGTGAACGGAAGAAAACAGCAACATCATCAGAAATGGTTCGAAAAGTAAAGAAGCGAATTGATCGAAACCCGCGTCGCAGTGGCCAAAAAATGGTTCGTGAGCTGAACATATCCCAATATTCTATTGGCAAATATTGAAAAATGAGCTCAGGGTAAACGTGCAAGAACCTACACCGCAATAGAAAGAAAATAGACTCAAAAGAGCTAAAAAGAGTTGCTTCGCTTGGCCGAAAGTGGTGAACTGCGGAATTTGATATGATTCTCATCTCCGATGAGAAAGCATTCGTTGTCCAGCAGTTTGTGAAAAAAACAAAACGATCGTGTTTACTTGCCAAAGAGATCAGCGGAAAAGGTGCAACTTCGGTTGACCACCAGAACTCAAGCGCCGTCAATGGGGATGGTGTGGGCCGCCATAACAGTCGATGCTTGCTCTCCGCTCGTATTAATCGACCATGACATCAGAATAAATGCCGCATATTATCGCGAAAATATTCTGGACGGTCTATTAAAGCTTTGGGCACGCAAACATTTTGGCCGCAGACCTTGGACATTCCAACAGGACTCAACACCATCGCACTGAGCACGCGGCACCCACGAATGGTTACAAAATGAGGTTCCTCGCTTTATTTCCAGCGCACAATGACCACCAAAATTTCCGGATACCAACCCGATGGACTATTGTGTCTGGAGTATTTTGGAAAGCAGGCTTGGCACTTAAAAATACCAAAGTGTCGATCACCTCAAGCAAGCGCTTCGCTGGGTATGGATCAAAATACCGCAGAACAACATTCGGGCAGCGTGTGACGGTTTCATTGGCCGTTTGAAGGCCATAATTTGTGCCAAAGGTGACCAATACGAAGAAATCTAAACTTATTCTAAAATTTGATGCTATTTCCGACATTTTTTACTTTCATTCAATAAAATTTAAAGAATTAAAAATTATGGCTTTTGACTTTGTTGCAGTTTTTTTTATCTCACCCGGTATTCCTGAGAATACATAATTGTGGAAAGAATACGAAATTGTGGAAAGAGTATGTCAAAATAGGACTAAGAGGATGGACCATTTGATGGGCAGTCGCGGTCTACATTTGCATGAAATAATCTTCAGATATTAAATTATGTGGACGGTACTATAAATTCAAATAAAGATTTTATGCATTTTCCCATAAATTAAAAAATAAATAAATTTTAAAGGACTTTCCGGCTATATAATGATGGAGATTTAAGAACATTAATGTGTTTCTAGGCAGAAATGGAGAAGCTGAGGAATAAAAAGATATTAGTCAAATATAGTGAATTCAATCTTAAGGATCTTTTGACGAAGTATCTGTTATTTTTAAGAATTCTTTGTCAAAACTAGTGCATTTTTAAGGACTTCTTGGTAAATGATCATCAATTTTTTAAAGACTTCCTGCCAAAATATCTTGAATTTTGAAGAACTTTTTTTTTAAATTTAATATCCAAAAATCGGGGAATAAAAAAAAACTGTTTAAAAACTTTTTCATATTGATTTTCTGACAAAAAGTTGGGAGTCTAATATTGTATAGATCTATACATAAATTGTCATAGACTCGGTGTGTATATCTACCGAAAAGCCGACACAAACTTTCTCCTTCGTCATCATCAGTTGTTTTCAAATAAAACATATTTTATAAAACGATGACATATTTGAGTGGTATCAGACTATTTTTTTTTTTTCGTTCTCCATCATATCTTCTTTCCTTCTACATAACCGAGCGGCATTTTACTTTATGCTAAATTAAACCATAACAATTTGATTTGTTAATATTGCAATAACTTAGGACCAAATACAAACCACTTATCCCAATCAATTCTCTCTCTCCATTCCCTGCTCACTTGACAAAGGATCTCCACATTAAATAACATGTTGTTGACCAATGGCGATCATGTTACCCACTTGTAAACGAAGACTTTCCACCAAACATTTTCAAAATAGTTGTTAAATTAACATGAATGTTTTCACTCAAAATTACAATCGGTTAGAAAAAAAAAACGAAGAATCCAGATTTTCTTAATTGCAACATCAATCGTTGAGCCGCCCGGCAAAACATATGGAAAATAAGTCAAGAATACAACACAATTCAGATCAATGTCGGCATCTTTGAGGCTATTTTGATGGTAGTTTCCAAAACAACTACGAACAACAACAACGAACAATGATTCAATAGTGACAGCCAGCCATGTGTAGAACAAAAACAAAACAAATTCTGAAAATATATCATTGTCACATGGGGGCCTGTAATCGCTTAGAAAACAATGACCTCTTTTTAACTGACCGACCGCTCGATGCTAGGCAACCCTTGTTGGAGTAACCAGAGTATCGACTAAATTAAGGCTCATCTTAATTTAGTTTGGCTCTCTCTCTGTGTATGTTTGCCTATCTTCTTAAGGTATTAAGTGATATTGTGAGGACGACAATATTTCAAACAAAACTGGCCACAGCCAACACATCCCGGCCATGGAAAGGACAACAACAGCTCAATTAATTCCTGAACACGCACTCACACTCACACACATGTATACATTTACCATCAAAGACCAAGACAATTAGACAACGTGTCAGACTTCGTGGTACATTGGTAGACCAAAGAACATGAAAAACGCCAATAAATGCGTCATCACCTTTCCAGACAATAGGCGATCGTTGAAGATTAATCCTGATGCAGGGAGCTGGCAAGGGCAGTGGGTCGAAGGTAATATTTTTGAAAATAAACAAAAATGAAAATGTAATATCCTTGAAAAAAAGGAATGTAAGGATTCAAATATCCTACAGATATTTTCCATAAATAAATTTAGGGAAGTAAAATGTCCTGGAACATTTAAAAGGAATATTAAAAGGAATATATGGGTTCGAAGATCCTTCTACATTAATTTTCATTCAATATCAGAAAATTATATCTTTGAACCCATACATTCCTTTTCATTCTTCCAGGACATTTTACCATTTATTAGTCAATGAAAATTCCTGTAGAATATTTGGACAGAAGGACATTTTAATCTTTATATTCCTTTCTATTTTGTTTATTTGGGGAAAAAATAAACAAATCATTAATTTGTAAATTTATAATTATCCTCATCTTGATCGGCGATAGACATGACAAATATTTTGTAAATACCTTCTCCAAGGACTTCAAATCCCCCTATCATTCTTCCCAACAGCAAATGTCACCTAACTAACAAAACACCTTCACAACCATTTACACTTCATTGACCTTGAAATATGTTTGAATGTGAACACCACCATCTCCTGCTATGTAACCATTTAACACTTGGACATTTCCACAATGTTGTGGCCCACAACGAATGGCATCGTTGCATCAAGGTCAAGCAAATAGGGATAATGTGCACAACACAAATGTTGTTATTAGTTTGTGTCAAACCCCAGAAACCAAAAGAATTTGGCTAAATTTTAACGATTTGTTTAGCCTAAAGATTTCAAGGTGATTCGAAGTTTTTGAAGGACATGAAGGACTTTTCGTTTCACTATAAAATTTCAAGGATTTTTTTGAAAGGACTCTAGGAGGTGCAAACGTGGATCTGTCGAATTATTTACTAAAGACTACCGGAGCAACATACGAATATTATTGAAAATTATTTTCTCTAGAACTAAAAGAGCAACAGACGAGGAATTTTTAGAATTTTTCGATGAGTTAAAAAAAGTCCTTCAAGTATCAAAAAAAAAAGAAAACCATAGAATTTCACTTTGAAACAATAATTTTCCAAAAACATAACCAATATCGTGGATTTTTTAAATAATATTTTTTCAAGGACCATCCGACCAATAAACGTGGATTTTTTAAAGAATATTTTTCAAGGACCAACAGAAACCTGGATTTTTTAAAGAATATTTTTCAAGGACCAACAGAAACCCGGATTTTTTAAAGAATATTCTTTCAAGGACCATCAGACCAATAAACGTGAATTTTTTAAAGAATATTTTTTCAAGGACCAACTGACCAACAAACGTGGATTTTTAAAGAATTTTTTTCATGGACCATCCCAACAATAAACATGGAGGTTTTAAAGAATATTTTGGAAAAGGACCAACAGAAACGTGGATTTTTTTAAAACATATTTTTTAAGAACCAGCAGAAACGTGGATTTTTTAAAAAAATATTTTTCAAGGACCAGCAGAAACGTGGATTTTTTAAAACATATTTTTTAAGAACCAGCAGAAACGTGGATTTTTTAAAAATTATTTTTTCAAGGACCAACAGAAACGTGGATTTTTTAAAAAAATAGTTTTTCAAGGACCAACAGAAACGTGGATTTTTTAAAAAAATAGTTTTTCAAGGACCAGCAGAAACGTGGATTTTTTAAAACATATTTTTTAAGAACCAGCAGTAACGTGGATTTTTTAAAAATTATTTTTTCAAGGACCAACAGAAACGTGGATTTTTTTAAAGAATATTTTTTCAAGGACCTACAGAAACGTGGATTTTTTAAAAATTATTTTTTCAAGGACCAACAGAAACGTGGATTTTTTTAAAGAATATTTTTTCAAGGACCTACAGAAACGTGGATTTTTTTAAAGAATATTTTTTCAAGGACCTACAGAAAGGTGGATTTTTTAAAAAATAGTTTTTCAAAGACCAACAAACACGTGGATTTTTTAAAGAATACTTTTTCAAGGACCATCAAAAACGTGGATTTTTTAAAGAATATTTTTTCAAGGACCAACAAACACGTGGATTTTTTAAAGAATATTTTTTCAAGGACCAACAAACACGTGGATTTTTTAAAGAATATTTTTCAAGGACCAACAAACACGTGGATTTTTTAAAGAATATTTTTTCAAGGACCAAAAGACACGTGGATTTTTTAAAGAATATTTTTTCAAGGACCAAAAGACACGTGGATTTTTTAAAGAATATTTTTTCAAGGACCAAAAAACACGTGGATTTTTTAAAGAATATTTTTTCAAGGACCAACAAACACGTGGATTTTTTAAAGAATATTTTTTCAAGGACCAACAAACACGTGGATTTTTTAAAGAATATTTTTTCAAGGACCAACAAACACGTGGATTTTTTAAAGAATATTTTTTGCAAGGACCAACAAACACGTGGATTTTTTAAAGAATATTTTTTCAAGGACCAACAAACACGTGGATTTTTTAAAGAATATTTTTTCAAGGACCAACAAACACGTGGATTTTTTAAAGAATATTTTTTCAAGGACCAACAAACACGTGGATTTTTTAAAGAATATTTTTTGCAAGGACCAACAAACACGTGGATTTTTTAAAGAATATTTTTTCAAGGACCAACAAACACGTGGATTTTTTAAAGAATATTTTTTCAAGGACCAACAAACACGTGGATTTTTTAAAGAATATTTTTTCAAGGACCAACAAACACGTGGATTTTTTAAAGAATATTTTTTCAAGGGCCAACAAACACGTGGATTTTTTAAAGAATATTTTTTCAAGGACCAACAAACACGTGGATTTTTTAAAGAATATTTTTTCAAGGACCAACAAACACGTGGATTTTTTAAAGAATATTTTTTCAAGGACCAACAAACACGTGGATTTTTTAAAGAATATTTTTTCAAGGACCAACAAACACGTGGATTTTTTAAAGAATATTTTTTCAAGGACCAACAAACACGTGGATTTTTTAAAGAATATTTTTTCAAGGACCAACAAACACGTGGATTTTTTAAAGAATATTTTTTCAAGGACCAACAAACACGTGGATTTTTTAAAGAATATTTTTTCAAGGACCAACAAACACGTGGATTTTTTAAAGAATATTTTTTCAAGGACCAACAAACACGTGGATTTTTTAAAGAATATTTTTTCAAGGACCAACAAACACGTGGATTTTTTAAAGAATATTTTTTCAAGGACCAACAAACACGTGGATTTTTTAAAGAATATTTTTTCAAGGACCAACAAACAGGTGGATTTTTTAAGAATATTTTTTCAAGGACCAACAAACAGGTGGATTTTTTTAAGAATATTTTTTCAAGTACCAGCAGAAACGTGGATTTTTTAAAAAATATTTTTCAAGGACCAACATACCAACAAACTTGGATTTTTAAAAAAATATTTTTCAAGGACCAACAAACACGTGGATTTTTTAAAGAATACTTTTTCAAGGACCATCAAAAACGTGGATTTTTTAAAGAATATTTTTTCAAGGACCAACAAACAGGTGGATTTTTTTAAGAATATTTTTTCAAGGATCAAAAGAAATGTGGATTTTTTAAGGAATATTTTTTCAAGGATCAAAAGAAATGTGGATTTTTTAAGGAATATTTTTTCAAGGATCAACAGAAACGTGGATTTTTTAAGGGTTTTTAAAAAATATTTTTCAAGGACCAACATACCAATAAACTTGGATTTTTTAAAAAATATTTTTCAAGTACCAGCAGAAACGTGGATTTTTTAAAAAATATTTTTCAAGGACCAACATACCAATAAACTTGGATTTTTTAAAAAATATTTTTCAAGTACCAGCAGAAACGTGGATTTTTTAAAAAATATTTTTCAAGTACCAATAGAAACGTGGATTTTGTAAAAAATATTTTCAAGGACCAGCAGAAACGTGGATTTTTTAATAAATATTTTTTCAAGGATCATCAGACCAATAATCGTGGATTTTTTAAAGAATATTTTTTCAAAGAACCATCAGACAATTAAACCTGGATTTTTTAAAGAATACTTTTTTAGGGACCTTAAGACCAATAATCGTGTATTTTTAAAGAATATTTTTTTAGAAGACGTTAAGACCAATAATCGTGGATTTTTTAAAGAAATAATTTGTTCAAGGACCTTCAGACCAATAAACATAGATTTTTAAAGAAATAATTTGTTCAAGGACCTTCAGACCAATAAACCTAGATTTTTAAAGGACCTTCAGACCGATAAACGTGGATTTTTTAAAGAATATTTTTGCAAGGAACAACATACCACCAAACTTGGATTTTTTCAAGGACCTTCAGACCGATAAACGTGGATTTTTTTAAAGAATATTTTTGCAAGGATCAACATACCACCAAACTTGGATTTTTTCAAGGACCTTCAGACCGATAAACGTGGATTTTTTAAAGAATATTTTTGCAAGGAACAACATACCACCAAACTTGGATTTTTTCAAGGACCTTCAGACCGATAAACGTGGATTTTTTTAAAGAATATTTTTTCAAGAACCATCCGACCAATTATTTATGATTATTTATTCTAGGAGCAACAGACTATTAGACCTGAGTTTGACTATGTTCTTTTTAAAGGATCGATAAAGTTATACCGAAAGTATTTTACAAATAGTGGTACTATTTAGTTTCATGCGGAGAGTTTTGGCGACAACGGCGTGGATTTTTTAAAATATTTCTTTAAGAATTTTTAGATTTTTACAGCCACCATCGTGGGACTTTTGTGGATTTCTTAAAAATACTTATATTAGGTATTTCGAAGAATTTTAAATCCATTATTGTGAAACTTTCCTGGATTTTTAAGAAATATTTTTTCAAGGGCCTTTGTGTATTTTTGAATATCAAGGCTTTCGCAGATTTTCTAAAAAACTATATTTTCAAGGATCAACGGAGTTAAAACCTGGACTTTTCAAGAATATTTTTCAAGGACCATTTGGGCTATACTTCCTCACGGAATATCTGAGCAATCAATGTGGACTGTTTAGAATATTTTTTTAGATATGTGCCAACAAAATGTTGTTTTAGAAAAAAGTTCAAGGAATTGAACCACAAAAATCTGCAGCCATACATTGAATAGCACCCAAATGCACCCAAAACAAGTCACTGTTAGGGGAGAATTTTGGTCAATAGGCAAATTGGGTCATTTTTCTTCCAAAAATCCGAAAGAAGTAACCGTTTCGTTATCGGACCATGTTGAAAAAATGTTTGTTCACGAAAATTGAAGAGGAGGATTTTGGCAACATTTGGTTTCAACAGAACGGCATTACGTACCACACACCCTATTTTTAAAACAAGGGTATAAAAACCTACACCAAAGTACAGGTCGCATTTATTGCCCGATCCAGATGAAATTTTGCACAGATCATATGTTTGGCCCAAGGACGAACCCTATTGAAATTGGAGATAATCGGTCAAAATGTATATATATTTTCGTCCGATTTGCCTTTTATTGTGCACCAAACGTGTAATATCAGCCTGAATTGTATAGAATTTTGCATATACACCATATATAACTTCGTCCGATTTACCTTTTATTGTGCACCAAACGTCTAATATTTGTCCAAATGGGATGAAATTTGGCGCTTACGACCGAATTGAGTCTAGAAGCTAGTATGTCAAATTTGGTGAAGATCGGTTCAGATATAGCTATAGCTTCCATATATATACTTCATCCGATTTGTTATATTTGTTACCCACAACCGTAATATGCATTCCGTAACAACGATATTCAGGGAAATATATCAAATACAGCTCAGAAATATCTTTGCCAAATTTTATCGAGATCGGTTCAGATTTGCATAAAGCTCCCATATGTATCTTTATCCGATTTCAAATTTATTGTGCACCAAATGGGCAATACAATTCCGAATTTAAAATATACAAATGCTTCGGCATATTTAGTCCTTTGAACTTTAAATTATAATTATAATCATAGCGTGTATGACTGAATTCTCCCATAAAAACTTTTAATTGTTATGTGGAGCTCTACTAAATTAGCAAAGTGGTGTAGGGTATCATAAAGTCGGCCCCGCCCGACTTTAAGACTTTCTTTACTGGTTAAAATGTAATGTAATGTATCAAAGCAGTGATCGTGGTGCTCTTCTTTCATTGCAAATATTATTCGTGGATTTTTGGAGTTTTTCCAAGATTTATTCGGGATTTTTATGAATATTTTTAAGGGCTTTTATACATTATTGAAAAGGTTTAATATTGGATTTTTAATATTTTTTGAAGTCCTTAATTGAGGTGTAATCGTTAATTTTTGAACATCTTCGTCGGACTTTTGGGATTATTTTTAAATAATTTTCAGAGGTTTGTTTCATGGACTATGAAAGTAATTTCTAAAAAAGTATTTTGAGGGATAACCAAAGTCTATGTTTTTATTTGTTCCCCCAAAAAACTAATGGGGCAGGAATTTTTAATTATAAGCCAGTCGGGCTCAACTTCATATTTGTCTCAAATATTTGGAAATATTTTTTTCTAAGGACTATTTTTTTCCTGGTGCCACTGTGCCCAGTTCCCCTCCTGATAATAATAAATATCAAAGTGACTTATGTTTTTATTGGTGGTGGTTAAGTCGATATTGATAATAGTTCTTGGTGCTGTTGTTGTTGTTCTTGTTTTAGTTGTCGTTTATTTATTCTTGCCGACATTGGTGTTAGTGTTTTGTAAGCCGTGTCATTATCAGGATGATGACGATGATTATTTTTGATTTGTTGGCTGGCTTTTTTGTTCGATAGCCATTCTTATGGATGCAAGTCTTAACAGGCGGCAACGATTGAAATTAAAAAAAAAAAAAACAGAACAGAGAAAAGGTGAAATTTATACCAATGCTTTGCCGCTGGTTGGTGCTCAGCAGGATAATTTTATACAAAACACTTGGATGAACAACAATGAACTACAAAAACGAAAAAAACAACAAACGTTCTTTTTTGTTCACCTTCACCATTGTCGCTCGTCATCATCACCAATGGCAATTGTTAGCGACCGTTTGCTCCTGGCAAACGGGGGAGGCGGCCCCTTTTGATTGCACCAAAATTGTATCCTGTTAAAAGTGTAAAACATGGCCTAAAAACAATGCAGATCAAATAATAAAAACATCAGAGAGCGAGAGAAGGAAAAAAACCTGAACAGTAGACGGGAGAAACAAAAAAGACACAAAACATATTTAGCCAGCATTGTTGGGTTACATGACAATAGCATAAACTGACACAATAAACGTCATCATCAGTATCCTTCGACCTAGAATGACGACATCATCCAACCGACAACCACAATGGGCTAACAAGAATACACGTGCAAAATATTGATCAGCTTTTCTTACATTGGCCGTCTTTTCTTGGTTCTTGGTCCAACGCCTGCTACTGCTGCTGCTGCCGCTGAAGAAAAGGAAGAAGAATGAGCTGCAAAAAAAGGTGTTAACCAACAACCGAATGCGGCTGCAATCAAAAAGTCAATATCGTCACCACAAAAGAATCTCAACGATCGGTTGGCTAACATCTTCATTTCGGGGTGTTGACTGACGACTTGTCCCACAATGGACAAGATGACACAATTGCTGAATAGAAACGATATTCCAAAATATGGACAAGATGTTTTTATATACCATCGTCTTTCTATTCAACTGAAGGAATTCATAATGAAATAAAGGCTGATTACAAAATATGTTGAAATAATTTTTATTAGAAAACCTGAAATTAATTTAAATGGCAAATGCCACAAACAGCTGTCAATGTGGCATCAATTGTGACCATGGCTCAGAGGTTCCGCCCAAAAACGACCAAAAAAGAAAAATCCATGTTTTTCATTGGCATGTGTTCTCCTTGGCTTTGATTAAGTTGGATGGCAGGAATATACTAAACAAATTTGCAGGAATATACAAAATATTAAATACTTTACAAAATCCAAGTTTATAAGTCTGATGGTTCATTAAAAAATCCACGTTTGGTGGCTGAAGGTCCTTGAAAAAAATATTTTTTAAAAAATCCACGTTTACAAGTCTGATGGTCCTTGAAAAAAATATTTTTTAAAAAATCCACGTTTACAAGTCTGATGGTCCTTGAAAAAAATATTTTTTAAAAAATCCACGTTTACAAGTCTGATGGTCCTTGAAAAAAATATTTTTTAAAAAATCCACGTTTACAAGTCTGATGGACCTTGAAAAAATATTCTTTAAAAAATCCACGTTATTCGTCTGATGGTCCTTAAAAAAATATTCTTTAAAAAATCCACGTTATTCGTCTGATGGTCCTTAAAAAAATATTCTTTAAAAAATCCACGTTTACAGGTCTGATGACCTTTGAAAAAATATTCTTTAAAAAATCCACGTTTACAGGTCTGATCGTCCTCGAAAAAAATATTCTTCAAAAAATCCACGTTTACAGGTCTGATGGTCCTTGAAAAAATATTCTTTAAAAAATCCACGTTTACAGGTCTGATGGTCCTTGAAAAAATATTCTTTAAAAAATCCACGTTTACAGGTCTGATGGTCCTTGAAAAAATATTCTTTAAAAAATCCACGTTTATTGGTCTGATGGCCCTTGAAAAAATATTATTTAAAAAATCCACGTTTATAGGTCTGATGGCCCTTGAAAAAATATTCTTTAATAAATCCACGTTTATAGGTCTGATGGCCCTTGAAAAAAATATTCTTTAATAAATCCACGTTTATAGCTCTGTTGGTCCTTGCACAAATATGTTCTTTAAAAAATCCACGTTTATAGGTCTGTTGGTCCTTGAAAAAATATTCTTAAAAAAATCCACGTTTATTGGTCCGATGGTCCTTGAAAAATATTTTTTAAAAAACCATGTTTATTGGTCCGATGGTCCTTGAAAAAATATTCTTTAAAAAATCCACGTTTATAGGTTTGATGGTCCTTGAAAAAATATTCTTTAAAAAATCCACGTTTATAGGTCTGTTGGTCCTTGCAAAAATATGTTCTTTAAAAAATCCACGTTTATAGGTCTGTTGGTCCTTGCAAAAATATGTTCTTTAAAAAATCCACGTTTACAGGTTTGATGTTCCTTGAAAAAATATTCTTTAAAAAATCCACGTTTATAGGTTTGATGGTCCTTGAAAAAATATTCTTTAAAAAATCCATGTTTATAGGTTTGATGGTCCTTGAAAAAATATTCTGTAAAAAATCCACGTTTATAGGTTTGATGGTCCTTGAAAAAATATTCTGTAAAAAATCCACGTTTATAGGTTTGATGGTCCTTGAAAAAATATTCTTTAAAAAATCCACGTTTATAGGTCTGATGGTCCTTGAAAAAATATTAAAAATCCACGTTTATTGGTATTTATTACTGGTCCTTGAAAAATATTATTTAAATACCCAAGTTTTTTGCCCTGTTGGTCCTTAAAAAATATTCATAAAAAATCCACGTTTATTGGTTTCAGGGTCCTTGAAAAAAATATTCTTAAAAAAATCCGCGTTTAATAGTACAAAAATATTCTATAAAAAATCCAAGTTCTATGAAAAAATATTCTTTGGTCCTTTAAAAAAACACGTTTATTGGTCCGATGGTCCTTGAAAAAATATTCTCTAAAAAATCCAGGTTCTATGAAAAAATATTCTTTGGTCCATTAAAAAAACACGTTTATTGGTCCGATGGTCCTTGAAAAAATATTCTCTAAAAAATCCACGTTTGAATAAATATTCTCCAAAAAAATCCACGTTTGAAAAAATATTCCTTAAAAAATCCACGTTTGAAAAAATATTCTTTAAAAAATCAACGTTTGAAAAAATATTTTTTAAAAAATCCACGTTATTCGTCTGATGGCCCTTGAAAAAATATTATTTAAAAAATCCACGTTTATAGGTCTGATGGCCCTTGAAAAAATATTATTTAAAAAATCCACGTTTATAGGTCTGATGGCCCTTGAAAAAATATTCTTTAATAAATCCACGTTTATAGGTCTGATGGTCCTTGCAAAAATATTCTTTAATAAATCCACGTTTATAGGTCTGATGGTCCTTAAAAATATATTCTTTAAAAAATCCACGTTTATAGGTTTGATGTTCCTTAAAAATATATTCTTTAAAAAATCCACGTTTATAGGTCTGTTGGTCCTTGCAAAAATATGTTCTTTAAAAAATCCACGTTTATAGGTCTGTTGGTCCTTGCAAAAATATGTTCTTTAAAAAATCCACGTTTATAGGTCTGTTGGTCCTTGCAAAAATATGTTCTTTAAAAAATCCACGTTTATAGGTCTGTTGGTCCTTGCAAAAATATGTTCTTTAAAAAATCCACGTTTATAGGTCTGTTGGTCCTTGCAAAAATATGTTCTTTAAAAAATCCACGTTTATAGGTCTGTTGGTCCTTGCAAAAATATGTTCTTTAAAAAATCCACGTTTATAGGTCTGTTGGTCATTGAAAAAATATTCTTAAAAAAATCCACGTTTATTGATCCGATGGTCCTTGAAAAATATTTTTTAAAAAACCATGTTTATTGGTCCGATGGTCCTTGAAAAAATATTCTTTAAAAAATCCACGTTTATAGGTTTGATGGTCCTTGAAAAAATATTCTTTAAAAAATCCACGTTTATAGGTTTGATGGTCCTTGAAAAAATATTCTTTAAAAATTCCACGTTTATAGGTTTGATGGTCCTTGAAAAAATATTCTTTAAAAAATCCACGTTTATAGGTTTGATGGTCCTTGAAAAAATATTCTTTAAAAAATCCACGTTTATAGGTTTGATGGTCCTTGAAAAAATATTCTTTAAAAAATCCACGTTTATAGGTTTGATGGTCCTTGAAAAAATATTCTTTAAAAAATCCACGTTTATAGGTTTGATGGTCCTTGAAAAAATATTCTTTAAAAAATCCACGTTTATAGGTTTGATGGTCCTTGAAAAAATATTCTTTAAAAAATCCACGTTTATAGGTTTGATGGTCCTTGAAAAAATATTCTTTAAAAAATCCACGTTTATAGGTTTGATGGTCCTTGAAAAAATATTCTTTAAAAAATCCACGTTTATAGGTTTGATGGTCCTTGAAAAAATATTCTTTAAAAAATCCACGTTTATAGGTTTGATGGTCCTTGAAAAAATATTCTGTAAAAAATCCACGTTTATAGGTTTGATGGTCCTTGAAAAAATATTCTTTAAAAAATCCACGTTTATAGGTTTGATGGTCCTTGAAAAAATATTAAAAATCCACGTTTATTGGTATTTATTACTGGTCCTTGAAAAATATTCTTTAAATACCCAAGTTTTTTGCCCTGTTGGTCCTTAAAAAATATTCATAAAAAATCCACGTTTATTGGTTTCAGGGTCCTTGAAAAAAATATTCTTAAAAAAATCCGCGTTTAATAGTACAAAAATATTCTATAAAAAATCCAAGTTCTATGAAAAAATATTCTTTGGTCCTTTAAAAAAACACGTTTATTGGTCCGATGGTCCTTGAAAAAATATTCTCTAAAAAATCCACGTTTGAAAAAATATTCTCCAAAAAATCCACGTTTGAAAAAATATTCTCCAAAAAAATCCACGTTTGAAAAAATATTCCTTAAAAAATCCACGTTTGAAAAAATATTCTTTAAAAAATCAACGTTTGAAAAAATATTTTTTAAAAAATCCACGTTATTCGTCTGATGGCCCTTGAAAAAATATTATTTAAAAAATCCACGTTTATAGGTCTGATGGCCCTTGAAAAAATATTCTTTAATAAATCCACGTTTATAGGTCTGATGGCCCTTGAAAAAATATTCTTTAATAAATCCACGTTTATAGGTCTGATGGTCCTTAAAAATATATTCTTTAAAAAATCCACGTTTATAGGTTTGATGTTCCTTAAAAATATATTCTTTAAAAAATCCACGTTTATAGGTCTGATGGCCCTTGAAAAAATATTCTTTAATAAATCCACGTTTATAGGTCTGATGGTCCTTAAAAATATATTCTTTAAAAAATCCACGTTTATAGGTTTGATGTTCCTTAAAAATATATTCTTTAAAAAATCCACGTTTATAGGTCTGTTGGTCCTTGCAAAAATATGTTCTTTAAAAAATCCACGTTTATAGGTCTGTTGGTCCTTGAAAAAAAAATTCTTAAAAAAATCCACGTTTATTGGTCCGATGGTCCTTGAAAAAATATTCTTTAAAAAATCCACGTTTATAGGTCTGTTGGTCCTTGCAAAAATATGTTCTTTAAAAAATCCACGTTTATAGGTTTGATGGTCCTTGAAAAAATATTCTTTAAAAAATCCACGTTTATAGGTTTGATGGTCCTTGAAAAAATATTCTTTAAAAAATCCACGTTTATAGGTTTGATGGTCCTTGAAAAAATATTCTTTAAAAAATCCACGTTTATAGGTTTGATGGTCCTTGAAAAAATATTCTTTAAAAAATCCACGTTTATAGGTTTGATGGTCCTTGAAAAAATATTCTTTAAAAAATCCACGTTTATAGGTTTGATGGTCCTTGAAAAAATATTCTTTAAAAAATCCACGTTTATAGGTTTGATGGTCCTTGAAAAAATATTCTTTAAAAAATCCACGTTTATAGGTTTGATGGTCCTTGAAAAAATATTCTGTAAAAAATCCACGTTTATAGGTTTGATGGTCCTTGAAAAAATATTCTTTAAAAAATCCACGTTTATAGGTCTGATGGTCCTTGAAAAAATATTAAAAATCCACGTTTATTGGTATTTATTACTGGTCCTTGAAAAATATTCTTTGAATACCCAAGTTTTTTGCCCTGTTGGTCCTTAAAAAATATTCATAAAAAATCCACGTTTATTGGTTTCAGGGTCCTTGAAAAAAATATTCTTAAAAAAATCCGCGTTTAATAGTACAAAAATATTCTATAAAAAATCCAAGTTCTATGAAAAAATATTCTTTGGTCCTTTAAAAAAACACGTTTATTGGTCCGATGGTCCTTGAAAAAATATTCTCTAAAAAATCCAGGTTCTATGAAAAAATATTCTTTGGTCCATTAAAAAAACACGTTTATTGGTCCGATGGTCCTTGAAAAAATATTCTCTAAAAAATCCACGTTTGAAAAAATATTCTCCAAAAAAATCCGCGTTTGAAAAAATATTCCTTAAAAAATCCACGTTTGAAAAAATATTCTTTAAAAAATCAACGTTTGAAAAAATATTTTTTAAAAAATCCACGTTTGGTGGTCTGATGATCCTTGAAAAAATATTAAAAATCCACATTTATTGGTTTGTTAGTCCTTAAAAAATATTCTTTATAAAATCCGAGTTTATTGGTCTTTTGGTCCTTGGAAAATATTCTTTAAAAATCCATATTTACTGGTCTGCTGCTCCTTAAAAAAATCCACATTTATTGGTCTGTTGGTCGTTGAAAAATATTCTTGAAAAAAATCAACGTTTATTGGTTTTGGGTTGAAATATTAAAATCATTGTAACTCTCAAAAACCCACAACGAATTCAGTCATTTTTTCCAAACAGGGCACATTTCAATATATTAGTTTCCGAAAAAAAATATTTTCCGAAATTTTTGTTCATTACTTCACTTAACATGATTTTGACCTAAGAAAATCCTATGATTGTAAATATATATTTTCTAGTTTTCAGCATTAGATCAGATTCAAATATTAATTTAATGGAAGCACATAAAGCAATAGCACGGGCTAATAACCTTCCCATGCAATGTATTTTAAAATGTTAAACTTCATTTCTCCAGCTTCTTTGGTGTCAAATTACACAACTTGCCTATATCTAAGCCATGCTGATCACTCAATCTTCATTACACGGTTATCTATACAAACATCGAAGTTAATTATGGACAATATGCTGCCGATATTCCCATTAATAATTATGGAATTTCCTTTATAATTAAATTAATATTATTTTTTTGAATATCTTTATTTTGTTGATAAATATTTCACACACACACACTCACACACAAAATTTAATAGGAAATTTACATAAATATTCACAATTTGTCTCAATTAGTTTGAAAATATTTAAGATAAACAAAAGATATGAAAATGAAAAGTTTTCATAAATTTATAACTCAGCCAGCCAGCTCATCACCAGTGGAGAACAACAAACAGTAGTCGTTGCGCTGTTTGAGTATATTGGGCATATTATTAACACTAAATCCAAAAAAAAAGATATAAACCGAAACTTAATGACTGGGGATTAATCATATTTAAGATTAAGATGTCGACGACAGCGGCAGCTGGTGTGAATATAAAAAAATATATGTTTTATGACGGAAGAGATTTCATTTGGGAAAATAATTTGTAGCATAGAGAGCCTACAAATACTAATACACATTCCACGCGGTTACTGGATTTGTTTTCTGGTCATATCCCCAGATATGTGATGTTTTAATTAGATTATTAGTTACTAGCAAGTGCCCGCGAAAAGTCCACCGTAAGGTTTTAGATTCGTTCCAAAATTTCGTGTTAGGACTTTTTAGTACGCAAAATGGACAATTTTTTTAGTTTTAAAGAAATGTTTTATTAAAATTTCATACATCGTACTAAATCTTCAGACTCTCAAGTTTTTATATATTATTCAAGTTTTTCCTTTCTTGCAAAAATGAGAAGAAAATATTTACCTTTTAGACAAAAAATATTTGAACATTTTTTCATTTTAAAGTTAACCGAGGAGGATATTAGTAAAACCATTGGAAAAAACAATGGAACCACTTCCAAAAATTCTTTCCAAGACTATATTAACGTGTCTATACAGGGTGAGATAAAAAACTGCAACAAAGTCAAAAATCATAATTTTTACTTTTTTTAAATTTTATTGAACGAAAGCAAAAAAATTTGAAATAACATCAATTTTTACAATAACTTTAAATTTGTTCGAATTGGTCACCTTTGGCACGAATTATGGCCTTCCAGCCAATGAAACCGTCACACGCTGCCCGAATGTTGCTCTGCGGTATTTTGGCCCATTCCCGGCGAAGCACTTGCTTGAGGTAATCGACACTTTGGTATTTTTTAGTGCCAACCTTGCTTTCCAAAATGCTCCAGACACAAAAGTCCAACGGATTGGTATCCGGAGACTTTGGTGGATTTTGGAACCTCATTTTGTAACCTTTCTTGGGTGGCGCGTGCTGAGTGCGATGGTGCTGAGTCCTGTTGGAATGTCCAAGGTCTGCGTCCAAAATGTTTGCGTGCTCAAGGCTTTATGCCACGGTCGATTAATACAAGCGGAGGTCGACCATCGGCTGTTATGGCGGCCCACGCCATCAGCATGGCCGACGCTTGAGTCCTGGTGGCCAACCGAAGCTGCACATTTTCAGCTGCCCTCTTTGGCAAGTAAACACGATAATTTTATTTGTTTACAAAATGCTGGACAACGAATGTTTTCTCATCGGAGACGTTGAAAAAAAAATCGGCAGTTCACCACTTTCGGCCAAGCGAAGCAAGTCTTAAGCTCTTCTGAGTCTATTTTCTTTCCGTTGCCATGGTACAAGACACAAAAGATTTATTCACATCTAAATGCTGGAGTGCTCTAACGATAGCCACTTCTGGTTTTCCAGCCAAATAAAAAGAAATCACACTATCACGCTTGAATTCCATCACGAATAACCTTTTTTTCTAGAAAATTCTCACCAAAATGTTTTTGTACGCTTGTAAACAATTTAATGAGCTTACACAGGAATAATTTTAACAGCTGTCGGACGAGTGGCTTGGAAATGACAGTAGTCTGAAGTTGGTTGCAGGTTTTTCATCTCACCCTGTATATACCCTATTATGTAGGGTATTATACCCTATACCACATAGTGGTAAGGACATTATGTCTTTGTGTATTTGTTTGTAACATGGAGAAGGAAGCGAGATAGACCCATAGTTACTTTTGAGGATCTTCCTAAAATCACTTTCTGAGTCGTTTTATGCATGTCAGTCCGTCCTGCCGTCCATCTGTCCATGTTTTTTTTTTTTTTGCTGACGAAAATGCAGGTCGCATTTATTATCCGATTGAGATGAAATTCTCCAAACAATATTTGTTTGGCGCAAGGACAAACCCTATTAAAATTTTCTGAGAATCGTTTCCAATTTAGATATAGCTTCCATATTTGTCTTTAACTGATTTCGGGTAACTGTGCGCCAAATGGCCAACATCAGGCCAACCGAATTCAGTCTAGAAGAAAGTACATTAAATTTGAAAATCAAAAATAATTTCCAAGTAATTCATGGACTTATTAAAAATTTACCTCCTGACAAAAACTCGTGAGTTTTTAAGTTTCTTTTTTGGGGTCCTGAAAATAAATCTTGGATATTTTAGGAATAATTTAGAGGACCTTTTTACTAAAAATTCTTTCATATTTTTCCCCATGAAAAATGGGGATTTTTATAGAAATTTCGAATCATGATTTCTTTGTGGATTTTTTAAGATTTTTTTAATAAGAGTATTTTTTTAAGGATGTCGCAGATAGACCGTAGTTTTTTTAGAACATTTTAAATGTGATATCCTGGGAAAAATGGATTTCTATTTATAAAAAAATTCTTATTAAAAAAACTCTGGCGCATTTGGTTAATATATACCCGTAAATAAATTGTCATAACCTAAGTATATGTAACTGGGGACGCACGTATTGCCCAAAGTGGACCTAGGATTAAAACTTTATGGAGTCTCAGAGGAGTATTTTGTGTTTTTTTTTTAAATAGAATGGAATTTTGATGGGAGCCTCAGAGGAGTATTTTGTGTTTTTTTTCCAAATAGAATGCAATTTTGAAGGGTGCAAAAAATAAGTTTTCAAAACATAGAGAGGGGTCCATACTTATTAACCCACACATAAAATACCCTTAAACATTTTACCAAAATATGAAATTTACTAGATTTGAAAATGTTGTTTTTCAAATTTCCCAGACAACTCACTTCATTCACTTCGTCATGGGTGTCTCAAATCCTTCATGGCTGGTGTTTGGACAACATAGGACTTTATTATTTTTAACAAATTAGCCCCCGAAAAACTATGAGTTTTGAAATATAGTTTCTATTTTTCTTTCAGATTTTATTCAGACTATTTGTTTTCCCCCACACTTTAACAACACACTTTTGCTGAATATTTTTCCAGAATATAAGGGGCTTATTTCGATTTCCATATTTTTTTCTCCATTGGCATTTCTCTATTTGTTTGTGTATCTGGGATGAAAAGAGAAGAATCTATCATAAAATATAAATATTTATTTTTAATTTTTATTATTTATATAACCCTCCCTCCCTCATATTGTGGTCAGCAGTATGGCAGTAATAGTGTAACGCAAATGCCAGCAACAAAAAGAAAAACAACAACAGCCCAACAGTATTTGTGAAAGAAAAGGCTACTAAAATCTCTACAAATCTCTTGAATAAATAATAACAAACGCAAGCAAAACTACCTGATTTCGAAGAAGATATCAAATGGACATGGGCCCAAAAGATCGATCATTCGCTCAGTCACTCGCTCACTCAGGCTCATGCATATTGGCTGGCCTATTATTAACTGCGTTGGCGTTGTTATTTTATGTGGTGATGGTGTTGCTGCTGCTATTGTTGTTGTTGTTTGTTAACACTACCAGCAAATGGCTTGTTTTGGAAACTGTTGTTTATACGTATTTTTATTTAAGTAGATATTTCCAAAATATTAAAGATTTAATTATAAAAATAACACATAATACCCACACACACACCGATTGATTTTTACATGGGTGTGTATGTTTGTTTTAGATGAAAAAGGGCCAAAAGTAATACCATAGAAAAATATTCCAATTTGTCATCCTTTGCATTGGCTGTCATGGTTTCATACAAAACTCATCCCTGTTTGAAAATTGTTTGGGATATTATAGATATATCTTGGGTAAAATATGTTTCCATAAATAAAAAAAACTTCGTGATGGTTATTATATAGAGAAGACCATCCAAATGTCTCCTTTAATTAAAGAATCCGAACTATTCAGGGTGAGATGAATAAACTGCAACAAACTTCAGACTGCCGTCATTTCTAAGCCACTCGTCCGACAACTGTTAAAATTATTCCAGTGACAGCTCATAATATTGTTTACAAGCATACAAAAGCATTTTGGTGAGAATTTTCCAGAAAAAAAGTTATTCGTGATGGAATTGAAGCGCGATAGTGTGATTTCTTTATATTTGGCTGGAAAACCACAACTGGCTATCGTTAGAGCACTCCAGCATTTAAATGTGAATAAGCCTTGTGTGCCTCGTACCATCGCTCGTTACCGTGATACTGGTAGCGTAGCCCGACGTCAAGGAAGTGGACAGAAGAAAACAGCAACATCAGCAGAAATGGTTCGAAAAGTAAAGAAGCGACTTGTTCGAAACCCGCGTCCCAGTGGCCGAAAAATGGCTCGTGAGCTGAACATATCACAATATTCCTTTCGGCAAATATTGAAAAATGAGCTCGGGGTAAAGCAATTGAAACTCCAATAAGTGCAAGAACTTAAACCGCAACAGAAAGAACATAGACTCAAAAAAGCTAAAGAGTTGCTTCGCTTGGCCGAAAGTGGTGAACTGACGAATTTGGTTTTCTCCGATGAGAAAACATTCGTTGTCCAGCAGTTTGTAAACAAACAAAATGATCGTGTTGACTTGCCAAAGATGTCAGCTGAAAATGTGCACCTTCGGTTGGCCACCAGAACTCAAGCGCCGGCCATTATTTATCGACCGTGGCATCAGAATAAATGAAGAATATTATCTCGAAAATATTCTGGAGGGTGTATTAAAGAATTGGGCTTGCAAACATTTTATCCGCAGACCTTGGATATTCCAGCAGGACTCAGCACCATCGCACTCAGCACGCGCCACCAAAGAATGAGGTTCCTCGCTTCATTTCCAGAGCATAATTTCCACCAAAATCTCCGGATACCAATCCGTTGGACTGTTGTGTCTGGACTATTTTGGAAAGCAAGGTTGGCTTTCGATTTTTGAAAGTAGAAGAAATATTTAGGTCTTTCTTAGCTAGAATTGGGGATTTTTTAAGAATTATTATACCCTTTGCCATATGGCTGCAGAGGATATATATCATTTGATACGGTTAAAACGTGTCTCATGATAATAACGGTTTTAGACCGTAGGTCTCTTTGGACCAAATCCGTTTCAGGTGGTACACGTAATATTATCGATTTCGGAGATGGGCAGATAATGCAGACAGTAAATAATTTACCGTACAGAACAAGAAATGATCATCTAACTTTATGTACATTTTGTAAATCCCAATATTTCTATCAGTGCTGTGTCATCCAATTTTATGTGAATTTTGTAAATCCCAACATTTCTATCGGTGCTGCGTCATGTGCAAAAATGGACAATATCGGCCCAGTCCATCATGTATCTCTCCCACAAAAGGCCAACGTTTTAAATAATTATAACTTTTATAATTTTTATATGAAATAAGAGTCCGATTCTCTTTTAATTTCACACATCCTTATATTGTTACTAACACAAAATCTGGCGTCAAGATGCTACATTTGATCAATACCTTCTGGTAACGCCTTCAAAATGGACAACATAACATGAAGCTTATAAAATGTGAAATGAGTATCTAATTACTTACTCGCAACATCGCAATATTTCTATCAACTCAAAACAAATGTGAAGTTGGAATATACCGGACAAGTCCTTTTTATACCTAGGACATAACGGGTCAAAATTTTCAATAACGATAACTCTAAAAAAATGCCAAATAAGCATCCGATTGTTTTCAAATTACACACAACACAGTATTTTTATTGACCCAAGGTATGGTGTAAAGATGGAATACTCCTCCTTTTGGTACCTCCCCCACAAAGGGTCAAAACTTTGAATATCCATGAAGCTCATACAACACGAAATTAACATCCAATTCCATTCGAATTTGGTACATCTAAATGTTTTCATCAACACAAGATTGGTTATAAAGATGATAGAGATCGGTCCATTTCTTCTGGTACCTCCCCCAAAGGTTCAAGATTTATGAAAAACAAAATGCTCAAAGAATGCCAGATAAACATCCAACTCTCTTCAAATTTCACACATCCAAGGTGATATATATCTGGCACTTCACGCGTATTTCCTAATTTTCATAAAATTTGCACTTATCTCATATAAAATATAGGAAGTAGTCGATATAGTCCAAATTTGGCCAGTTGTAATTCTTATAACAGTCTTAGGTCAAATACGAATTGGTCAATATTGGCCAACAGTTTGAGTAATCATAACTCAAGGCTGAAGGTATACATTTGTAAATTTTTGCCTAAATATTCAATTATTTTTTTTAAAGGAAGGAAGGTCAATCTGAATTTTCTCTATGAAGGACTTTTGAGGAATATTTTTGAAAGGACTGTCTGAGCTATAACCATAGATTTCTTTTGGAATCTCGATCATTTTTTATAGTAATCAGAAATTGAATAGTAATATATTAGATTTTAATAAAATAATCTAAAAAAACCTTCGAGAGCTTCAAGGGAAATTCTATAGATAAAAATCTTTCAAGGACAGGATATTTTGTGCATGGAATGTCTATAAAGTTCCTTTACACAAAATGCCTCAACATCTATACCAAAAAACTACAGTCCTTCAATATACAGAATATGTTCGGCGGGCTCATTAGAAATAGAATATTTTATTGGCACTTCATATTTAAAGTACTTTTATTCATCATACCGAAGGCTTCTATAGCTCAAAAGAACTCAAGGTGAAATATTTTTTTATACCCTACACCACAAGGCGGTCAGGGTATTATGTCTTTGTGCATTTGTTTGTAACAGGCAAAAGGAAACGAGATAGACCCATAGTTCCTTTTGATGATCTGCATAGAATCACATTCTGAGTAGATTTATGCATGCCCGTCCGTCCGTCTGTCCATGTATTTTTGTAAACAAAGTACAGTTCGCATTTATTGCCCTATCCAGATTGCACAAATCATTTGTTTGGCCCAAGGACGAACCCTATTGAAATTGGAGGTAATCGGTCAAAATTTACATATAGCTCCCATATATATATCTTCGTCCGATTTGCCTTTTATTGTGCACCAAACGTGTAATATCAGTCCGAATAGTATAGAATTTTGAACGTACGATCAAATTGGACCTGAAAATAATTATGTCAAATCGGTTCGGATAAAGCTCCCATATATATTGTTCATCCGATTTGTTATTTTTGCCCTCCGCAGCAGTAATATGTACTCTGTAACAACAATATTTGGGGAAATATATCAAATACGGCTCAGAAATACATTTGCTTAATTTTATCGAGATCGGTTCAGATTTGGTTATAGCTCCCATATATGACTTCGTCCGATTTACCTTTGATTGCACACCAAACGACTAATATTTGCCCAAATGGGATGAAATTTGGCACTTACGACCGAATTGAGTCTAGAAGCTAGTATGTCAAATTTGATGAAGACCGGTTCAGATATAGCTATAGCTCGCATATATACTGTTAATCCGATTTGTCATATTTGTTACCCACAGCCGTAATATGCACTCCGTAACAACGATGTTCAGGGAAATATATCAAATACAGCTTAGAAATATCTTTGCCAAATTTTATAGAGATCGGTTCCGATTTGGATGTAGCTCCCATATATATCTTTATCCGATTTCAAATTAATTGTGCACCAAATGGGCAATACAAGTTCGAATTTAAAAGATACAAATGCTTCGGCACATTGAACTTTAAATTATAATTATAATCATAGCGTGTATGATTGAATTCTCCCATAAAAACTTTTAATTATTATGCGGAGCTCTACTAAATTAGAAAAGTGGTGTAGGGTACCATAAAGTCGGCCTCGCCCGACTTTAAGACTTTCATTACGGGTTTATTATTATTATTTTTATTTTTTTTGTCTATATAAACGCATGATCTTTTCTAAGCTTTTAATAGGGTTCCAAAGCTAGTAGTCATCATATTTTGTCTTCTGAAAAAATCCAATAGAATTGCGATTATTCGAAATTCATGACCAAAATTTGGCTATGAGACCGAAGTTCAGGCAAATCGATAAAATGACGAAACGTCACCTTTTCCAATATGCATGAGTGTTATTCCATATACTACACATAGCAACCGACCAGCTCTTACCACAACTTGTCACCGCTGAATCATAGATAAACAATTCGGTACGAACATAATCTCGAATCAGGTTTTAAGGAATTCCTCTAATCTCTGAATTTATTTGGCAATAACGACGAGTGCTGAGTGACAATTTAGCAAATTTATGCTAAATATTTAATATTTTAATGCCGTTGTTGATGTTTGAGATGCGAAAGATATGGCAGCTACAAAATATGAGGGCAAAAGCTAAAGTGTCGATCGATCAGTCGGTAGCCAGCCACAAAGCACTGCACACGCCAACGCAAACACACGTCCGACCGCCCAAAAGAATTGGGAAACAATAACTGCCATGGCTGGGGGGGGAGGTATTCATGGTGAGTGCCATTCTTCAGTCATCTAGAAAGAAACACACACAGACACACCAACTCTCAGACACACAACAAAGCTATGAACATATGCTTGCAGGAATGCTTCGAAAAAACCTGCATCCTATTGACAGGATATTCGAGTATTGTTATCGTTTGTTGGTTTTTTATTGTTGTTGTTCTGTGGATAAATAAGTGCGCGAATCAAGACAAGAGAAACAATGAAATAAAAAAACAACAACAACAACAATGGTGATGACGAAGAAAAAACACAGCTCTCATCCATTCATCCGTATAAATCGAGGACTTCCTTCCTTCCCTCGACTCATTAGAAAAGTTTACTCAACAAAAGGCAACACTGTGTGACAACGACCGCTGTGTGTAGGTGTGTGTGTGCGGGCGTGTGTTCAGCATGCTTCCTCTTCGTATTTCGTGTGGCAACTTTATGCTGATGCCAAAGTTGCAACATTTCCTTATGAGGAGTTGTTTTTGTTTTTTCTTTGTGTTACATTCATTTAGTCCTTGAGTCCTTCGTGCTCGGTGCTCACTTTTTTAGCAACAAAAAAAAATTGTAACTTTAGTGAAGATATCCGAGTTGTTTTTTCCCTTGACTGTGGTCCACAGAGGTTTACAGGAGGTGGAGAAGCAGAAGGGTGGTGCATGAATCGCCTGGTTGGTTCGTGCTGGTTGTTGAATAAATGTTACAAAAGTGCCTTCTTTTGTTTTCTGTCACGTTCTGCGGTAGCATTCATTTTTGTTTTGTATAGCCAGCCAGCAATCCAGCAACGCAGCCAAGCCAAGCCATACACAAATTGTCCAAAAGCTGTTCGATGTCAACCCAAAGAATACGTGTTTTCACCAACATTTTGCAACAAACAGCACCATCCTGTTACAAAACAACATCCATTAGACATACATACATACTCACGCACAGGCAGAGAAGCTACGAGAAAAAATCAGCATTCTTCAAACTAGAGAGAAAGTAGGAAGACGACAGATGAGAAAAAAAAACAAAAGCAAACGCCCCGATACCAGCAACAGAAACTGTAACAAAACACTTGAATTGAATCGGTCTCTAAGTGTAGATATTGAACTTTTGACGAGGGGTGTAACACCAGAGTGAGGATTTACAATATTTCATATTTTAAGAGAGAATATAGAAGAACCGGATAAAGTCTTGTATCCATAGAAGACCTAGAGAAGTGTTTCTTTTTTTAAAGAAAACTTGAAGAAGTTCTGCTATCAATTGAAGACCTGGGGAAGCGTACTTAACCTATCCTTTGAAGACCAGGAGAAGGTCTTCCATCCATAGAAGACCTAGATAGAAGGGAACGTCTTCTATCCATAAAAAAAAACCTAGAAGGAAGGGAAGGTCTTCTATCCATAGAAGACCTTGAGAAAGTCTCCATAGAAGACTTGAAGAAGGTTTTCTATCCCTAGAAGACTTAAAGATGGTCTTCTATCCCTAGAAGACTTGAAGAAGGACTTATATCCCTAAAAGACCTTAAGAAGGTCTTCTTTTTATAGAAGACCTGGAGAAAATCTTCTATGCATAGAAGACCTTGAGAAAGTCTCCATAGAAGACTTGAAGAAGGTTTTCTATCCCAAGAAGACTTGAAGAAGGTCTTCTATCCCTAGAAGACTTGAAGAAGGTCTTCTATCCCTAAAAGACCTGAAGAAAGTCTTCTACCCATAAGAGACCTGGAGAAGGTTTTCTCTCCATAAAAGACCAGGAGAAGGTCTTCTGTCCGTAGAAGACCAGGAGAAGATCTTCTGGCCAGAGAATACCTGGAGAAGATCCTTAGAAGACTTGAAGAAGGTATTTTATCTTTAGAATACCTGGAGAAGGTGTTCTATCTTAAGAGGACTTGAAGAAGGTCTTCTTTTCTAGAAGATCTGAAGAAGGTATTTTTCCCATAGAAGACCTGTCTTTACTCCATAGAAGACCTGGAGAAGGTCTTTACTCCATAGAAGACCTGAAGAATGTCTTCTCTCCATACAAGACCTGGCGAAGGTCTTCCCTCCAGAGAAAACCTGGAGAAGGTCTTCTCTCCATAGAAGACCTGGAGAAGGTCTTCTATCCATGGAAGACCTGGAGAAGGTCTTCTCTCCATAGAAAAACTAGAGAAGGTATTCTCTCCATAGAAGTCTTGGAGAAGGTCTTTACTCCATAGAAGACCTGGAGAAGGTCTTTACTCCATAGAAGACCTGAGAAGGTCTTCTCTCCATAGAAGACCTGGATAAGGTCTTCTCTCCATTGAAGATCTGGAGAGGGTTTTCAGTTCATAGAAGTCATGGAGAATGTCTTTTCTCCATAGAAGACCTGGAGAAGTTCAGCTATCCTTACAAGACCTGGAGAAAATCTTAGAAGACTTGCCGAAGTTATTCTATCCTTAAAGAAGATATTATATCTATAAACTTCTGGAAAAGGCCTTTTACCCTTAGAAGACCTAAAGAAGGTCTTCTGTCCTTAGCAGATCTGAGGTAGGTCTCCTATCGATAAATTCCTGGAGAAGAGGGTATATTTACAGAAAACTGGAAAAAATCTTGGGCTGCATGGATAAGTTTTCAAGTGTATCTGAGCAGCAATAATTTTGAAGGACTCTCTGAGTCTGGATTTTTCTGAGTTACATATTTTTTTAATACTGTGACCTCTCTATTTCCCAAAATTTCCAAACATCCCTCATTGAATGCTCGCTTCCTTCTGCACTTCCGTTCCGTGCATATTCCTTGTGCCCATATTTGAAGAAAACAAATCAATTTCTCTATTTTTTTTTGTCAAGCTTTGCTTTGTGTTATTATAACAGTTTTTTTACGATTCTCTTCAAGAGTAGTTATTGCTTGTTAAGGACTTTAAGGCATAAAAATACAAACTGCTTGAGTTACGGCAAAAAGCTGAACAGACAAAAACAACAACAACAACAGCATCAGCAATACATTGAACAACAGTGGCAGCAATTTTCCAGTTGAAGTGATGCTGTTGAAAAAACCCCAATCACAGTTCGATACGATTGAATGCTAGAAAACAAGAACCAGCGAGACAACAACACCCCCACCCCATGGCTACAACCATAAAAGCAACAACAACAATACAAAACCGATGCCAGTCGTTGACAACAATGTCCTCGTTCAGTGTTCTTCGTTTCCTTTCTTTGTTGTCATCACATTTCTATGTTGAAATGCTCCCAAGAAGCCCTCTTGTACAGGTACTACGGTATGTGTGTCTCTGTCTGTGTGGGTTTGATTGGGAGCCCACAACTCACTTGGAAGACAGAAAGGGGCCATAGTGTTTACTGACACAAGCGAACCGAAAGGAAACAATGAAAAATACATCAGCAATAACAACAAAAACATATGCTTTTATGCTGGTTGGCTAAGCACGATTTGTTGAGGAGTTCGGGTGCGAATGCGAGAGGGGTGAACGGGTAGGAGGGTGAGTACGGGATCTCATGCATATTATCTAAATGCTGGCCACAGCACAAATAACCACCTCTTCTATTAATAGCATCAATGTTGGAGTTGCCACGAAATGTTCGAGAGAGAAGAAGAAGTGAATATCTGAGCTATCAGCGAGGAATTTTTAAGGACTATTTGAGCTAACATCATGGAACGTTAGAATATTTTTGAAGGCCTTTCTGAGCTATCAATATGGATTTTAAAAAAATATTTTTAAACGACTTTTCGGGCTTCTATTCCTGTCTACATAATTTTGTAGAATTTTTTTCAAGAACTATCGGAATTTTCACAATGGATTTTAAAAGAATATTTTATCAAGGACTTTCTGATCTATTAACTGTGATTTTTACGAATACTTCTGAAGAACTATATGAGCTATTGGGATGACAGATTAATGAATCTTTTTTCAGGACTTTTAAATCTGACAACGTGGAAAGGACTATCGAGCTACCAACGTGGATTTTTAGAGAATATTTTCTTTCGAGAACCTTCAAAAGCGCTGAACTTTCAACGTGTATTAAAAAAAAATCTGGTTTCTCGGAACGTTCACCGTGGATTTAAAATTTTTCTCCAGACCTATTTTAACTGGA
Organism: Musca domestica; assembly: GCF_030504385.1. NCBI lineage: Eukaryota > Metazoa > Arthropoda > Insecta > Diptera > Muscidae > Musca > Musca domestica. Next base: position 3,312,983 of record NW_026712245.1, on the reverse strand, counting down.
TTTTCTAATAAATCGTGAACATGCATTTTTATAAAGCATCTATCTATCTATTATTCAACATCTTTACATGCTATAAACGTGGATTTTTATAAACTATATTTTTTTAACGTGGATTTTTATAAAATATTTTTTCAACAACTTTACGAGCTATAAATGCGGATTTTTATAAAATATTTTTTCAACGTGGATTTTTATAAAATATTTTTCCAACGTGGATTTTCATAAAATATTTTTCCAACGTGGATTTTTATAAAATATTTTTCAAACGTGGATTTTTATAAAATATTTTTCCAACGTGGATTTTTATAAAATATTTTTCAAACGTGGATTTTTATAAAATATTTTTCCAACGTGGATTTTTATAAAATATTTTTCCAACGTGGATTTTTATAAAATATTTTCTCAACGTAGATTTTTATAAAATATTTTTTCAACGTGGATTTTTAAAAAATATTTTTTCAACATCTTTACGAGCTATAAACGCGGATTTTTATAAAATATTTTTTCAACCTGGATTTTTATAAAATATTTTTTCAACATCTTTACGATCTATAAACGTGGATTTTTATAAAATATTTTTTCAACGTAAATTTTTATAAAATATTTTTTCAAAGTGAATTTTTTTAAAATATTTTTTCAACGTGAATTTTTATAAAATATTTTTTTAACGTGGATTTTTATAAAATATTTTTTTCAACGTGGATTTTTATAAAATATTTTTTCAACATCTTTACAAGCTATAAACGCGGATTTTTATAAAATATTTTTTCAACGTGGATTTTTATAAAATATTTTTTCAACATCTTTACGAGCTATAAACGCGTATTTTTATAAAATATTTTTTCAACGTGGATTTTTATAAAATATTTTTCCAACGTGGATTTTTATAAAATATTTTTTTAACGTGGATTTTTATAAAATATTTTTTTAACGTGGATTTTTATAAAATATTTTTTTAACGAGGATTTTTATAAAATATTTTTTCAACATCTTTACAAGCTATAAACGCGGATTTTTATAAAATATTTTTTCAACGTGGATTTTTATAAAATATTTTTTCAACATCTTTACGAGCTATAAACGCGTATTTTTATAAAATATTTTTTCAACGTAAATTTTTATAAAATATTTTTTCAAAGTGATTTTTTTTTAAATATTTTTTCAACGTGAATTTTTATAAAATATTTTTCAACGTAGATTCTTATAAAATATTTTTCAACGTGGATTTTTATAAAATATTTTTTCAACTTAGATTTTTATAAATAATTTTTTCAACGTGAATTTTTATAAAATATTTTTAAACGTAGATTTTTATAAAATATTTTTTCAACGTGGATTTCACTAAAATATTTTTTTAACGTGGATTTCACTAAAATATTTTTTTAACGTGGATTTCACTAAAATATTTTTCAATGTGGTTTTTTCAACGCCATTCATCTTTACAAAACTTTGGACTTATTCTGTCAATAGAAAACCCCAAAAGCATTCTATCCAAAGGAGAGTCTCAAAATGTGTTCTGGGATTTAAAAACGTGGGAGTTATACTTCTAATAAAGGGCCTGTATGTATTTTCTTTACTCAAAGTCCTCATACGACAAACTCTCTCAATAAAAGACCTTAAATGAGCTCTACCAGCAGAAGGTACTCTGAAATTATTCCATTTATAAGAGACCCTCAATTGGGTATAAGGAGAAGACACTACCATAAAAAGCTTTCAAAAGATCCTCTATAAATAGAATATCCTTAAAAAGAGTCCATAAAAGGCCCTCAAGAAATCCAAAATGGATTAATTTTTTTTCAAAGGCTATAAAATTAGATTTTTGTAAAATATTTTTAGGGAATTGTTTGAGCTATCAACGTGGATTTTTGATATTTTTCATCAAGGATTTTAATCCGCAGTGGCAACCCTAATTGAGTATTTATATCCTGAAACAACAAAAAACTCATCTTTAATATATTGCAAAAATTCTAAAATCGATACAAGCAAAAAATAGACAAGGGAAACAGAAGGAAGCAACATAAGTGCGACAAGATAACCATGGAAATAATAAGAAGTATGGGACAATGAATAGGAACAAAGCTCTCAACAAGATTGAGACTGATTGATATACACTAGGATGGGGTGGATTTGGATGCGTAACATTATCCCAGATGATGATGATGCGATGTTGTTTAACAAATAAACACGTATTTATGTATTTACGGATAATTACGTGTTTTTGTTGTTACATTTTATTCCAATGTATATGCGTGTGTGAGTGTGAGTATACGTGTGTGTCCCATTATAAATGGTGACAAAATCGCTTCGTTATTGTTTGGGCTTTGATGGTCACGTGTCAGGGATTGCGACAAAGCTAAAAGCAACCGAAACAAACAATAACAAAACTAACAACACGGCAGTCAAGTGAAAAATTCGATTGAATCCTGTCAAATGTTTTAATCACACGAGCAAATTGTAAGCAGAGCGGAGCAGAGCAAAGCATTTGACACATTTCGTCATGCTTGTGAGATTTTATTCTATGTTTGGCAAAATACATTTTAGTCCCAGAAGCTTTCTTTTTTTTGTCATAGACAATCAGCACTCATTAGTCTGATTTAAAGAAAACCATCAAAACATACGTTTTTTTTTTGTTTTGTTGTTTCTTTTTTTTCCAGAACCGGAACCATCAAAACATAGGCTTTTATTGCCGGATGTGTTAGCAAAATTGTTTTTGTGGGTCATTATCTTGGCAGGTTTTCTTTTTGTGAGAAAAGAGGGAAAGGGTGTTTATTCCAAAAGAAAAACGCCACCGGATGAATAGATTTTTCTAACTAAGGTCCATTATAAAGACTTCTTCACATAAAGACCATCCAAAGGCTTAAATAAGAAAGATATCCACGAAGAAAAAATCTCATAAAATGCACTCAAAAAATACTTTCTTGAGCCCTTCTTTGTCTAGCGAATCATTAGACGGTTTTTAACGCAGAAAAGGCTCTCAGAAGTAACATTTTAGTTAAAGAAGGATCATTTTCTATGGAAAGATTTATGTATGGAATACCTCTAGGTCTTATTTCTGCAAAACATCGTCAAAAGTTATTTTATCGATACAAAACATTTGGAGTTATTATGTCAACAAAAGATCCCAAAGGCCATCTACCCATAAGAGATCGTCGAAATTTCTTCTGGCATAAATAATCTGGGAAGTTCACCTTACAAAAGGGTCCTTAAAGTATTTTATTTACCCTCAGAAAAAAATCTCTCAACAGAAGACCCCTAAGATGGGTTCTACCAATAGAAGATCCTCTAAAAGTCTCCTATATAGAGACTCTCAACTTCTTCTTACAAAAGACCTTCAGGAGGTCCTCTATCCAGAGAATACATTTTAAATGTATCCTATTCATAGCATATTACCAAATAATCTCCTTTTCTTAGAAGGCCCTCAAAACAAAATCTAATCAAAGAGTGTCTTCATAAGATCTCTTTTCTATAGAAGACCTTCGGAAAGTCCTCTGGCCATAGAAGAATTTTCATAGAAGAACTTTCTCAATATTTTAAAAAAGGACGTGGGTTTTTAAAAAGTATTTTTTCAAGGACAATGCTATGGTTTTTAGAAAAATGTTTTTTAAGGACGTGGATTTTTAAAAGGTATTTTTAAGGATCTTCTGTTTTTTTAAAGGATGTGGATTTTGGAAAAACTTTTGTTTCAAGGACTGTAAGAGGTTTTTAAGAAAAATGTTTTTTTAAGGACGTAGATTTTTAAAAGATATTTTTAAGGACTTTCTGAATATTTTTAAAAAGAACTTGGATTTTGGAAAAAAAATATTTCAAGGACTATCAATGTCTATTTAAAAAAAATATTTTTCAAGAACTACCTGAGCTACACAAGTGAAATGTTAAAAAACGATTTTACAAGGACATTCTGAGCTATCAGCTTGGATTTTGTAAAGTTTTTTCTTAAGGACTTTCGGAGCTACCAACGTGGATTTTTAAACATATTTTCTTGCGGACTTTCTAAGATACAAACGTGGATTTTTTTAAAAAAAAACATTTTTTCAATGACGATCTGAGCTATCAACGTGGATATTGAAAAAAATTATTTTTTTTCAAGGACTACGTAAGCTATCAATGTTGATTTTTAAAAAATATTTTTTTCAAGGACTATGTAAGCTATCAGTGTTGATTTTTAAAAAATATTGTTAAGGGCTATCAAAGCTATCAACGTGGATTTTTAAAAAAACATTTTTTTCAAGGACTATGTAAGCTATCAATGTTGATTTTTAAAAAATATTTTTTTCAAGGACTATGTAAGCTATCAATGTTGATTTTTAAAAAATATTTTTAAGGGCTATCTAAGCTATCAACGTGGATTTTAAAAAAAAATATTTTTTAAGAGGTTTTTAGAGGTTTTTTAAATTATTTTTCAGGGACTCTGAGAGGATTTTTATAAGGAAGGACATAGGTTTTGAACAAAACTACCAACGTGCATTTTGAAAAAACAAAATTGTTTAAGGACTATCAACGGGGATTTAAAAAATATTTTGTAAGGACTTTCTGAGCTACAAACCTGCAGTTTGAAAAACATTTGGATTTAAAAACAATATTTTCTAAGGACTTTCTGAGGTACCAACGTGTTTTTTTAATATTTTCTTAAAGACTTTCTGAAGGATTTTTTCAATATTTTCTTATAGACTTTTGTTTTGTAAAATATTTATTTAAAGGACACTTTGAGCCAATATACGTGGATTTTTTTAGTTATTCTCCACAGGACTTTTTGGGCTAATAAACATAGTTTTTTAGTTCGTCACGGATTTTAATACGGATTTTTATTGAATACATATATTTTTTTCAAAACCTAGCTGAGCCACACGTGAACTTTAAAAGAGAATATTTTTTGAAGGAATTTCCGATCAACGGGGATTTTAAAAGAAAACTGTTTAAAGACTAGTTTTTGAAGTTATTTGACTGTTTGGGCTACCACCTCAATTTTTTATAGAATTTTTGTCATGGACCATCTGAGCTACCAACGTGGACTTCAAAAGAACATTATTTGAGGAATTGTCAGGGCTACCATTATACATTTTTAAGGAATTGTTTCTGAACGTTAGCGGTAGAATAGATTTTGAAGTATTTTCAGATCAACTATCGTGGAATTAAAAAAAAATGTTTACAAGGACTTTCTAAGATATGAACGTGGATTTTCAAAAAAAAACCCTTTTTGCAGTATCTGAGCTAACAACGTGAATTTTTTAAGGACTGTTTGAGCTACTTTTTAAATTTTTCGAGATGTTTACTTGGCTTTCGACGTGAATATTGTTTGAAGAATCACGTCGATTTTGTTATTATTAACTTGGGTTGGACTAGATATTAATTTGGATTAAAAAAAAATATTTGTTTCAGAGATTTTCTGATTTTCTGGGGTTAAAACAAAAAATGCAAAGGACTACTGAGCTACTAAAGTAGATTTTTAACGAACTTTTCTTAAGAACCCTGTGCAAAAGACTTCAGGTAGCCATTTATTTATAGTATGCCTCTTTCTTCCTCGGTAGATTATTTACCTATAAAAGAGCCTCAAAATGTATTATACTCCTGAAAGAGAATCACAGGACCTCTAACCACAATAACCCACAAAAAGACTTTTATTTACAAAAGACCCTCAACACTGAATGGGCTCTTGGAATGTTAACGAAAAAGCTCTCAGGAGGTTATTTATCGATAGAAAACCCCCACTATTCATAAGACACCCTGAAACTAGTTTTCACTAAAATCTCCCTCAGGTATTTTCGACTGGGAACTTATGACTTAAACATTCATCGAGTATATATTTTATCAATAGAATTCCCTATGAAGACCCGCCTAAAAAGGTCATACATCCACAGAAGGCCCCAAAAAAACATTCACAACTCTTTGTGGTTAATTACATAGAATTCGTGGCCCATTTCACTTCCAACATTTACATTTTTCCATTTTCAAACGAAGAAATTGTTATGAATATCTACCAAATTTCCACGAAATTTCGATTGTTTACCGGACAAGCCTTTCTTTTTTGTGCTTCTTTGGTGGGAGAGAGATTCCGAAAATTGTATTCGTCTTTGGCGGGTTGTGATGTTGTGCCGACTTTTTGTGCGAAATGATATTTGTTTGACAGATGGATTCCAATCAATTTCTACATCTTCTGCTTCAAAATCTCGTTTCGAGTTTTTTGTTTGTGTGAATGCAACATTTTCAATGTTTATATGATGGATGGATGCACTTCAAAAATTTTTGATTTACAACTAACGAGGGCAGTCAGCCAACACTCCCACATGCAATGTTGAAAATCAGCGGAATGGAAATTGAATTGAGTTGTTTATGCTTCTTGTTGTTGGGGTTTTTTCTTGTTTGTTTCAATACGTTGTGAAGTAAATACTCAAAGAGACTTGTTCCCAATTCGTTTTTTTTTTTTGTTTATCAAAATTCACCCAAGCAACGACGACACTTGTTTTCAACGAATTTCTTCGATTTGAATTCCATTCGACTGCCGCCTTAACTTCTGGTTTTGTCGGCATTTCATCGCGCAGAGGTGATGGTGTTCTTCATTCTGCTAATTGTGCATTTGTTTGATGTCTAATTAAACAGATTTAATTCTGGGAAAACAACATTGTTTGAATGCTGCGCAGAGTATGTATGTGTATATGTATATTTATATAAATAAACATTGTTGTTTTATATACACAATTAATGTTATTGAGGAATTCAATTACTTTGTTTGAATATTTAAAGAATTGGTGATTATTTTAGTCCATAAAACTGTCCAAATTTGACTCGGTGGGAGTTTTTACAGAAAAAGACTTGATCTCTGTTAAGGGGTACATATATCTTCAAAAATCCACTTTCTTAGCTCAGTCGATCCTTGAAAAAATATCTTCAAAACTCCACGTTCTTAGCTCAGTCGATCCTTGAAAAAATATCTTCAAAAAATATATTCAAAAATCAACGTTCGGAGCTCAGTCGATCCTTGAAAAAAATATTCAAAAATCCACGTTCATAGCTCAGTCGATCCTTGAAAAAATAATTTTTTAAAAATCCACGTCTGTGTTGGTCCTTGAAAAAAATAATTTTTTAAAAATCCACGTCTGTGTTGGTCCTTGAAAAAAATAATTTTTTAAAAATCCACGTCTGTGTTGGTCCTTGAAAAAAATAATTTTTTAAAAATCCACGTCTGTGTTGGTCCTTGAAAAAATAATTTTTTAAAAATCCACGTCTGTGTTGGTCCTTGAAAAAATAATTTTTTAAAAATCCACGTCTGTGTTGGTCCTTGAAAAAATAATTTTTTAAAAATCCACGTCTGTGTTGGTCCTTGAAAAAATAATTTTTTAAAAATCCACGTCTGTGTTGGTCCTTGAAAAAATAATTTTTTAAAAATCCACGTCTGTGTTGGTCCTTGAAAAAATAATTTTTTAAAAATCCACGTCTGTGTTGGTCCTTGAAAAAATAATTTTTTAAAAATCCACGTCTGTGTTGGTCCTTGAAAAAATAATTTTTTAAAAATCCACGTCTGTGTTGGTCCTTGAAAAAATAATTTTTTAAAAATCCACGTCTGTGTTGGTCCTTGAAAAAATAATTTTTTAAAAATCCACGTCTGTGTTGGTCCTTGAAAAAATAATTTTTTAAAAATCCACGTCTGTGTTGGTCCTTGAAAAAATAATTTTTTAAAAATCCACGTCTGTGTTGGTCCTTGAAAAAATAATTTTTTAAAAATCCACGTCTGTGTTGGTCCTTGAAAAAATAATTTTTTAAAAATCCACGTCTGTGTTGGTCCTTGAAAAAATAATTTTTTAAAAATCCACGTCTGTGTTGGTCCTTGAAAAATAATTTTTTAAAAATCCACGTCTGTGTTGGTCCTTGAAAAAATAATTTTTTAAAAATCCACGTCTGTGTTGGTCCTTGAAAAAATAATTGTTGAAAATATGCAACACAATTGTTAAAGTAACGTAGTATGCGTTGTTTGAAAGTATGATGAAATGTTTATGTTTTTTCTCTGTTTGCAACTTAGTAGCCTTTGCCCAATACATATTTTCTGGTTTGATATTACATTGTAATTGTTTTTCCAATTTAGTCTCTATTGAATTTTCTTTCCGTCAACATTAATAAATATTCTATTTAAAGTTTGTCTGTGTGTTTGTTTTTCTGCCAGCTGCCTTAGAGGATTTCCAATAGGTTATGGGCCCAGGCAGGCCATGAGAAAAAATAATTCTGTGTGAATTGTCAATTTAATGAAAATTGGAGAAAAATCTTTCTGTGTGAAATAAGATTTTAAAAATGAATATTTCAATTGAGAAATTGAACGACGGAAATTACGTCACATGGAGCGTCCAGATGAAAAGTATCCTTATCCATTCGGATTTATGGGGAGTAACATGCGGAAGAGAAGAAAAGCCTGATGGACCTGGAGCAGCGGTTTTTGTAATCAAGGATGAAAAGGCTCTGGCGTTGATATTGCTCTACGTGAACGCAAGTCAAATTCATCACGTGAAGACGTGTACGTCGGCGGCTCAAGCATGGATCAAGTTAAAGGAAATACATCAACCAAGAGGACCGGCACGAAAGATAATGTTATTCAAAAAGCTAATAAATATAAAGATGCGAGATGATGGTAAGATGGTGGATCATCTTAACGAATTCAGTAATATCGTTGAAAGTCTCAATGAAGTTGATGTGCAATTGGGAGATGAGATTTTGGTTATCATCTTATTGTCAAGTTTGCCGAAATATTATGAAAACTTTGTGGTCGCAATAGAGGCTCGCGATGACTTACCTTCTTTCAGCACATTGAAGGTGAAATTATTAGAAGAAGGAGCGCGACAAGATGACACAGGAAATAATGGAAATGGTCAACAAGGTGAAACGCTCATGCAAGCAAAATCACGAATGAGAAGGAACCCGAAACATTTTCAAGGGAATAAGGAAAGCGGTAAGAAGCAAATTGTCAAGAAGTGCTACAAATGCGGTCAGCCAGGACATTTTGCGGCAAAGTGCACCCAACAAAAGAAGACGGAGAGGGATTCCTGCCTTATGACACAGCTGTTAGGAGCTAGAAGCAACACAGAGACCTTCAATAAGTGGAACTGGTGTATCGACAGTGGAGCTACCAGTCATTTTTGCTGTGTGCGAGAGTTATTTAAGACATATAGAGATTGTCAAGAAGTTGTTGTATTGCCGAACAATTCGATTGTGAAAGCATTGGGTCGCGGAGACGTTTTCCTGGAAAAATCGAATCTGACATTGAAAAATGTTTTACATGTGGCATCGATCCCGCATAATTTTATTTCGGTTTCGAAGGCTACAGATAATGGGGCACGAGTGATTTTTAACAAGGATTATGTGAAAATTTGGAATGATCAAAATAAGTGTTTGCTGACAGCTAGTAAGAAGAACGGACTGTATGTATACGAGGAAACAGAAGTGAAAAATAGGTGCAATTATGCTGCAAGAAGTAATGAAGAAACCATAAAATGGCATAACAGATTTGGCCACGTGAATTTCAGCTGTTTAAAAGATATGATAAAAGAAAAGGCAGTACGAGGAATCAAAATTAAGGATATTGGTGATCAGCTTGAGTGTGTAACGTGTGCAAAAGGGAAAATCTGTGTGAAACCCTTCCCTCAAATGACGGATAATTGCGCAAAAGAAGTGTTGGAAATAATACACAGCGACCTTTGTGGTCCAATTAATGTAAGTTCGAATGCTGGTTCTAGGTATTTTGCTACATTCATAGATGATTATTCGAGGTATATTGTCATTTATTTCCTAAAATCGAAAGATGAAGTTTTCAACGCATTTAAGAATTTTAAAGCGCAAATCGAAAAGCAAACTGGTAAGCGTATAAAATGCCTAAGAACAGATAATGGACGTGAGTATCTGAATCGAGAGTTTGACAACTTCTTACAAGAACATGGAATAAGGAGGCAGTTGACTGTTCCCTATACGCCACAACAAAACGGTGTCGCCGAAAGAGCTAATCGAACATTAGTTGAAATGGCAAGGACCATGTTGATACATTCGAATTTGGCAGAGTCTTTTTGGGCAGAAGCGGTAAGAACAGCTTCGTATATAAGGAACCGGACAACAACGAAATTTTTAAGAAGTAAGACACCATTTGAAGTCCTACATGGCTACAAACCCACGGTCGGACATTTTAAAATTTTCGGATCAAAGGCCATAGTACTTAACAAGAACAAATCACCAGGTAAATTTGCACCCAAAGGAATTGAATGTATAATGATTGGATACAGCGAAGAAAGTAAAGCCTATAGATTATATAATCCTAAAAATGGCAAGATTATCGTCGGAAGAGACGTGGTATTTTTTGAAAATACATTTAATGAACATTCAGATGTCAGTAGCGAACCCAGTGCGTTAATTTTTGGTTATGGTGGTGCAAATTTAGGGGAGTCAAGTGATTGTCAAGAAAGATATATTGATTTCCAAGAAGGGGAGGACGAGTTTATTAGAACTCAAATGGTACCAGAAGCCATTTCTCAAGAAGGAGAAAATGAAGAAATGCGTCCGGAAGAAACAGAAGTACTTCACGAGGAAAGTGAACCAATTGAAAGTGCCCAACCTGAAAGAAACATAGAAGCTCAGCCGGTAAGAAAAGGGCGTGGAAGACCGCGAATTTTACGCGATGGTGGTCGAGGAAGACCAAGGAAGCTTTACAATGAACTGAATGCATTGGGTAAGTGTGAAATTGAAACCCCAGAAAATGCAGAACAAGCTTTAAATGGGCCATTTGGAAAAGAATGGGAAGAATCTATGAAGGCAGAATTCGATTCTTTAATAAAAAACAATACGTGGGACTTAGTGGATTTGCCTAAAGGTCAGAAGACTATCGGTTGCAAATGGGTTTACGCCGTGAAACGAGACAAAGACGGAGGTATTGAAAAATTGAAATCTAGATTGGTGGCAAAGGGATGCAGTCAGAAATATGGGATTAATTACAAAGAAACATTCTCGCCAGTGGTTCGATATGCTAATATAAGATTGGTAATCGGGTTAGCTGTTGAACATGGAATGTACCTGCACCAGCTAGATGTGAAGTCGGCATACCTCAACGGGGATTTACACGATACGGTATTTATGAAGCAGCCACCTTATTTCGAGAATCAGAAATACCCTGATAAGGTATTGAAACTCAATAAGTCACTTTATGGTTTAAAGCAGAGCGGCCGAGAATGGAATGCGAAATTAGATAATGTGCTGAAAAGTTATGGATTTGCACCATGTTTATCTGAACCATGTATCTACACAAAACAACAACACGGAATTTATAACGTAATTGTAGTCTACGTTGATGATTTAATTGTTGGAAGTAACTCGCTGCATGAGTTGAGCAAGACAAAGAAAATGCTTGCTAGTGAATTTGAAATTGTTGATGGTGGCGAACTGTCATACTTTCTAGGCATGGAGTTTAACCGTGAAGGAGATCTTGGTCCAATAACAATATCACAAAAGCAATATATATTGGATATATTAGAACAATACAGTATGTTGGAATGTAAAGAAGCATCAACACCATTGGATCCTGGATTTAAAGTAAATTGCAATAATGAAGACTGCAGGCGAATAGAAAAACTAGATTATCAATCAGCCATAGGAACTCTTATGTATTTGGCATTGTCTACTCGCCCGGATATACTTTTTTCAGTAGTAAAGTTATCACAAATGAACTGTGATCCACATTCGGAGCACGAGACAGCTTATAGACATATTATCAGATATTTGAAAAAGACTATAAATTACAAGCTGTGCTACGAGAAAACAGGAAAGTTTTGTGGATGCTGATTGGGCTGGAGATGCGGTGGATAGAAAATCATTTTCTGGATACGTGTTTGTTATAGCAGGTTGTGTATTTGCTTGGAGTGCGAAAAAGCAAAATGTGGTATCGTTGAGCACAACCGAAGCCGAGTACATCGCCATGTCAGGAGCTGCAACTGAAGCTGTGTATATTCAAAAGGTGTTATCTGAGTTGAATTTTTCTCAAGAAGGTCCTATAGCAATGTACAACGACAATCAAAGCGCACAATGTCTTATCAGAAATCCTACATATCATGCAAAGAGCAAGCACATTGCAATCAAGTACCATCACATTCGGGACATGGTATCTAAAGGAGAAATTGATGTCAAATATATACCGACCAATGAAATGATGGCAGATATTCTTACTAAGAATTTGTGCAAAGTAAAACATTATAAGTTTGTTAATTCTATGGGGCTTCTTGAAATAATTTAATTATATAAAAAGAGAATAGAGTTAAAATTGTGTTGAGAAGGAGTGTTGAAAATATGCAACACAATTGTTAAAGTAACGTAGTATGCGTTGTTTGAAAGTATGATGAAATGTTTATGTTTTTTCTCTGTTTGCAACTTAGTAGCCTTTGCCCAATACATATTTTCTGGTTTGATATTACATTGTAATTGTTTTTCCAATTTAGTCTCTATTGAATTTTCTTTCCGTCAACATTAATAAATATTCTATTTAAAGTTTGTCTGTGTGTTTGTTTTTCTGCCAGCTGCCTTAGAGGATTTCCAATAATAATTTTTTAAAAATCCACGTCTGTGTTGGTCCTTGAAAAAATAATTTTTTAAAAATCCACGTCTGTGTTGGTCCTTGAAAAAATAATTTTTTAAAAATCCACGTCTGTGTTGGTCCTTGAAAAAATAATTTTTTAAAAATCCACGTCTGTGTTGGTCCTTGAAAAAATAATTTTTTAAAAATCCACGTCTGTGTTGGTCCTTGAAAAAATAATTTTTTAAAAATCCACGTCTGTGTTGGTCCTTGAAAAAATAATTTTTTAAAAATCCTCGTCTGTGTTGGTCCTTGAAAAAATAATTTTTTAAAAATCCACGTCTGTGTTGGTCCTTGAAAAAATAATTTTTTAAAAATCCACGTCTGTGTTGGTCCTTGAAAAAATAATTTTTTAAAAATCCACGTCTGTGTTGGTCCTTGAAAAAATAATTTTTTAAAAATCCACGTCGGTGTTGGTCCTTGAAAAAATAATTTTTTAAAAATCCACGTCTGTGTTGGTCCTTGAAAAAATAATTTTTTAAAAATCCACGTCGGTGTTGGTCCTTGAAAAAATAATTTTTTAAAAATCCACGTCTGTGTTGGTCCTTGAAAAAATATTTTTTAAAAAAATCCACGTTTGTGTTGGTCCTTGAAAAAATATTTTTTTAAAAAAATCCACGTTTGTGTTGGTCCTTGAAAAAAATATTCTTTAAAAAATCCTCGTTTCTGTTGGTTCTTAAAAAAATATTCTTTAAAAAATCCTCGTTTCTGTTGGTTCTTAAAAAAATATTCTTTAAAAAATCCTCGTTCCTGTTTGTTCTTAAGAAAAATATTCTTTAAAAAAATCCACGTTTGTGTTGGTCCTTGAAAAAATATTTTTAAAAAAAATCACGTTTGTGTTGGTCCTTGAAAAAATATTTTTTAAAAAAATCCACGTTTGTGTTGGTCCCTTTCAAAAATATTCTTTAAAAAATCCACGTTTCTGTTGGTCCTTTTCAAAAATATTATTTAAAAAAATCCACGTTTGTGTTGGTCCCTTTCAAAAATATTGTTTAAAAAATCCACGTTTCTGTTGGTCCTTTTCAAAAATATTGTTTAAAAAATACACGTTTCTGTTGGTCCTTTTCAAAAATATTCTTTAAAAAATCCAGGTTTCAGTTGGTCCTTTTCAAAAATATTCTTTAAAAAATACACGTTTCTGTTTGTCCTTTTCAAAAATATTCTTTAAAAATCCACATTTCAGTTGGTCCTTTTCATAAATATTCTTTAAAAAATCCACGTTTCTGTTGGTCCTTTTCAAAAGTATTCTTTAAAAAACACACGTTTCTGTTGGTCCTTTTCAAAAATATTCTTTAAAAAATCCAGGTTTCAGTTGGTCCTTTTCAAAAATATTCTTTAAAAAATCCCCGTTTCTGTTGGTCCTTAAAAAATATTTTTTAAAAAAATCCACGTTTCCGTTGGTTCTTTTCAAAAATATTCTTTAAAAAATCCACGTTTCCGTTGGTCCTTTTCAAGAATATTTTTTTAAAAAATCCACGTCTCAGTTGGTACTTGAAAAAATATTTTTTTTCTCAAAGTACGAAATACAGACATCTATCCCTTTATCCTCGCAATGTGTTGACATTTCCCACTCTTCTATTCACAACGATGTAATCTGAGGACGAAAGGAAGGACACATACAATAAATATTCCCCAAGACTCATTCGACTCCTCCGCTGTTGTCACCAACAAAACCAAACATACGGAAGGTCCAATAAAAATACAAATATATTTTCTGAACTAAGACACACAGACAGGCATATGAGAAAGAGATGAGGACTATATAAATTTATTTTACGACATAATACACAAGCAACAAAAAATGCACAAGAAGATCCAATGGCAGCAGTTAATTTTAAACCACTCCATATGGACACAGAACATCATCCCACCGCACAGCCAACAACAACTTCCCATAATTTCCCAATGATATTCACATTATGACACCATTCATTTTCACATCAATCGATCGAATGAGCGAACGATCGATGCCATGAGAAGGCGAAGATTGGTAGTGATAATCCTTGGCTATTTAAAATTTATTTCATGATTTTCCCCGTAAATGGATCACTAGCGGGACGGACGACCTACAGGCACAAGCTGCCTTCACTGCAGTCCCCCTTGAAATTTCTCTCGCCACACAAACCACTTTTCTTATGTTGTTGCCTTCGGGGTGGGGGCAGCGTATGGAGTGTGGATTTTTGATACATAACCGAATGCCAAACAGGCTGCCCAGATTTAGGCAGAAGGCAATTGAAGAGCTCATAAATTCTTGTTTTTGTCAAAAAAAAAAATTGAAGAACATTTGGTTGAATGGGTAGTCCCAACACTGCACTGACTGACTGCCTCGCAGTTGTAGTTGGGGTTGGAGGAAAGAACAGGGAAAAATTATGGTTTTGAGAGTTTTGAAGTGTTAATAGGCCACTAAATATGTTTGTAATGCTTCGTTGCATGCCCCCGGGTGCCAAGGAACAACTTGTAAAACATTGTGGATTACAACCGACGCCATCGCCCGCCCCTCTCATATTCATTGGAATTTTTATGAACTTCCAACGATGCTGGGAACTTCCCCCACTTTGTCTGCCAGTATCCGCATGGCAATGGGAAATATTGATTTTTTTCTGTATCTTTTTTGTTATTGTAATGTGGAAATGATAATCATAAATAAGGTTTTAAGAGATTCAAATTTGTTTAATAAACAATTATTACATCATAAAATGCCGATACAAATGATGATGAGTTAATGCCGCAATTCCAACGATTCAGAGGCGGAAAACTGCAGTCTACACCCAATGGGTGTAATAAACATTTTATTTGTTTATTGGGTAAATATAAAACAAATGAAAGATATTAAAACTTTCGTTGGATTTGTAAAATATTGAAAATATTTTATTATTGAAAGAAGATTGAAATCAATTTTTTATTTATTCCCTTTATGTTTTAGAAGTATGTGATTCCGTATGTATCATCCCGAAATATACACCCAGAGAAAAAATGACAACATCCGTGTATGAAATGACCACATCCGTGTATGATAGTGTATCAACCACGTTTGGTGTCAAAATGAGCACGCTGTTGTCATTTTGACACCGAGATTTTGGCAACGATTTCAACAACAGATGTGCATGAAATGAGCACATACGTGGTCATTTCGAGCACGCCCCGTTGTCAGATTGTCAACGCTTCGTTGTCAGATCGTCAACGCTTCGTTGTCAGATTGTCAACGCTCCGTTGTCGGATTGTCAACGCCCGTTGTCAGATTGAAATCAATGGTGGTCATTTTTTGATATCCGTTCCTTTTCCATTTTATACCCTTAGTAGAAGAAACGACATTTTTTGAAAAGTATTTTATTGAACGAAACCAATTACATAAATTCAATATAAATACATATTTGATTTAACAAAACAATTCGAATTACATATATTCAATGTATAGAAACAAATTAAATTAACTTAAATCTGAAATAAACTTTTCCATTCCTTTTTTTTCCAATTCTGAATGACGTAAATTTTGTAAATGTTTGCTTACAGTTGTCCTGAACGCATTGTACTTTTAAAAATTTAGTGGACATTAAATGGTCTGTTTTCAAATGAGCTATTAAAAGATTTGCCTTATCAAAATGCTTACGGCAACGAAAGCAAATATACATTTTGAATTGTACTTTAATTATTGTTGCAGAAATTAATAAGTGAAGTCAAATTAACTGATTTTATATCATATACAGTATTAATTTCATAAAAATATTTTTGGATAAAAATCCATGGAATTTGGCAGGCATTTGGATATTTTAAAGAAAGTGCATGAAAAATTTTAAAACATGTATCTAAACATTCGAGGAACGATTGAAATTTTAACAAATTGTGGTTAAAAAAAACATAAAAACCTTTTATATTGAAATCGGACAAACCCTCCACAATTATAAATGGCTGTATAGTTAATCCAGCATTGTAATACTTTTCAGTGACTGTATCAATTTGCCTTTTATAATCGTTAATTGTCGGTAGTCGCAGTACGAAACTTTCCTGCGAATCAGCTATTGTTACTTTTTTTCGTAATTTACCGTTTCCACATTTAAACCTAGCAGGTGATGGTAAAACTGAATTCAACAGTATTGCGTATATATAATCTTGAGCATCTGCAACCGAAATATAAAATAAATATTACTTTTAATGTTTATGATAAATCAGGAATTAAAATTTACCTATGCTGCTTGCCGTCAAAACATTTGCGAAGAGTTGTTTGCAATGTTCGTTATGAATATTTTTCCCATAATAATTGTAAATTTTTTTCTTAAATTGGTCCCATTTAGAAAGTAGAAGATTGCCTTTCTGTGGATACATAATATCGAAATCAATGTTGACCTAAAACGAAACATTAGTATCCATATACAAATAAATAGCTCATGGCTACTTACCAATTCTGAAGCTCTTGCATCGGACAACTTCGTCCATTCAAGGAGAAATGTATGGCTACTTAAATTTTTTATATCTCTTTGCCGTATGTTAAAAGATCTTTTCCATTTTTCGCAGATCGATCCCCAATCATTACATTCTCTTAGTAAGGAAGCTTTCAATGAATTTTCAACTGATTCATCAATTTCGGGAACATCTTTGTTACAAAAATTAGGAGATGTGTGAGTTGCTGCTTTGCTTGTGCTAGGCTCGGAAATCAAAAGCTTTATTCTTTTGGACTTCTTGTTTCTATACTTGGCATAAAGTTTTCCGCTTGCGTTGTTCTTTCCTTTTCTTGAAATGTAATAATAATCCTAAAAATAAAGACATATTATAAGTTAAGAAACTACATAATCAGATACGTTGTTTATATTGTTAATCTTACCCTCATTTCGTTTTCAAGAGGAAAAACGGAACAAATTTCATCCAATATGCGCATATAGTCTTGAGTGTAAAGAGTAACATTGTTGGTTAAAATATCTTCAATAATTATATTAATTATATCATCTCTTTGCTCGTCACTTAATTTCTTATTAACGCTACTACATTCAAGCGCTAGTTTCCCCTTCGAGGTATGTGTTAACAATTCCGTTAGATCCTATATTAAATAAAAAAACTACATTAACTATGCTTACACAAATATTACTCTTACCTTACCTCTGACAAAATTCCTTTGGCTTTTGAGCAGTTCGAACCTGTAGTGTCGGGAGTACCAGGAGTACTTGCAGGTGTCTCGTTGCGTTTCCACCATTCACCTATTTTAGATGGAACTGACATAGTTTCGTCATCAATCCCGAGCTATTGTTATGACAATATTAATACTGAGTTCAACTCTGTAAAACAAATAATACGTACCTTTCGTTTTTTCCAAGCAAAGAGCTTTTCTCTGAATTCAACACGCAGTCCCAATGGTGGCACTGCTTCCTTTAAATCTTCTTTTTTCAAGTACTGCAAGCTGCGAAATGTTACATGTGATGCTAAAAGAACAAAAAAGAAAATTCTTTGTTAATTACACTGATTAACTGAAAAATTCATTTTTATTTACTTACCTTTTAATTGTTCAAAAAGCGACTCCATATTTATTCCTTTTAAGAACTCCCTTAACATATAATCGTCCTCATTGTTTTCCGCATCTTGACTGCTGCAATGGTTTGTATCGCGAACCACAACAATATTGCCATCGATTTCTAACAACTCACCAATGATATTTTGAGGATCTTGCGAATTATTATTCATTTTCAATAAATTTTTTGCACAATGCGTCCTTTCTCTTTCAATAACACGGAAAAAAATGGTAAATATGCAGCCGATTGCACACGAGTAAAAAAAATGACAACGGTGGTGCATGATTCATACACGGTAGTTGCTAAAATGGCAACGATCGTGTACGATTCATGCACGTCGGTGTACAAAGTAACAACGGTGGTGCATCATTATGCAGGTGGTGGTGCATAATTCATACACGACCGGTGTCATATTGACAACGACCGTGTGTGAATCATGCACCACCGTTGTCATTTTTTACTCGTGTGTAATCGGCTGCAATTACCAATATTACAAATGGACAAATTAAGCACGGCTGTTGTTGGTACCGAAAGTTGACCACGTCTCGGTGTCAATTTGAGCACGTTCGTGCACAATTCACCAACAGCCGTTGTTGAAAAATATAACAACGGGTCGTTGCGAAAATGACAACATACGTGCTTGATTTCGCAACGGGATTTTTCCCTCAGTGTATTAGATACAGATTGCAATTATTGTCCGATTATCACGAAAATTTTCACAAGGGTAGGGTAAGGCTCAGAAGGGCTTGGCCTATTGTTTTCAAAGATGCCCGCAATATATTTAGAGGTTGAAATGGACCAACAACTAAAAATGTTCCTGATTTTGCAGCCGTTATAAAGGTCACAAATAGAAACAAAAGGACACGAAATCTCGCATGAAGCTAGAGTTTAGGACAGCGGGTAGAATGGACCACTACTTTTGTGTGCAAAAATACCAGCATTACTTACAGGCTATATTCGAAATATACAAAAAGCGAACTTCTGGCTTCTTTATTATTATTGGATTATATCTAGCTGTAAAATGGACCACAACAACTAACAGCACGACGGAGAGCGTAAATATTGGGCAAATATCCCTGTTAAAAATGCTAAGAGTAATATCTGGGCAGTGCTCCGTGACATAAATTTAAAAGCGAAATCTTCCAAAATGGATTCGGACATAAGGGCCTTCTAACATATTGCAGTATTGTAGGGTATCAAATTTTCGGCCCCGCACGGCTATATCCTTTGCTTACTTGTTTAACATATATATTTGAAGACAATTTTTACATTTTATTTTTAAGGCCTATGATAACCTTGAATCACCAAAAGGACTTTTTAGACCTTTTTTCAAAATATGGTTAAAAATGCCTTTAACGGGATCGTAGCAAATGAACCTGTTCTACAAATTTATTTGTCCTAAAATTCTAATATAGGTCCGAGAAGACACCATACATTTTATAGTTAATGCCGTACTTTATGTGAGCTTATGTAAAATTCTCTTAAAGATGGCAGAGATCGGGCGATTTCTCCTGGTACCTCCCCCACACAGGGTTCAAAATTAAAAAAAAAACGCTCAAAAAACGAAATAAGCATCCAACGTTCTTCAAATTTCACACATCCAAATATATTTGCTAACACAGGATCTGTTGTGAAGATGATATATACTTGTGAAACCCTTCTGGTACCTCACCCAGAAAGGGTCACAATTTTCAATACATGTATCTGTCATAATTTCTCTTAACCAGAAACCTAAGATGAATATGCAGTTTATTATTTCGCATATAATTGGTTCGATTTTCTTGCTATTTTGCACATACCAATATTTGTATCTGTATTAGACGAAACATGGAAATGAAATGCTTCGGTTGCCTATACATCGTACCACACGCTTATTTTGAATTTTTCTAAAAATTATCACATATCTCATACAAAGTGAAGGAAATAATTGATGTAGTCCAAACCTGGCACGTCGCAATTCGGAACCTACTCTATAAAGGGACAAACATTTGATTAATCACAACAGAAGTCAAAATATATTTAAATAATCGAACATTGGCTGTGGGTATACATCTGTCGGCAAAACCGACTGATACTTATTAACTTGTTTACTACTTATTTAACACGATTTTATTCTAAGTCAAATCTCATACTTCGTTTAATGGTCAATGTCAAAGGAGGAAATATTCTATATCGAATTTATTGCGAGTCTCTGAGCAAAAGAAATTTGTATATATATTAAGTATACCATAAAAATAGCATCTATTGTGAAACACAAATCTATCCAATTACATGTTTTTTAGGAGTAAAACCCAAAATTGGGAGTTGCCATTATATAGAAAGATAAAAAAATGGGTCTACCTTAAATATTTTGCCAAGGAGTTAAACTGCCAAATAAAAATCGGAAATGAAAAATGACAACAGATTTGGTTGAAAATTGGCACCATTCTTTAATATTCGAAATATCAGGATATACCGTTGTAAGGATGCTATATCTAAATACGCACCGATATAGTCCATTTCCAATACCATACATCTTAAGAGTAATAAAACCACATATATGTCAACTTTCATTCAATTAAGTTAAGAATTATAACATCATCTTGATATCAACAGGCCTATGGACTCGTTGCATCGAATTGTTAGCTTATCACAAATATAAGTACTATTTGGCAAGCAGTTCAATTTTATGATTTTCTTATATAGCGCCACCTAACGGACAATAGTAATTTTAAATGTAGTAAAGGCTCCAACAGTCAACTTGGCACTACTTTAACAGTTGTTACTGAATTGTTTAATAAATGTGAACATTATGACGATTTTTCGAATTAGTGATAGAGAACGCCACATTTGTGTATGCTCTCCTAATTTTGCCTAGGTTTTAGTGGAGTGGGGAAAGGTTTTCTGGTAATACAATACAGTACTATTTTGTAGGTTAATGGAGAAGGAAGCGAGATAGACCCATAGTTACTTTTGAGAAACTTCATAGAATCACTTTCTGAGTCCACTTATGCATGCCAGTCCGACCGTCCGTATATTATTGTGAACAAAATGCAGGTCGCATTTATTATCCGATTGACACGAAAATTTCCAAACAATATTTTTCTGGTCCAAGGACGAACCCTATTGAAATTGGCGAGAATCAGTTCAAATTTAGATATAGCTGTCATATATATCTTAAACCGATTTCGGGTTAATTGTGCACCAAATGGCAAATATCAGTCTAAATGACCTGAATTTTGATACATCCTACCGAATTCGATTTTGTGTTTAAGTCCCTCACATTCGTAATATGCACTCAATAAGAATAATATATGGTACCAGATATCAGATACAGCTCAGAAATACCTTTGGTACATTTTATCAAGATCGATTCAGATTTGGATATTGCTCCTATGAATATAGCTCCTAATATCACCCCAAATAGATTGAATTTCGGGACGTACGTTTCTATTTGGCGGAACTCGGCACCGATATATTTTAATATAATTTTACTCGAAGTGTTATCATGCAATGTTATTTGGTATAAAAGATTAGAATGTATCCGTCAAATTTTGTGAAAATCGATTCAGAATTGGACATGCCTCCCATCTGAAACCAAATTATAACTGCTCTAAAGCCAAATATTGATAGGTGGTATGATCCATGGTACAATGAAGAGAAGGTAGGCCAACTTTGAAAAGTTGAAGTGAAAGTTCAAAATTTCTTTTCAAAATAAACAAATAAAGATGACATATTAAGCCAAGAAAATAAAAAAATTAAAATCATATGGTATCATAGCTCTACCTTGATATCATTGTACCATGGTATGATCTACTTCAAATAAATTCGTTTGTTACGGGAGCTATAGTCGGTCCCGCTCGACTTTAGACTTTTCCCTACTGGTTTGAATTTTGATTTTATTTTTTAAAGCAATAAATACATACACAAAAAAGTTAGAAGTCAGGCACACTTAGGAAACAATTGGAATCAGCTGTTAACTTTAGCTTACCTAAAATTAAACATATAATTAAATAGGTTCTAAGCTTAAATATTGTGAAAAAATGCAAAATAAACAAATCAAACCTGTTAAATTTGTTATTAGTGTTTTTCAAGTTACAAGAATCGAGTTGTATTTTCTCATTTTGTCAGAATGTCCTACCTTGTAGTTGAACCACCACGTTTTGGTTTCTCCACAAATACAAATAGTTAATTTTAAAATAATAGTTAATTTTATGTAAACAATGTTATTAGTTATTGGTCCATCATCAGGGTTAATAGCACATATGACGCGATTGTTTACAAGAAACATAGTTGGCATCATGGTACAATGATTTCAAGGTAGGGCAGAACTACCATATGATTTAAATTTTTTTATTTTTCTGGCTTAATATGTCAACTTCATTTGCTTATGTGTGTGTCTTCTTTTCAATAATAAAAAATTGTTCAGAAAATATTCAAATTCGGGTGTTTTCAAAATGCTTATTGCAACGAATGCATCGACAAAATCTACAGTTTTTGTCGCGAAATAAACCATAAGAGATATATAGAACATGATATTAAAAAGAAATTTTGACCATTCATTCAGTTTTCGCGGTTTTAATTTATTTATTCAAAATCAATGCAACAAGTTGTTTGCTTTTTTATTGTTTTGATAGTAATTCTGACATTACAAGCCAAACAGGTAGACCTCTATACTTGCAATTTTTTCAAAGTTGACCTACCTTCTCTTCATTGTACCATGGTTGGCATTACTTTATTTACTAGAGTTGTATTTTTACGCAGAAGTAAAAATTAAATGAATGCGTAATTTAGTTAACATTTAAGGAAACAAGAAAGAACGGTGTGATAATTAATTTTTTTCCTGCTCACTTCTATGACACTAGTCCCTTCGTCCGTTAGTGAACATATGTTTGCACACACAATATTCCATATTCATAAACAGCTGTTATGTTGGGACAAAATTGTATTTCTAGAACCCTTTCGACCGAATTTTTCGATCTTCTATAACCCTTTAGCAATTGTTGTTTTTGCTTTGATTTCTGTCTTTATCACGATTTTTTGCTTTGTTTTTCATTCGGCATTCTTTGACAAGGGACACAAGGGACAAGCAAGCAGGTAAAAAATGGTAAAAGAAATAGAAATTGAAGAAAACACAAATTACCCGTGACACCTGAAAAGTTAATAGAAAATCGACAGATATATGGAGGACATTTAAATTTGTTACAAGCCAGAGGTCAATAAACATTTCCCAGAGTATTTGCATATCAAGGAAATTACAAATCTGCAATCTGTGGACACATTTGCACAACAAATCAGGAAAGATTTGAGGGAAGCATTCTCGCCCACCTCAAAAGCTTGTTTATTAGTCTCGTTTAATTTCGAATCAAGTGGCTGATGATTGCTCAATTGTCTCTGTGCTGGATCCTGTATCACCCAACAGCTGGAAGAATATCTTCATCCGTTTCATGAAACTTCAATAAACGTTGTGCCTGGCTTAACGCCACCACTTGGATTTTGAGAACTTTTTCTTCTTGAGATATTCGACCTAAAGTGGCTATAATTGGGAAAGCTGGTGACTGCGGAAATGGAATTAAATGATTACAATGGCTTCGAGGACCATTGTAAAGCAAATGAAATGGTAAGAGCAACTATAGATCGCAATGGAATATTAATTTTAATTACGTTTTATCATTTATTACAGGAGCTTCTTAAACGTAAATATATACACAAAGAGCCTCACAATAATATGGACCCCATCGATCACATGATGCAGCGCAAGGATCCGGAGTTTATGGATCATGTGAGTCATTAATTGTGTTATTAATCATGCACATTTTTTATTAATTTTTTTAAATTCATTCCTTTAGGCTGGCCTATTACCTCCAGATCATTTTATTATGGATTTAATGAATTTTCCAAAGGCAGTGGTGTCTAATGGTCCCCATAATGGTGCGGATGCACTTCCACCTGATTTACACTTTCACAATGCTCAGTTATTTCCTGTGGCCGCGGAAGATCATCATCACCACCATTCCAATGAACAACGTAAATCACCCACATTTCTGCCTTTAGACAGTGATTTTTTGATGCCCGTCACTAAGTCCTATACCACAGCCGATGGAGTGGGAAATGTGGAAGTTGGTGGCGACAAAGTTGTGCAAGAATTACTTTTAAATGGTACCGGTGTATCCATGGACGTAAGTCTTTTGAAAGGTATCACCAATAGATGTTTTGTTTATCTTTCAAATCGTCTTTTTCAGGATGGTTCCATTGTCGATGATGACTGTGACATATCACGTTTTGATTCACGCAAAGTGTTGCCCCACAAAAAACGTATATCCCGCAAATTGAAAATCAATCACTCGGATGTTGATGACCTACAATTGAATGTTCCTCTGGAGGAGCATAAATTACCTCAAATGGTGGTTAGCGGTGCAGTGCAACAATTTCGCTGTGAACTTTGTTGTCACGTTACTTGTTCACAATTGGATTTTTTCTCTCATCTTAAGCAGCACTATGAGCCATCAACGCCCGACAATATACTCGTAGCAATGAAAACTTCTCTCGATGCCTTGGGTCCGGAAAAAAGTGAGGCCGCCTCCAATCTTTGTACCATAGATAAAAAGGTAAATTATGTAGTTCCATTAGAAAAATTTGCCACGGATACACCTTGGGGTACTGCGTACATCCATGTAATTGTTTTCCTAAAGAAGTTCTGAGTTATGTGCTTCTAAAGTTCCGTTAGTATCTGTTATATATCCTGTGTTTGTAAGACCAAACAAGGCAATGCGGATATTATTGGTATTTGAAGCTCTAGTGCCCCTGATTATAATTACATTTAGAGAAGCGAATTAAAAAAAAAAAACGCACTAGCTTAACTTTTCTGGCCTTTGTTGGGAATTATGAATTTTCTCAAGAAAATTTTATATCGTAGTACTTAGGACTTGAGGTGTACCTGTGCTATTTTTAAAAGTATGTTTTCTTATGGATAGTAACATAGACAGCATCTATTTATGAATGAAATTTATGGAAGAACCTCGTTTAACCAATTAGGGTTTTAATAGGTCATTTGCGAGGCATGAATGTACATAGGGGCAGATAAAAACTCCACGATTTTCATATTATATTATAGTTAATATGTCAAAGTATATGTCTTCCATATAATGTATATTTCTTTGTAATTAATTAAAATCATTCACAAAATTTTTCCACTTATTTTCAGACTGATGGACTTGATCAAGTCTTCCAAGATGTGCACTTTCCATTTGAGAATTTCACACAAACCGATACAGTTGTTGATACCGATCGTAGGGTGGTGGTTGATATGAATATGCAGACGCATGTTGAACGTGTCGTCGATATGAAAGTGGTCTACAACACCACATATGATAATCACCCAACCCAAACATTGCAACAACAACAACATCAGCATCATCATCAACAACAACAACAACAACAACAGCACCACCATCAGTCACAGGTGCAAGTAATACAACAGCAACCTCAAACACATCAGCAGCCTTCACAAAACCTAGTGAATTCCGAAGAATTCAGTGATCCGGAAGATATGCTGGAGGGCATTAGGGATAAGGTACTCATTGAGGACACCTGCGATGCAATGGATTTAATGGCACCAAACTCAAATGGCGTGCGGCCACATTGGTATGTTGTCATATACATATGCGCTCTTCAGTTTTCTCATAAATACTTACCCCTTTTTCGTGTAGGTTCAATAATAACTGCTTCAATGGCATTGACACTAAGGGCAAACCTTTCTGTGATGTATTGTTTTCGGGGCAATTTGCTCCCATGTTGAATTCGGAACCAACAACGGTGGTGCCACAAGATAATCATCATATGGGAGTGGTGGTGGGGAAACTAATGCCAAAAGATTTGCTGGAGCCTACACAACAGGTTCTACATAATCCAACCGATTTAAGATTACAATTTCCCGAGACCAATGATGGTATGAACAGAAGTCATGAAACACCAGCACCACAGCCTTCAATTCCAGTAGTGCCGCCGCCGCAGCAATTAGCAATACCCCCACCACAGCAACAACAACAACCGCATATCCCTCACCATACACTTGGCAATAATATTGACCTGATACAATCTCAACACATAAAAATTGAAAATAATAATGCCGATATTCCACCTGCCTACCAAAGGGAAAATATCCAACTAGTGACTCATAATGTGATCGATGATCAGGATTATGATAACGGTAACAGTGATGATTTTCGATCTCTTTCACCTAATTCGAATAATGAAAACGAGCATCAAGCCAAGGGGGAGGGTGAGGAGGAAACTGATGATGGCAGCGAATTTGTGGCTGAAGGCAATGGCGAAGATGAGGATGGAGAAAGTGCAGAAGATGGTACAACTAAACGAAAACGTTATGTTTGCAATAAATGTCAACGGGTTTTTAACTCTTGTAATGCCCTCAAATATCATCATCGTACCCACTCGGGGTTGAGGCCCCATCAATGTGATATCTGTGGCAAATCATTTTTCGCTGTTGGGGCCCTAAAGGCCCATACTCGAACCCACACCGGTGACAAGCCATTCGAGTGTGAACACTGTAATCGAAAATTTCGACAATGGGGTGATCTCAAATACCATACCATATCGATACATAGCAATTTAAAGAATCATCAGTGTGAATTTTGCGGGAAGTCGTTTTCAAGAAAATATTCGTTGGTGGTGCATTTGCGTATTCACACCAGCGAGCGTAATTACAAGTGTGAATTTTGTACAAAAAGTTTTCGGGCATCAACATATTTACAAAATCATCGTAAAATTCATACAGGTAGGTTTGAGAAATTAATTAAAATTAAATTTTTTGTTGAATGTTGATTTTTCTTTTTTTTCTCAGGTGAAAAACCCTATGAGTGCGACATTTGTTCGAAAAAGTTCCGGGTTTATGGTGATTTACGACGCCATCTGCGCGTCCATGAACGCAATCAAAAGCAGAAAGAAAATGCTGTTGCAAAAGAATTGAATACTCCAGCGGCGCCTAACAAGACTATTATTACATCGCCTCCCACCACATAGTCATTTTCAGTTAACCATTTTAATTTTATTTTTTATTTTTATAGTTTTATTTTACATAGTTATGTATGTATGTTGTAGAAGTTTTTAATGTAGTATTAGCCTAAATCAACGCAACTAGGCCACTCATAATTGTATGATTTTATCATTAGTAGTGTAAGATGAGATAAAATTTTATATTTTATAAAGAAACTAAATAAATAATATTTATTTTTAGCATAATTTCGGAGACAAATTTTAAAGGGGATATTTTTTTTGAAATTGTTGAAAATAATTGTTTGAATTTTCCTCAAATCTGTGAGCATCAAAGGCATTATGATAATTAAAAATTAAATATTTAAAGCATATTTTGGGGCGCAAAAATGTTATTATGGTTTACAACACTGGCTAATTATCTATTCCAGCCATAGACTAATAAGTATACAAACGAAGGATTGCTCTCACAGTTTATCTTGGAAAAAATTCGCATCAGCAAATGTCGTCTATGTCGTTTCAGGAGTATGACTGAGAATACTGAAGTCACTCAAATCTAGAATATTAAAAAAAATTAACAGCAACAAGTAAACAAGTAAAAAAACAAAAATCAAAAATTCGGCCGAACCGAGGTTTTAATACCCTCACCCATTGGGTAAGGAAAACATTTTTATATAAAAGCATCTGAATTCAAACGTGTTTAATTAAAAATGCTAGTAAGACAGTCTGGATAATGCTGTTAAATTTGTTAAAGAGAAAAAGGCCATAAAGTGGGTGAGCCCGTTATATGGGGGTCATACTAAAACGGGAACCTCAATAGACTATTTTATAATTCAAGGTTTGTTATCTACCAAATCTTCTTAAATACCAAATTTGAAATAGTTTAGTGGGTATTATCAAAATATTAAAAATATTATCAAAATACCGAATATCGGTGGGTATCGCAATATGTGCGCTTTGCGAAAACGTGGTCCTAAATATTCGATGTTCTGCCACCGGAACTAGTATGCATTATGGCCAACAAATACCAATTTTTAGACAAATCGGTAAAATGAGCAAAAATCCTCAAAATACCGAATATCGGGAGGTAACCCATTCTGACCTACAAATACACTTTTTGGACAAATCCGTGAAAAAATGTGGCGAAAATCATCAGAATACCGAATATCGGGAGGTACCGTTATAAGGCGGCTATACCAAAACGTGGACCGATATATCTTATGTTCAATACCAATAATCCTAGACACAATACAAATTGTTCTGGAAAATTTTGAAGCTCTACGTCAAAAAATGTGGGCTGTATAGTGATTCGTCATACAGACAGAGAGACGGACATCGTTAAATCGACGTAGAATTTTGTGCTGATCAGGAATATATATACTTTATGGGGTCTACGGCGATTATTTAGGTTATATTTCAAACTGGAGGGTATAAACATAGTCCAATATTACATCTGGGTGTCTGACTACATGATGGCATCAAAAAATATCCCATCCCAAAAAATGTCTCAATCGACATGGTGAATACACAAAAGTGTGCTGAGAAACATCTGGATACAAAAAAAAAACAAAATCCCCATTTCGATATTCATTTTTTCATTCATTAGTCTATGACCCAGCGTCATTTATTGTCTCACCAAGTTCTAAAAATAGTTTTTTTTCTCACAACTTAAAATTTTTTAGGGACATTTACACGATATTGTTGCCTTAGGAAAGGTGGAAAATATTTGAAAAAAAAAAACGAAAATTTAGTTTAAAATACATTTTTTTTATTTAACCTGAAATGTGTTTTAAATGCGGGTTCATAATAACTATCAGAAGTTTGAATCTTTTGAGCTGTATTAGTTTTCTGACTAAACTTACTCAAACTTAATAGATCTTCAAAGATGGAAATCAAAAACTATTCTGCTGTCAGGAATAATTTCCATCAATAGATGGCGTTGTGGACATACTTTGAATCAGTGTTGTAAAACTGATCATTTTTGAACATATTCCTTCGGTTTTTAATTTTATCTAGCGTGTTTGAAGACATTTTATTAAATATTAGAAAAAAATTTTATCCTTTCTACAAATAAATAAAACAACTGTTTTTTTTTTTTTTTTGGATTTTTTTCGCTATTGCAGAGCTTCCTTTATTATTTGCACTTGTACTTAATTATATGTACAATGTAGATGAGAGTTTCCTTTTTGTTTTTCTTTTTTTATTTCAAATATTATTTTTTTTCTTCTTTTGTTTTTTTTCCTTTGTTTCACACATTATTTTTTGTTTGTTTTACAATTATTATAATTTATTATTATTTTTTATATATAATTTTTTGTTTGTTTTCTGTTTTTTTTCGCTTCTCATCATCCTTGTTTTATTTGTTTTGTTTTTCTTTTGTTAAGACTTAAAATCTACGTTTTAAACTTGTTGTTGGTTTCGTCTTTGTTTTTTAAATTTTTGTTGATTTTTTTATTATTTTTTTGTTAATTCAGTCAATGAAATTCAATGTTTTGTTGTTGTTGTTTTGTGGGCGTTTCATGTGTTTTTGTATTTTTGGTGTGTGGATGAAGAAAATGGGTTTTTGGTTGCCTGTTTTGTAGTTGTTTGTGGTGGTCAACTGAAATTTGAAAAAAATCGTTTTTTTCTGATTTTTCTTTTAAATATCTGTTTTATTAAAAATATCTTTTTTTTTTCTTATTAATTTGCAAATAATTATGCCTGGTTATTGTTAGAATATTGTTAGGTTAGGGGGGTTCTGCTGCTGCTGCTGACATATGGGATAATGTAATAATGTATAATAGTTTTTTGTGGTTGTTTTGGGATTTTCTTTAATATAGAGAGTCCTTGGTTTTATTTGGATTTTGTTCCGTTACACTTAAATTTAAAAATGTTACAATGATATACTCGTACTCTGGTGAGGGGATTTGATTTGTTGTTGATGTTGTTGTTTTTTATTTTTTTTTTGTTTAATATTTCTTTGGGTTTGCAAAAGGTGGTGGGTCTATGTGTGGGATTTCTTTTTGTTCTGCTGGGAAATGGATTTGTGACAAAGGTTATTTTTCTTTTGGCAAGTAATTGATTTAAAAATGTCAAAAAATATTATCGAGCAATGGTACAGCACAGTGGGTTCAGAGTTCACTGAAATTGAAAACAGAATCTTCAAATTATTTTGAAGCAACAAGGTATAGATTCCTGGGTTTTTATAAAACCAGAAAAAGGGTTTCCGTTAAAAATCAGTAAAATGCTAAATTACTAAAGAAAAAAATTTAAGGATCATATTAATAAGTTGTTTCCATAAAAGTTTTAAGGTTAGCCCCTTATCAAAGGAATAAATATGTATAAAAAATTAAAGGAAAAAAAAAACAAAAAAATAATTTAAGTGTCTAGAAGAAATTTTAGTATTGATAAAATGGAAAATTAGATAGGATATAAAAACTCGGAACATAAATGGAGTTGGAGCCCTCTCCAATTTCTTAACGAAATTATGTCAAAACAAGTGAAGAAATAAGTGGAGGCTTCTGGAGCTCGACTGGAGTTGAAATTCTTATTTTTATCGGAAATACTTTAAGGGCTGGAAAAAATATAGAAATCGAGAGAACGGGACAGTTTTTCGTCCTAACCATTTTTTACTCAAATTTTATTAACATTTCGAAAAGAAATCAAAACCCGACAGCTTATATTTGTGAAATGTTTTATATTCTTTGGATGAAATGGTAACAATTCAAGCCATCAACATGCATCGATTTCAAGAATTTGACCCCAGAACTGCCGGGAGCCTATGATAATAATCAGCCGGATATTCAAGTCACTGAATACCAAAATAAAATCCAACGCTAACTTGAAGAATTGTGTACCGCTAACTTGCTTGAGGCGTCTCGAGGAAGGAAACAGCTTGTTGCAGTACTGGTAACCTATCTATGAGCATAATCAGCAGGATATTCAATATAAAAATAAAATCTAACGCTACCTTGAAGATTTGTGTACCGGGTCACTGCAATAAAAATATTGGCGAACGTGAGAGAAATAGCTAACTGTCTTCAGAACTTTGAATTTTAGTGGCCTCTTCTTTAAAAAAGGGACAAGGTGGTCTTGAATAACGAACCTCTAACTTGGAGTGTCTCGAGGAAGGAAACAATTGCTTTTAGGGGAGTTTTATTAGGGGCATTTTATGTGGACTCGGGAATATTAAGAGTTAAAGGCTGAAAATGGCTTCTCTGACCACTCGAATTTAGGGGAGTGCGTGACATTTTGCCATACATTAGCATTTTCTCCAGTCTTAAAAAGGGGTGTTAAATTACATGGCCATTCTAGGCTTAAAAGGGCGCTAGAATTAGGCCATCTCCCCTCAACCGGTTCCATCAGCTGTCGCCGATTTTATCGCCTGTTTGATCACCCTAAAAGCGACAGGGCAGAGTGAAGTGTATTATATACCTAAGGACTCTGCGAGAAGTCCCAACGAATTTCTCCAAGGCGGAATTTCATTCTCTCTAAACGATATAGAGGTCTTAACTCAGAGAAATTTTCTCTTAGGTCTTAATTGCTATGGCACTGGATCAATACCAAAACATCCTTTATTGTCCCGTTTTAGGGGCTTTAAGGCTGTTTGGAACTCTTTTGCTTTTCAAACCCCGTTTTGATGGAGTAATATAATTAAAATTATAATTAAAAAGTCCAAGATTTTTGTGAGGAGGAAAGTTAAAATCTTTCCCCACAAAAATAGAAAAACTATGTCTGGGGTATGTCTTTCAACCTTTTTTCTTTAAATCCAAGATTTTTTAAAAGATGCTTGAAGTTTTTCTTTAAAAAATCCACGATTTTTGCACAGAAGTTATATTGCTAAAAAACTTCTTAAAAAGTCCACGATTTTCGGTGAGGAGGCAAGGTAAACCCTTTTCCCCACGAAAAAACCACATGTCTGGTCGGGATGTCTTTCATTTTTTTGACTAAAAATCCAAAATTTTTATTCAGAAGATACTTGAAGATTTTGCTTAAAACATTGACGATTTTTGCTCAGAAGATATATTTATCTGATATATTTGTACCCGGCATTGCATATTTGAAACAAGATAAACGGCTTCGTAAGTAAGTCAGCTAAATTGTCGCATTTGTTTATTTTTTGTTTCTTCCTTTTTGACAGATTCCAGGCAGAAAACTTGTCAGACTGTGGACTGAATTCTCCTCCTGTTCCACTTTATTAAATTTTTATAAATCAAATAATAATATACGGCTTTTGGATACCACTGTGCTTTACTCATGTAATTTGCAAATAATTCTAATTTAGGGGTTTAAAGGATTGTTGCCCAGAGTTATTGTTTTTATTTTTATGCCAAAAAAAGTTAACACAAGAGATAAAAAACTATAACCAATTTGATATAAGAGGGCTTTGGATTATTGTGTTATATTGTTTATATTTTCCTGTTAATAAATATAAATATTGTAAAGCTAATTGAAATACAGAACCGATAATTCAATGGGAGGAGGTATGGGAAAATGGGAATCTTGTTTGGTTTTAGAAAATATTAAAAGAACTCAATTGTTTCGTCTCTTTTCTTTTAATACAAATTAAAATTACATTGATTTTCTTGTGTGTTTGTTGTTTTTTTTTTTCATTCATTCTTTGTTTTTCCTTTATTGAATATTTATTTATTTCGATTTGTTTGTTTGTTTTTTTATTTTGTTTTCACAAATATTTACAACTACTTAAAATTTAAATATAATTTGTTATTTGTTTTTAATTCTTCCTCATAATTTTTTTCGGAGGGAATGGGCTGAGTCTTATGGCCCTCACCCTCCTTTTTCATCTTCAGTTTCTGGCATATTTATCATTTGTAATTTTTTTTGTTCATCAGCATGACACCACAGACTTTTTTGGTTTAGTGTGTTGTTTTTTTTTAAGTTTTGTTCTATAGAGGAGCAGGACAATTAAATATATTCTTTGGGGGAGTTGGTAAGGTTTTTTTACACTAACTGAATAGTTATGGATTGTCAGGATCCAATATAGGGAATAATGATACACATTTTGACAAATATTATAAAATTGTATTTTGACTTCAAAGGGTTCACATAAACATCTATTTCTGGCTCTGTTCCAGAACCTGTAAGAAACTATTATTTTTACATGTTTTTTCGATATCACAAAGGAATAATCGGCTGTCGCGGCAACATTTTAACATTCTTGCAGGTTTTGGAAAAGAGCATATTCTTAAATAATAATTACCCGATTAAGCAGGTAACATATTTTTTTGTCCTGGGTGGACACAATTAAAAAAAATAGACTTTAAGGGTAGAAAATAAATGTTCTTTTTGGTTTTGGATACCCTGCAATGCCCTTTAAGACTATTCAGCCAATGTTGTAAAAAATAAAAATTATTTTAAAACTGAAACTCTTGTGGCTCCTCTTGTTTTTTTTTTCTTTCAGGGATGGTCAAAAACATAAAGAGGACAAAATAGGATTTGTGTGTGTGTGAGTGTAAGTGTTTGGTTATTGATGATGATTTTGGATTTGGTTTATAATGATGATATTGTTGTATTTGTAATTATTTTTTTTTTTTGTTTTGTTTCTTATTTATTTTTTGAATATGGGTGGTGGTGGTCGGTATGTGAAATATATGTTTATTGTTATTGATTATATTTTGGTTTTTTTGTTGTTGTTGTTATTATTGTTATTCTGTTTTTTTATATAATGGTGAAAAAATATGTTTTTTGTTTTGTTATTTTAGTTTGTTGTTGTTGTTGGTATGAGTTATTTTATTTTTCTTCTTCTGTGTAAAAACAAATTTGTTGTTGTTGTCGTATTGTATGTTACTTTTGTTTTAGTATTTATTTTTGTTTTTAAATATTTTTATTTTATTTGTTTTGCATAATTTATTATTGATTTCATTTGTTGTTGTTATTATTGTTGTTGTAATTATGGTTTGTTTTGCATTCCTTGTTCCGTTAAATATCGGTTGGTTGGTTGGTTTTGGTTGTCGACTGTCTTCTCTAGAGTTTTGTTGGTTGATTTTGTTTTGTTTTTTTTTTTCTTTTTTTGTATTTAAATAATGATTTGTTTTCCATTTTTTATATTCATTCTTCCTTACTTCCTTCCTCATATCAGTTTTTATTTTCTGTATTGTTTTTTATAAAATTATTTGTTATTTTTATTTGTTGTTGTTTTTTTATGAATAGAGGTGTTTGGTTTTTTTATTTCTTACTTCATCTTGCTTCCTGCCTTCTTCCTTCATTCCTTATGCTTGCTTTCTTAAGTAAAAATGTGTTTTTTTTTTGTTGTTTTTTTTCTTTGTTTTATTTTAAAATGTTTCATTTTGAAAATATTTCATTCTTTTCGTTATTGGATTCGGTTTCCATATTTGTTTCCATTGTATGTATGTATGTTTTTTGTTTTGTTTTGGTTATCGGTTTAGATTTTGAATTTGTTTTATTGTTGCAGTTATAGTTGGCCAGTTCTGTTCAGTTGTATGTATTCTTTTTCTTTTTTTGGATGATTTTTGAATGCAAAGTGAATGTGGGGGAGCGTAATTTATGTGTATTTCCAGTGTCTTATGCAATTACTATTATCATTTACAAGTTATGTAGCATTAACCGAACTCATTCCGATGAAACACTATTCGAAAAAAAATATTGGAAAGGGGAAATTCTAAAA
This sequence comes from Musca domestica, assembly GCF_030504385.1. Classification (NCBI taxonomy): domain Eukaryota; kingdom Metazoa; phylum Arthropoda; class Insecta; order Diptera; family Muscidae; genus Musca; species Musca domestica. The sequence continues at coordinate 3,278,293 of NW_026712245.1, read as the reverse complement.
GAAAAACAGAATCAATTTTTATTTCGATTGTAGGACGATACTTTGTGATAAGCTTAAAGAATCCCGATGAACTTTAAAAGCAAGAAAATTAATCTTAGGCCAATATTACAGGCAGGACTATTCTACGATACAATAGAAGAAAAGAAAACAGGGGTGGGGTGTGAGGTTGTTATAAAGTTGATATGTGAGCTGGCTGCTGGTTGGATTATATCAATTTTTTTACAAACCAACCTCGGGAACCTTTTTTCTAAATACTACAATTACTTATAGTTTTTGGTGATTGTCCAACAATTGTTACCATATGATTACGATTAACACAGAATCTATAGGGCGCGTCGAACGCGAACGATACCCTTGTGGGAAAAATGGACATAAAGGAACTGTGAATCCATATTGATAACTCCTTGGGAAAGGCAGTTTCCAACTGACTGGCTTTTAGGATAACTATAACTGAAGCCCAAATAGAAGTGGTATCTGGTGGGTTAGAGATCTTGAGAGTAACACTACAAGCCCTGCGACCACATATATGTTGACCGACAAACTTCCCCTGAACAGGATGTTGTGGATAAAACATTGAGAGAAATTTCTGATTGCGGAAAGAACTAGTGGGAAGATTTCTCTCAAAGGTCTATCTGCTTTTGTGCTGATGTTTTTAAAATGGATGAAGGCTCTAGAGCAGGCCTCAACGGCTCTAACCTCCACATACAAAACTCATACAAATGAAGAGTTTTTTCAGGCTGAAATTCTCGCAATGAAGCAAGCTGCAGGATGTACATATCTAGATTGACAAGAAGTTATCAGTGCACTCCAGAGCTATGCATGAGCCTCTTAGAGATATGTGACACCATTAAGCTTTGTTCGAATCCCGGTCACAGTCACATTGCAGGTAAGGGAATGGCTGATTATTGAACTAGCTAGGGATGACTCACTAGAAGCTTGATCCACGGGTCGAAGAAAATAATTTTATGGCTGAAATTCTCGCAACAAGGAAATCAAGAAGGTAGTATTGCAGTACCGCACTCAAAAAAACACCTCCAACTCCAGAACATTGATTTTAGTGACTCAATTATACTTTTTTGGTCCCCGCCAACAGCCACATTGAAGGAAATTAAATCACTGATGAACCAGCTAGGGGTGACATACCAGTCGCATGATCCGGCGGTCTAAAATAAGAGTTTTCAGTCTGAAATTCTTGCTACAAGGTAGTTTTGCAGAAACTGTTACTCACTCAAGCACCATAAAATCCAGATCTATTCGTGAGACTTTTAGAGATACGTGACACAATTAAGTTTTAATGGGTCCCCAGACACAGTCGCATTGCAGAAAATGAAATGACTCATGAACTGGCTAGGTTGGCTCACAGTCACTTGATCCACCTCTCGAAGAGAAAAGTCTTCAGGCTAAAAATCATGCAACAAGGTAGTATTGTAGGATCCGCTACAATGTATGCAAAAGTCGAGGGGTTCTAAATGTACTCAAGTATAGCACCACAAAATCCAGAGCTATTCATGAAATTTTTAGAGATACGTGACACAATTTAGGATCCCCATACACAATCGCATTGCAGAGAATAAAATGACTCATGAACTGGCTAGGGTGGCTCACAGACACTTGATCTACCTCTAGAAGAGAAGAGTTTTCAGGCTGAAATTTCCGCAACAAGGAAAGCGAGAAGTTAGAGAGAAGAAGGCAAGAAGGTAGTACTGCACAGGACGTGTTACTATATACTAGCAAGGGTTGCTTTACAATACAACAGTCGAAGAGAACGTCAAATCGAAGATAAACTGCAGTCTGAAAAATGTCCTTTTGGGTCACGTGAAAGGTTTTAATCGTTTTCGAAGAATAAGTTTCAACTTTTTTCATTTTCATAAAATTGAAGCTTACATCGACTAAAGTTTGCATTCGAATAGTGTTTCATCTTGGTCATTGTCTTATGGGAAGTTCTTAAAACATTGAAACGTTTTGTACGCACAAACAAACATAAAAAAATCATTATTAAAATATAATATTATAAATTGAGATCAAATTGTGTTATTTGTTAAATGTTACTTAAAACAAACAAAGGCAATAAAATGTTATTTCAAAATCTCTTGGAGAATTTCACATCGAAAAATATCACAATTATTATTATTATAATAGCTTAAATCACATTTTGGCAATCAGATCAGCAGGATATTTTGTTGGAAATCGGTAAAAGACAAGATACATAAAGTGAGATTTCGAATGTGTTTTAAACTTAAAAAAAATCGACATCATTTAATTATACCAAACATATAGAGAAGGGCTTTTCTAGGCCACTGTTACCAATATTTCATAGTTCTGTGTTTTTAATATTTCCATATTCTGAGGATTTTATCTTCCCGGAAAGAATGTGTAAATTATAAAATGTTATAAACAAGACAACCCCGAAAGCTGTTAAATTCTTGGATTATTATTTACACATCATTTCACAGATGATATTCATAAATTCATAGCGTTATTAAAAATAGAAAAATACAAAAGAGAAATGAAACGTTTGCCATGTGAAACATTAGTAAAAAATTAACTATTCATATACATTTCATTAAATTATTTTAATTAATTATTAATATATATGTATTTTGAGTAGCTATGATATAAGGTTTGCAAAAAATAATTTACTGAAAAAAATTAAATGAAATAAATTCAATTTTCTTGACATTGAAAAGGGGATATTTATAAAATTTTCTTGTCCCGTCTAAATATTCCAACAAAATCTCCGAAAGTTTTCCATTCAAGTTTTTGCTTTCAAATCAAAAATTTGTCACATAGTAGTTGTAGATCACAGTGATTCGTTTATGCAACGTTCGTTTTGCTTTTGGAAATTCCCTTTTGTTTTTTAAATCAACATTTTAATGCCTTATTAGATGTAAGTGTATGTTTACACATATTAAAATTATTAGATTTGTAATTCATTTTATGCTTAAACATTGAAATAAGTATTACTTATTTTTAAACAATTCTTTAAAAAAATAACAATTAAAATTTCTTTTAGAGAAACAATTTTAAAGAGAATTCAAAGTGTTAAAGGATTTGCGAGAGATATGTGCAGTCGGGGCGGGGTTATAACGAAAATGTAATACAACCAATCATAATTTATAAGAGATCTTCGTTATAAACCCTATACGACTGTTCGTTAACGGAGCATCCAGTTTTTCCGGATTTCCTTATGTGTAGATACCCTAAGTTTTATACAAATTTAGGTTTGTAAAAATATGAACTAATATTATTTAGTAATATATTCCACATTAATGCAATGATCATCATCAATTTAACAACATAAAATCGAGGCATGATGCTAGACCAAGTATCTGGAACATTTTGAATTTTACCAATCATTGGTAATAATATCCAGTAAAACTGGAATGAATTTTGAAAAAGCCACTCTTTTAAAATACATGAATTGAGGTTATGCTACTTGCATTGGATCCTATTGTTGATTTGAATTGATATCAGTTATAAATGTGGACTTTCCTTCTAGCAGTTGTCAAACACCAACCTCTTCTGTGATTGCTCCAAAAAATGTTGCTGCTGCTGCTGGCGTTGTTGTTGTTGATGATGATGGTGGTGGTGGCAATGAAGACGGCGACGACGATGATGATGTTGTTGCATCCGTATGCATTTGCAGAATTTTAGGTACACATTCGCTTGCTGCTGTTGTGGTTTTTGCTATTGATATTTTATGGGTGGCCACAAATTGGGTTCCGGATGCTGCTGTTGCTCCTGCTGACGTTGTAGTATTGTAGAAATAGTAATAGTTGTGATTATAGTTGTTGTAGTTGGTATCCGGTACTATTGTTGTTGCTATCTCAGTATTATTGATATTAGCATGAAAAGTAGAAGAAGAAGACATTCTCCCGCTTGACATTGTTTGTTGTTGCTGCTGATAGTAATGCTGGTGGTAGTTGTTGTTATTGTTATTATTATTGTGGTTGTGATGATGATGATTGTGTTGGTGGTGGTGATGGTGGCGACGATGATGATAGTGATAGTTTTTGTTGTTACTGCTGCTGCTGCTGTTGTTGTGGTTGTTGCTGTTTTGAAATTTTGTCTTTGATTTGGCGCTACATTACAAACTAACCTGCTGCATTTTATCAAAATCTAAACATGGCCTGTGCGGTCTCTGCAGCCGCTGTGAATTGTGTGGTGTGCGCATGGGTCGGCGTCTAGGTGATATTGCACAATGGAAGAGTTTCGCCGGTGGACTAACCGACCGTACCTCAACATCGAGACCAGTCGTGGAGGCAGGACTACTGCGCGAACTATTAAAATGAAAATTATGCTTGGCTTGAGGTTGATAAATGTGATGACTGCTGGTCGAACCGCTCATTTTCATTTTGATAATGCTGCTGCTACCCTCATTGTTTTCGGCATTCTCCTCCTCGGTGCCCATGGCACAATTAGCCGAGGACGAGTCGCCATTGTTGCCAACGGCTGATCCACCGTTTTCATCATTAACACTATTATCACATAACTTAATATTTTCAATGCCGCAACGTGCCTCCTGCAGTATGAGTGGCGTTGTCGAACGATACATGTGGCTACGGTTCGGCTTGAAAGCCTCCAAAGGCGGTGATGTGCGAAAGTTGACAGGCGTTAAAATCGGTTCCAAGAAATTTCGTAACTAAGGAAGAGAAAACTGGAGATTAATACGTGATACAAAAAATGACCTCCATTTACTTACATCATCATCGGAACTGTGTGCCAGTGATCGTTTACGATTCTCTACTAATGTTGAACTGGACCTTTTCAAGGCCGCTGCTTCTCCCTGCAACTCATCGGGATCCAGTGATGAAGTCCCACGTTCTGATATCAGCGACGATGTGCCACGCACTGTCAACACATTGCTGGCGGCATGCGCCGCCTCAGCAGCCGCTACAGACGAGGGTCCATTGATAACTTCAAGTTCTTCTTCGGAACTGTGCTGATCGTACTGAAGGTGGGATTTACACATCATCGCAGAAGATTCTGATGAACAAATTGTATCGGTCGGAGAGTTTGCATCGGTGCAGGAACTAAAACCTAAGAATAAAAATAAAATCGATTAGTGAAATTATTAAGGAATCGGAGATTTATCAATGCAGAGGTTTGAGATAAGGAGATATATTGAAAAATTGAAAACAAATGCCGGAATATACTAGGGAAATTCCTCTGGTCTCTAATCAGACAGGCAATTTTATGAAAAAGAAGCGCGAGTTTAATGAAATGTAGTAAATTATAACCATTATAGAGCAACTTCGAAAACGTATTTTGTTCTCAGAAATATATATAAAGAATACGCGATTTTGGTTTCCAGAAAGCGCCAATAATACGAAAGAGATACATACTAAGTTAGTAAAGTAAATTTCTAAAAATAAAGGACATTTTGATATCCAATGTAAAAAGTTTTCTATGTACAGATAATATAGAAGACGTTGTTATAATTAAAATCAGACCGGCAAAGTTTACGGAAAAGAAAGTTCAGTTTTATATGTAAAATTTATTATAAATTCATTGTCCGCTGCAAAAACATGTTTTTTCGTCTAAATTGCTCAGTTATTTCTGATTTAGAAGAACCATCTCTCCGATATTTTATAATTCCTGTCGGAACTGAGATCAAACCTGTACCTCGTTATGGTCCGTTATGAAGACGTGTAAGGGGTTACTGCCACAGTGTAAGAGTATGACCTGACCTGACGAAACTAGCATTTTTAAAGTTCAAGCAATGTCCCCATTATCGTGCCTATTAACAGGGCAGACTAATTTTTAATATCTGAAAAGCAACACTTTAAAAAGGATCAGTCGGTTTTGCCGTAAGATGTATACCTTCATCAAAGATCCGATTATTGTGATTAGTCAAATTGTTGACTCTATTTGGAGTAGGTTCCGAAGGACTATTTTCGGTCCTGACTAAATATGATATTAACATTGCGACGTGCCAGGTTAAGGCTATATCGACTACTTCTTTCACTTTATATGAGATATGTTGTAATTTTAAGAAAATTTTACGATGTGCGTAATTTACCAGTTACAGTCGACCGAGGTATTCGATTTTGTAATTCATCTAATACAGATAAAAATATTGGTATGGGCAAAATTACAAGAAAATCTAACATTTATATCCAATTTTATGCGAAATCATAAATTCCCATAAATTCTATATTCATATCAGATTTCTGGTTGGGAGAAATATTTGGATATAGCAAGTTGTAAAGAATCGCTGATTTGTTTCCCAAGTTATGATAAATAAAAGTATTGAAAATTGTGACCTTTTGTCGGTCTTATCTTCACAACAGATATTTTGTTGGCAAAAATGTTTGTATGTGTGACATTTGAAGAATATTAGACGCTTATTTCGTTTTCAATGAGCGTTTTGTTTTAAAAAATCTTGAACCCTTTGTGGGGGAGGTACCAGAAGGAGTGGTCCGATGTATCCCATCTTCACAGCAGATCTTGTGTTAGTAGAAATAATGGAATGTGTGAATGTGAAGAGAACCGGAAGCTTATTTCGGATTTAATAATCATTTTGGTTATTCGAAGCTTTGACTCTTTGTGAGGGAGGTACCATAAGGAATGGTCCGATCCATACCATCTTTACAACATATCTTGTGTTTAGGGAAATGTTGCGATGTGCAAAGACAGAACGGAATCAGAGGTTATGACCTTATGAGCTTCATAGATACCAGAAGGAGTAGACATATATATTCCATTTTCACACCCGACCTTGGGATAATAAAAATATTGTGATGTATGTAATTTGAATTTGAATTCGGAATGGTACATCAGATTTTTGAGTTATAATTATTCAAAATTTTGACCCCTTGTGGGGGAGGTACTTAACCCTCTGCAACTGACGTGGTCTAATTGTAACAATGTGACTGACATGGGGTCTAGCAGACCTCATTTTTAAACCGATTTCCCATTCTCAAATTTTTGACTGGCGCCTTCTTGGCCTTATTTAACTACAACAGTAAACGATTGCTCTTTTCACACTGAGCGACGTAGGAGCATGAATAGAAAAGGTAACGAGAGCGTAGAGATCGTAACTTGTTATTTTACAAAGTTACGAACGATTGTTCTCTTTGCGGGGTCTGTCAGACCATACGTCAGTTGCAGAGGGTTAATTGAGTGGACCAAATCGGATACTCCCTTCAAGAGTTGTCGAGCGCACCAAGCAGTCAGATAAACAGACAGACGGCGGACATCGCTAGATCGACTCCAAATGTCCTGAAACAGATTTGATCCAAAGAGATCTAGGGTATATACCCATTATTTTGATGACGTTTGGCCGTATCAAATGATATATACCATCTCTAGCCATATGGTTGAGGGTAGGTCAACACGGAATCTCATTGGCAATGGGATGGGTCAAGAGAAGATTATTTAAACAAAGTCCTCAACTTATCATTAGCCATCCAAATAGCTATGGATAATAGACAAATGAATAGCGCCTAAATCTAAGCGAGAGTGTCAAAAATGTGGCTCATTCAGGCCGTATTCACTTTTGTCGCTATTAGTAAAGATCCTTGTGACATAACTCCTGACCAGTTTTAAAGAGTGATTTTTTGCGGGGCTATGTTAAAACTCATGTCTATAAAGACGAGCCCACTTCAAGTGACATTGAAGCATTTATTCGTAAGATACCGGCCAAAATATTTGAAAGGGTATGGCAAACTTGGACTAAGCGCATGGACCACTTGAGCCGCAGTCACGGTCAGTTGAAAGAAATAATATTAAAAAAAAAACTAATTAAACGGACCGTACTTTTTTAATCACCTTCAAATCTCTTTTTCAAAATTTAGCCCGTTGTGGGAAGGAATCAGAAGGGATGGTCTGTGCTACCCTATCTCCTTGCCAGATCTAGAGTTAAGGAATATTGGGATGTGCAAAATGTTAAGACAATCAGATCTTATTTCAAATTTTAGAGTTATGATTATTGAAAATGTTAAGCCTTTCTGTGGGAGATACTAGAAGGAGAGGGCCGATATTGTCCATTTTCGTACCTGATGCAAATTTTAGGATTTGAAGAATACTGGGTATAAGAATACTGGGTAAGTGGCACAAATGAATGACACTCTCTCGGTGAAATATTTCACCCGACGACGTCGAAGTGTAAGTGGCACAAATGAATGCCTAAATTCAAGATTTGTGGGAATATAGCTGAGTTCTCCTCAAAAATAATCTCTATCACTCTCGATACTGCTCCGCTATCACGGAGTCAGAGCCCTTTAAGGGACAACTCTCTTGCCAAATTTATCATCACACCAAAAGACAGTCTTGGTGTTCTTTACTATGATCAATAATAATCAGCTAAACCCCCTCTTGTCCCTCGTTATACAAAGCCCGAGGTTTTGGATACTGTAACCAATGAGAGACTTTAAACAGGAGATTGTTTTGTTTACATCTCGTCCCTAAAGAACAATGGGCCGGGTTATTAGCCCTGCATCCAATACCTCCTCAAGAAGATACGAATATGTTGATTGTTAAATTGAAGTTGTTTTGGAAAGTTAATTATGTATGAAGGATCTATTAATAGTCTTCTTTAGATCTGTATACGTATAGAAACCCCAAAGAAGACTCTTAGCATATAGAAGCCTTTAAGATGGTCAAATCCATATTTTGAAGGAATTGAAGTTTCTTCAAGTTCGGAAACATAAAATCGTAGTAAAAAAACACCGGCTATGACTACTGCATTCATACTTACTAGTTTCCATATCCAACTCTAAGTGTTGTTGATGATGTTTTGTATCCACATCTAAGATGTCGCCATCAGATTCAGTACCCGAGTCATTTGATTCGCCCTGCAAGAGAATGGAGAAAAGAACTTTGGTTAATAACGGAAATTATGAATTGAAGCAAATTCAAAAATTATGATAAAGGTGAGTTCGGGGGGAGGACGTATCGGAAAGGTATTAAACTGTTCATAAAACACAACCTTTTTCTTGAAAAAATTCTTGGCCGATTTATACGAGGAAGAGTACGACAAGATGGTGGAAGTGGACGACGACTCCTGGTGTTGTTGTTGTGACGAAATTAGTTGCGGGTCCTGATGCTGTCGTTGCTTAAGATAATACTGCTGCTGTTTGTGTTTGACAAACTTTATCATTATTGGCCAACGTCAAGGAAAATTTGATAAATAAATGGAATTTTTAGGTTTCCGGTTAGTGAGAGAGTGAGACAAACCTGTTTTGTTGTTGTTTTTTAGGAATATTTTTGATTTAGTTTTTGGATTAATAAATTTAATAATCGCCGGAATTTTTCCAAAAGCAAATTCTGTATTTTTTTCCTTAAATACACATCCTAGAAAAAGCCAGACACTTTTGTCTATGACAATTTCTTGTATCTCTATTTCGGCTTTTTCGCTTTTGCTGCTGCTGCTTCTTCTTCTTGTTTGTCGTCGTCGTTTTTTGGTTGATAGGTTGGTTGGTTGGCTGGCTGGCTGGCTGGTTAGTTGGATTATAATGACGACGATGTTGATGGTGATGATGTTGATATGAGGGCGATAACGATGATGACGATTAAGAAGAACAACAAGAAGAAGAGTTGAAGTAGAAATTAAAACCCAATACCGGGAGTAAATGTTGCCGACGATGTCCAATTGCCGATAGTAGTAACGGGCAATACGACACGGCGAGTAACAACAAAAACAGAGTACGTTGAGTGAGTATTCTTGTAGTATTTTTAGTTACGCTCCGGCACAATGAATTTTCCTCATTGTGTGGGCATCATAAATTAATCAACTCACACTCTCCTCTCTCTCGGTCTCACTCTCTTCCTTCAATGTGAATAATGATGATGATGATGATGGAAACAATAATCACTGACTTTGCCTTTGTTACTGTCAAGCAATGACTCTCTCTCTGTTTTTCCTCTTGCTCTCAATGTGAGTAACAATGAGAATAATCACATATCTCTCTGACACTTCTCCTCTCCCAAAGGCAAAACGAAACTAACAAGTGATGTTTGTGATGATGACAGTTATGTTTGTTGGCTGCTGTGTTGGTGATGAATGGCAAAGAGGTGCAGACGGCCAAAAGGCAACAAAATCCTTTAATACACCTCTCTTCTCTTTGCAGAATAAACAATTGGATGGATAACAAATCTCTCGCATAAACAGGATAATAGATGACAAAACTCACACGCACTCTCCCGAACACTCGGGACACCAATACACAGTAACTTGTCCAGCAGGAGGAACAAATCTTAAAAAAATACTAAACCGAGGCGGTTGGAACTACCGAAGCGAATGAGAGATACTACGACGAAGGCGACATGTTTTCCACAGCAATTTTTTTCGACAATGTTTACCGCCGTCGTATCGGGTTATAGGAGGTATGTATTGGTGCGTGTGTTGCTGTGATTGCTGCAGCTTGCTGTTGCTGCCGTCACTAATTGTTGTTGGTGGTGCTGGTTGTCGTAGAACCAACCAACCTCTCGTCCTCTCGTTTGGTCTGTGTTGAATGCAAGCTGGCTGGTTGGCTGGCTGGAAGGCAGCCTCAGATCACCTTTACCGTAAGATACAGTACTGAATTATCGATTTTCTTACTTGGCAGTCAAAATTCTACAACAACACAAACAAACAAAAAACACCAAATTTTCCGTTTTTCTTTAATGAAATCCGCAAAATCCACAATTAACGATACAAAGTCTACACTTACAATTTGGCAAGTTTTTTATGAAATCTTAGGCAGTATTTTTTATTTGTAGACATTTTTTTCCCACTTCCCAGTTGGAGGAATTCTAACTTTGGTCTCAATATCGAATCATATTCACAAACGTACGCATTTATCGACGAACGATAGCAAGGTAATAGTTAGCCGAAATCTTCACTTATTTCTTAAAATAATTTGATGCATTTTCCAGCAAATCCTTTCTGGATTCTTTCACTTGTATCCACAAAAATTCCTTTCCTGTTTCTTTGGCTTTTTTTCTGCTTTCTTCTTCTTCGTCGCGTTTTCGCTTGTCTAAAAATACTACAAAACTTCGCCTGTCACCGGCAAACGTTTCACACAAACTAATGACACTCTCTCGGTGAAATATTTCACACGACGACGTCGACGATGGTGAGTAAAAACGTCTCAATCACCAACAGTAGCAGCAGCAACGGCAACCAAATACACATGTGACAGTGATGGTACGTTGGTATTTGAGTGCTGGTACTGCTTAAAAGTACCACAGACGACGTAAAAAAAGCATATGTTTTAAGTTTTTTCTTACTTCAAGGTCCAAAGGAGATATAATTGTCGTATATACCAACATTTCGTATTTTTTAAGAAGGATTGGATTAGAGTTAGAGTCTCATATTTTTTTAATGTCTTTTAGGATATTTTTCGAAAGCGAGCTGTAATCGTGAATATTTAATCATAAATTTAGAAGAGAAATGTTTAAGGATTTAAAAAAATATTTTTTGAAGGGCCACCAGAGCTTCAATCTCTAATTTGTTAGGAATATTTCTGTAGGACTCTCTAATGTATTTTCGGTAGATTTTATTAAAGGATTATCAGAAGCGTGGATTTTAATAAGAATTTTTTTAAGCCAACACAGGATATGCTATTTGTTAATTATCATCAAAGGTCGAATGGTGTATTTTAATAATATAATCAAGCTAACTGTAATCGTAAATATTTCATCCTGGATTTTGAAGACAAATTTTCAAGGATTTTGAAAAAAAAAAATATTTTTTGAAGAACCACCAGAGCTACAATCTGTAATTTTTTTACCCTCCAAGCTAGCTGTAATTGTGAATATTTAATCCTGGATTTTGAAGACAAATTTTCAAGGATTTGAAAAGAAATATTTTTTTAAAAACCACCAGAGCTACAATCTGTAATTTTTTATACCCTCCACCATACATTGTGTGGAGGGTATATTAAGTTCGTCACTCCGTTTGTAACTCATCGAAATAATAATTTTAGACCCAACAAAGTACATATTTTCCTGATCAGCGTAAAATTCTAAGACGATTTAGCCAGGTCTGTCTGTTGGATTAGGAAGTTAATCTAATTTTGCACAGATCTGTCTTTTGTCTGCAGGCAGGTTAAGTTCAAAGGTCCACGATATCGTATAGCCTCCATATAACGATACCCTCCGATATTCCGTATTTTGATGATTTTAGCCACATTTTTCAATGGTATTGTCTGAAATTATACGCAAGGAGTTCTTCGTGACTTTTACCCCCTGCAAAATAATTTTGTATATCCACGAAATTGCATAGCACCCATACAATGGTGCCACCCGATATTCGGTATTTTGATGATTTTAGCCACATTTTTCAATGGAATTGGCTTAAAAGACACACAAGGCTTTCCTTCTGAGTACTTTACCCCCTGATAGAGAATTGTCCATAGGTCCACGATATCATATACCCCCAATTAACGATACCCTCCGATATTCGGTTTTTTGATTATTTTAGCCAGAAAGTGAATTGTCTGTATAGGTCCAAGAAATCGTATATCCCTCATATTTTGTTTCGGAATTGTTTCAAATTTCGTATATAAAGTTCGGAACAGTTACTATAGCCTATTTCATAAATTACTTATGCAGGACCACGTCTTCGTATCGCCCACATATAACGGGTTTTCTTTGAGCGACGGATTTTTTTTTGAAAATTTTCATTTTTTTTTTGGAGGGTATAAATGGTTCTAATAAAAATTTGATTTAAAAAAATATATGTTTTCACGTACTGAATCAGATATAGAAAACTTTCTTTAATTATTTTCGTGGACGTTTCAGAGGGATAGCTCTAACATAATACTGGACTTTTGGATAATTTGAACTATCAAAGCTATAAAACGTGGATTTTTAAAACGTAGATTTTTAAAAAATTTATTTCAAGTACTATTTTTGAGCGATAAAACGTGGGCTTTAAATGTTTTTAATTCTATGAAACGTGAAATTGTTTTAAAATACTTTTTAGACAATACCAATGCCACAATCCTCAAGGGTCAATAACCCAATGTAGATTTCTTAAGAAAATTCTTTGAATGTGTCAATGAACCAATAACCGAGGTGTTTCCATTTTTTTTTTCAAAGACCCGGAATCGGAATTTTTCCGGAATATTTTTTTTAAGGACCAACAGACCAATGATCCTAAATTTTTAAGAATATTTTCAAGGACCAAGGGAGCATATTTTCAAGGGTCAACTGATCGACAACCGTTGATATTTGTTCATAATGGTGGATTTTTTTAAAATATTTTTTAAGGACAGCTGAAGAACCAGCTTTCAAAAAATGGCGGATATTTTAATAATATATTTTGAAGGACCAACAAACCAAACATTGTAAACTTTTTAAGAATATTTTTTATGGAGCAGCAGAAAAATAATTTTGGGGTTTTGAAGATTTGAATTTTTACGAATTTATTTTCAAGAACTAACAGACCAATAATTGTGGATTTTTTAAGACAAAGTTCCAAAGACCAACAAAATATTTTTTATGGAGCAGCGGAAAAATAATCGTAGACCTTTGAAGATTTGAATTTTTACGAATTAAATTCCAAGGAATAAAAGACCAATAATCGTGGATGTTTTTAAACTAAATTCTAAGATCAACATATAAATATTCGGAGATTTTTAAAGACATATTTTCAACTGGACAATAACTGTGGATTTTTTATGAATAGTTTTTCTGGGGCTAATAGACCAATAATCCTAAAGGTCATTTTCTAAAAGGACCAACAAAATTGGGTTTACTGAGATTATTTTTTGAGTTTGTCTAAACCACCAACAACCATCGATTTTTTAAGAATATTTTCTTTCTAAAGCACCAACATAGCCATAATTGTGGAACCTGAAATAATACAGAGAAACCTAGATTCATAAACTGTTAAGGAATTTATTTGAAGGCCCCACAGTATTATTAAAACAACCACTCTTAGATCAATATTTGTGGATTCCAAACATATTTTTTGACAATAATCGGAGTTATAATCGTGAGGAAATTTATGTAAAATTTATTTCAAAGACTACCGGAACTATAATTGTAATTTAAAGAATATTATTGAAAGACTAACACGCATATAATAGGAAATTTAAGGGATTTATATCAAAGACTTGCAGGGCTTTAATGGTGAATTTTAAGAGTACTTAACACAGACAGCTATGATCTTGATTTTTCGGGGCTATCTTTCTAAGCTAATAAATTTTAAGGTATTTTTTAGGAGGTATCAGAGTTAAAATATAAATATATTTCCCAAAAACTACATATACCATAATGATGGATTTCAAGTGTTTTCAAATTCATAGATTTTATGGAGTTTTTTAGAAATTTTTTTATGAAAATGAAATGAGCTATCTTATTTTTAAAAATAGATTTTTAATAAGTGAAGTTCAGCCGGGCCGAATTTTATGTCACATAATAAGGGATGTGTCAAAATCATCAAAAATTATGATTACTTCTCGTAAAATTTCAGATCAAACCCTGTGGATTTTGTTTATTTTTTTCATTGCTACAATAAAATATATAGTAATGTTAGAGTGTACCTCATTGTGCCAACATAGACCTGTTAGTTTCTAATAACGTTTTACCATCCCTGACATCGCACGGACTTGAGAAGTCATAATTTCAGAGAGATAAAAGCAATAGAAATATGTAGTTAAAACCCCAACGATTTTAGGATTCCAACGAATATCTGAAATAATTAAATGCCTCGAAAAACGGACAAATTTTAGAATAATTTATTTTTAACAGCTTCGTTATAAACAAGTAATCCCATAGAATTGATGTTCTTCCTCCTTATTAAAACTCTCTCTCTCCCTCTCACAATACAGCACTCATTTGTCAAAACATTAAAAAATATCTACCGTTATTTATAGTAAAATGTTATGCGCACTCTCAAAAAATGCTCTCCCTTTTCCACTGTCTCTCTTGCCAATAGAGAGTAGATGGAGAAGACTACCTCCATTTATTTCTACCGCGCAAACTCCCTTATCAAATGACATCCATTACCGATACCAATACACTATTGAGTAGTAGTTGTAGTAGTAAAAAACGGAATCAGAGAATGAGCGCCAAAAAATGAAATAATGTTGCTCCTCGACAACATTTCCTTACCACATGGAGGACAACAAGAGCAACAACAAATGGGGAAAATTGAAAACCGCCAGTAGTCCTAGCACAACTTACAAACACAGAATGAAGTTGACGCGGTCGGGGGTTTTGGTTGCAGCCGTGATGATGTCGGGTGAAGGGGTGGTGGGTTTATTACGCCAAAAAGTTTGCTCGGGATATTCAATGAATGGCTAGATGGCTGGTCGGTCGGTTGGTTGGTTGGATGGTTCGTTGGCTGGTAGGCTTGCTTGTTGGCTGCAAGCTAGTTGTTTGGTGTTATGGCGGAGCTGTGGTGTTTCACACGTTGACTTCTGTCGCTGCTGTTGTCGTCGTTCTCGTCGCCGACACTGTCACCACCACCACCGCCATTATCATCGTTGTTGGCTGCCTTGAATGAGTTTTCAATCGAAATGCAAGGTTAAGAACATATCATTATTACTATTCTTAATGATAACGACCTTCATCATCGGCATTGGGTAGCGCTGCTAGCCAGCCAGCTAACCACCAATATTTTGTTTTTGCTTTTTTTTTCAAACATTTTTTGAATGAAGAGGATGTTGTGTGAAACGGGGAGTTTTATGAATGTTTCAATTTTGGATTTTGTGTAAGCCTTCGGGTTTTATGAATGTATCGAAATTCGAAGTTCTTTTGGGGAGAGGGATTATGTTTTTTTTTTTTTTTGGGACTCACCGGATAAAATTTGGAATTTTTGAATTTTTGTCCAAAAAAATTTTATTCCAAAATTGAGATAAAATCCTTTGTACAAATAGACAAAATTACTGGTCAAATGACACAAATTCAAATAAAGCTAGGGCTTGCCGCAACAAATAATTTCTCTATTCCAGAACCTTCAAGAATCTTTTAATGTTGTTTTTTTTTTTTAATTTGGAGCTTTTTAACAAAAATGAGAAGATCCTAAAATTCTCTTCAAATATGGACCCTATGATTTTTTCTTAGAGATACTATTTTGAGTTACGGCGATTATAAAAGTCCGTATAGAAGTCCAAAATGCGCAGTTAAATGAAAACTTTTTAAAAATGAATAAACAATGGGAACCTAATGTTTTAAAAAATAATTGCATAAAGGTATGACTGTGCCACTAAATTCAATATTTTTTATAATTAAGGGAAGAACCGTGTATCGGTGTTTTCAAATCTTACATCGCAAAGTAATCTTAGGGTGAGATAAAAAACTGCAACATAATCAAAGGCTATAATTTTTACATTTTTTATAATTTTATTGAATGAAAGCAAAAAAAAAAAAAAATGTCGGAAATAGCATCAAATTTTAGAATAAGTTTCGATTTTTTCGAATTGGTCACCTTTGGCATGAATTATGACCTTCAAAAGGCCAATGAAACCTGCGGTCCATTTTGGCCCATTCCCGGCGAAGCGCTTACTTGAGGTGATCGACACTTTGGTATCTTTTTTTGTGCTAATCTTGCTTTCCAAAATACTCCAGATACAATAGTCCAACGGATTGGTATACGGAGATTTTGGTGGCCATTATGCGCTGGAAATGAAGCGAGGAACCTCATTTTGTAACCATTCTTGGGTGGCGCGTGCTGAGTGCGATGGTGCTGAGCTACCCTCGGCTGTTATGGCGGCCCACACCATCACCATGTCCGACGCTTAAGTTCTGGTGGCCAACAGAAGGTGCACATTTTCAGCTGACCTCTTTGGCAAGTAAACACGACCATTTTGTTTGTTTACAAACTGATGGACAACGAATGTTATCTCATCGGAGACCACCAAACCAAATTCGGCAGTTCGACTCTTTAGCTCTTTTGAGTCTATTTTTTCCTGTTGCGGTGTAAGTTCTTACACTTTTTGGAATTTCAATGGCTTTATCCCGAGCTCATTTTTCAACATTTCGAACCATTTCCGCTGATGTTGCTGTTTTCTCCCGTCCACTTCCTTGACGTCGGGCTACGCTACCAGTATCACGGTAACGAGCGATGGTACGAGACACACAAGATTTATTCACATTTAAATGCTGGAGTGCTCCAATGATAGCCACTTGTGGTTTTCCAGCCAAATATAAGGAAATCACACTATCACGGTTGAATTTCTTCACGAATAACTTTTGTTCTGGAAAATGCTCACCAAAATTCTTTTGGGCGCTTGTAAACAATATAATGAGGTGTCACTGGAATAATTTTAACATCAATCGGACGAGTGGCTTAGAAATGACAGCAGTCTGAAGTTGGTTGCAGTTTCTTCACCCTGTATTGACAATGCTCTTTCAGGTGGTAATCTACTCAGAATGAACTCCTTTTGTGGATTTTCCGTTATATGGGGGATATACGATATCTTGGACCGATATAGACTATCTTCGAACTTGACCTGCCTGCAGACAAATGACTGATCTGCGCAAAATTTTAGCTTCCTATCTTCATTCGTTTTGACTCTAGCATGATTAAAACAGACGGACAGAATTTTAGAATTTTATGCTGATCAAGAATATATGTATATACTTTGTTATGTCTAAAGTTATTATTTCGATGAGTTACAAACGGCATGACGAACGTAATATACCCTCCATTCTACGTGTGGAGGAGGGTATAAAAAATCTATTGTCCTGTATTTCAGTTTATGTTCATTCCCAAAGGAATTGATGGGATTGCCTTTAACCAAAATGACAATATACTGTCCTTAGACTTCTTTATTTAAACAAAGTGCAGTAAATTGTCTGGAAATACGATAACAAAACTTTCATTCAATGGTATAAATTAAACAGCGATATCATCCCTCATAAACCGATAACATTATCGAAAATTCAACACAACAATAACAAAAACAAAAAAGAAAAACTAACTAAATCACACAAAAGTTGTAGCACGTAAAAACTTACTACAGCTACGCTCAATTGCGGTATATACCTTGAAAACGGAAAACAGAAGAAACAAAAATATTACGGTAAATCGAATATAACATACGTCACACTGACTGGCTGCAAATGCATCTTGCTCTCTCCCTATGAATCTCTCTTGGTTCTCATCATATTAGTTGGTTCTCATAAGGATTGATTTTTGTTCGTAATAGTACAAAAAATGTACATTTTGGTACGAATATTTTTTTCGGCCCCATATAAGATTTTATTTTATTTATTTATTTATTTATTTTTTTTTTTTTCAAAAATTGGTTTTTTGAATTCTTGTAGTCTCGAAACGCAATCAACAAAAAAGTATCAATATAGGCCCCACTGATTTTTTTAATTATTGCGAAGGGTTTAGCCATATTTTTCGATCGATTTGTCTGAAAATTTGAATTTCGGTTTCTACGGAGATAGTATAGCTTCTGGGAGAAGTTATTTAATATAAGACAGTAGGAAGATACATTTCCTCATTGTCGATAGAAGTACAGTGAGTGAGATGAAAAAACTGCAACCAATTTCAGACTGCTGTCATTTCTAAGCCACTCAGCCAACAACTGTTAAAATTATTCCAGTGACAGCTCATTATATTGTTTACAAGCGCCCAAAAGAATTTTGGTGAGAATTTTCCAGAACAAAAGTTATTCGTGAAGAAATTCAACCGTGATAGTGTGATTTCCTTATATTTGGCTGGAAAACCACAAGTGGCTATCATTGGAGCACTCCAGCATTTAAATGTGAATAAATCTTGTGTGTCTCGTACCATCGCTCGTTACCGTGATACTGGTAGCGTAGCCCGACGTCAAGGAAGTGGACGGAAGAAAACAGCAACATCAGCAGAAATGGTTCGAAAATTAAAGAAGCGACTTGATCGCAAACCGCGTCGCAGTGGCCGAAAAATGGCTCATGAGCCGAACATATCGCAATATTCCATTCGCAAGTATTGAAAAATGAGCTCGGTGTAAAGCCATTGAAATTCAAAAAAAAAAAAAATGCTAAAACTTTCACTGCAACGGAAAGAAAATATACTCACAAAAGGGCTAAAGAGCTGCTTCGCTTGGCCGAAAGTGGTGAACTGCCGAATTAGGTTTTCTCCGATGCGGAAACATTCGATCTCCAGCAGTTTGTAAACAAACAAAATGATCGTTTTTACTTGCCAAAGAGGTCAGCTGAAAATGTGCACCTTCAGTTGGCCAACAGAACTCAAGCCCCGGTCATGGTGATGGTGTGGGCCGTCATAACAGTCGATGATCGCTCTTCGCTTGTATTAATCGACCGTGGCATCAGAATAAATGCAGAATATTATAGCGAAAATATTCTAGAGGGTGTATTAAAGCCTTGGGCACGCAAACATTTCGGTCGTAGGCCTTGGACATTCCAACAGGACTCAGCACGCGCCAGCCAAGATACATGGATACATAATGAAGTTCCTCGCTTCATTTCCAGCGCACAATGGCCACCAAAATCTCCGGATACCAATCCGTTGGACTATTGTGTCTGGAGTATTTAGGAAAGCAAGGTTGACACTAAAAAAATACCAAAGTGTCGATCACCTCAAGCAAGCGCTTCGCCGGGAGTGGGTCAAAATACCGCAGAGCAACATTCAGGCAACGTGTGACGGTTTCATTGGCCGTTAGAAGGCCATAATTCGCTCCAAAGGTAACCAATTCGAACAAATCTACACTTATTTTAAAATTTGATGCTATTTCCGATATTTTTTGCTTCCATTCAATAAAATTTAAAAAAAAATGTAAAAATTATGGCGTTTGACTTTGTTGCAATTTTTTTGTTTCACACGGTATATGGGAAGTATATCCTCCCTTGAACCGATTTCTTCTAAATTTGACGGAGCCATTTGTGTCTGAACCGATATTCATTGAGGTGATATTCCATTTTTAGGTACAATAAACGTGAACTCAAGAGATTATATGAGAGCCACATCCAAATCTGAACCGATCTCTATAAAGTTTAGCAGAGGTATTTCTGTGCTGTATCTAAAAGCTGGCACCAAGTATCGCTATGTGCCAAAATCCATTCAATTGGTGTACAATAATTTTAAAAGATAGTAAAAATAAATATGGAAGCTACATCCAAATCTGACACGATCTGGATAAAATTTGGCAGAAGGCATTTCTGAGCTGTATTTGTTATATATTTCCCCGAATTTCGTTGTTGCCGGGTGCATATCATGGCTGTGGAGGACAAAAATAACAAATCGGATGTACATTATATATGGGATGTACATTCTAGACCCAATTTGGTCGTAGGTGCCAAATTCACACATTTGGTGCACAGTAAAATGCAAATCGGACGAAGATATGTATGGGAGCTATATCGAAATGTTGACCGATTATCTCCAATTTTACTAGGGTTCACCCTAGGGCCAAACAAATGATTTGTACAAAACTTCATAAATGCGACCTGTACAGGGTTGCCCATATTCGACGGACCCATCTGGCAACGCCATAACTTCTGACAGAGATGTCACATCGCTTAATGACATACCGCGTTTGAAGCGTCAATTCAAGCAGATTTTTACCATGAACCAATACACGCCACGCGAGCGCTCTGAAATTTACATTCAACAGAAGAAGTCAATTGTGAAAACTCAACGTGCTTTTAAAACATTAAAAAATGTGAGAAGTGCGCCTTCTAAGAACACCATTAAGGGTTTATACGAAAAATTTTCGACTGGTAAGGCTCTTTCTAATCCGAAGAGGCCATATAAAAGTCGACCAAGACGATCGGCCGAGAATATCGCTGCCGTACGAGCCAGTGTTGAGAGGTCCCCAAGAACATCCCAAAAACGCCGTTCTCAGCAGTTGGGCATGGCTCGGTCCACTTTACAACGGATTATTCGCATTGATTTGCATTTGTTCCCGTACAAAATTCAATTGACGCAAAGAATGTTGCCTGCGGACAAGCTTCGTCGATTGGAATGGGCCCAAAGGTCCGTCGAATATGGGCAACCCTGTACTTTGTTTATAAAAAAAATTGGCAGACGGAAGGACAGGCAGACGGACATGCATAAATCTACTCATAATATTATCCTATACATATCGTCAAAAGGAACTATGGGTCTATCTCCCTTCCTTCTCTATGTTACAAACAAATGCACAAAGACATAATACCCTGACCACAGTATAGTGTAGGGTATAATTTTCCACCTCTGTTTAAAAAATTATTAACAACTGTGAAAAAAATATCCACATCAGAGGATAACACTTTTCATCTCTGCGGATAAAAGTATACACTCTCCGTGTCTGTGGATACAATCATATTTTTTTTGTACCCTTCTTCTTTTGTAAAAGTACGTTGTTACCAAACTTCCCCATCTCTGTCTGCAGTGTTTACTCTCTTGACCAATACCAACAATCTCAAATTGCAACGTTTTCTCTCCCTCATCTCAAATACTCAATAAGTAGTAAGATGCAACAAGAGAGAGAGAGAGAGAGAGAGAGAGAGAGAGAGAGTAGGAGTCATATAAAAAGAGATCCTGCGCTTTACGATTTACGTTAATTTACGAAAACAAGGATACAAACATAGGACGCTTGCAAAATACACAACAGCAACAACAACAAACAAGACATGGTGCAAGCCAGCCAGCCAAACAAGCGTGGGTGTGCAGCAAAAATTCGTTCAAAGGACACAGACAGACGTCGTTAGTTTTTGTTGTGGAGGGTATGGATAGATAGGTGGCCGAAACGAACGAACGAACACTTTGCATGTGGAGGCGTTAAAAACGAAGAATGCAGCAAGGCAACATTGGTGAGAACGACAACGAGGATGACAAAAAAAACACACACACACCGGACCACAGCATAGAGACGAAGTATAAATTGGTTGGATAGATTTCCCTTTGGCAAGATTTTATTGTCGTTGTCGTCGTCGTTGTTGTTTGTCCTGTGTGTGGGGGTGTGCTGGAGTCCTTCTCCGTGTGCGTGTGTGTGTCAGTTTGGGCTTTACTAGTCTGCTGCTATGCATATTGCCAGCCACTGTGTGTTGTAGTGTTTGATTCTGTATCCTGGCACGATGTGTGTTTGTGTGTGTGAGTGAGTGTGTGTGCGGAGAAGTATGCGTGTGTATTATAGGTGGTGTACGTGCGTGTTCAAGTGCTGGTGTATGTTAGCTTATAGTAAATATTTAAAGGTATTATGTCGCGTGTTGTTGTATAGTAAATAAAGTTAAACGATGATGATGCACGAACTCGGAAAAAATAAACAAACACAACAACAGCAACAACAACACCAAAATCTCAATTTCAGTAGGAAAATTGTGCGACCATGTTGGATTGGACAAATACTTGGGACCTTACATCCTCTATATATACACACACACATACATATAACTATTTGAAGTGAGTGAGAGACGGGTTGACTGGCTGGCTGGCTGGATGGCTATTTGTGCAGGACTTCCAAGACGGCAGCAAGGGGTGTAGCTCAGCATGAGTATAACCCAAGTTAAGCTTCAGTGTTTATGATTTTTATTACCAGCATTTTGGCTTTGTTGTTATTTTGGGTTATCGCTGTCGTCGTCGTCCGTTGTTCGTGAGTTGTTTTCCCCCCAAAAAAAAAAGTAGGGAAAAGGGAGAAAAAAAACAAACGACAACCAGGAAAGAATAAAAAATATACAGAAAAAAAAGAGGAAAACTACAGCCGAACAGGCACAGGCTGGAATATAAAAATAGACGACATCTTTATCCTGGCCTGACAGACAAGTCAGATTTGCCGCCTCACTTGTCTGCCTGCCGTCTTCGACCCTTGGCAGCATTTAACGCTTGGTTGGGTGAATTGCGTTTGTTTGCTGTCCAAGCAAGGAGCCCCCTGCTGCTGCTGCTCCACCACTCAGGTTTTTCCCAACCATTTCACATGAATGCAGCTTTCTTTTATTGTATTTCTTGTTGTTTGTTATATTCAAATGCCTTTTTCCATTCTTATTTGAAGTGTCTGCGTGCATGTGTGTGTGTGCAAGTGTATACATATATTGGTGCATTTTGTTGTGTGTGCTGGGTTACGAGTAGGTATTTTGATTTTGTTTTCTCTAGTACACTGACGACGGAAGGACAGACGGATGGTGAGTGAGTGAGTATGGCGTTTACGATAGACGACGAATGTGGCAACTTAAGTGTTTGTAGTAAAAGGAGTCGTTGTTGTTTTTATTGTTGTAGTATTTTTTCCCTATTCCTTTGCTAAGCTATAGATTTAAAACGAGTAAGCTTAAAGGAAGACGAAGAAAAAGGTGAACAACAACGGCAACAATAACCACAGCAACATTAATAAGGACAAGCCGAAAGGGTTTACATCCAACTTGAGCCAGGGATGTACCTACGTCGTACTACAACGTTCAACGTCATCATCTCATCTTTGCATTAATCTTTGGTGGGCAGTTTGGGTGCTGCACTGTGGGAGTATTAGAGGTTTAGATATGGAAATAAAGTGTATAGAAAACATATTCTTAAAGTACGAATATTTTCTCTTAGACTTTTAAAAATATAAGGAACAGCTATAGGTTTTCCATAAACTGCGGACAGGACAGCGTACGATTTTTGCACGTCACATTGCAATTTATGTGAGGCTATGAGTTTAAATAAAAAACATTTACGTCTTGACCGAAACATGGAATTATTTATTGTGGATAAAATCGGAAACATCCTTGATACTAACTGAGCCTCAGACAAAAGGACGAAACTGCACTGGTCCAATTTTTATACCCTCAGCCATATGGCTACAGAGGGTATATATCATTTGATACGGTCAAAACGTGCCTAGTCGAAATAACGGTTTTATGCCCTAGGTCTCTTTGGATCAAATCCGTTTCAGAACATTTGGAGTCGACCTGGCGATGTCCGTCCGTCTGTCTGGCTGGTACACACAATAACTCTCGAAAAATGTATTCGATTTGGTCCAAACTCGGTACATTGTAATATTATTATCAAACTTAGATAGAGTTCGGAGATGGACACAATCGGTTCACTTCTTCTGGTACCTCCAACACAAAAGGTCGAAATTTTCAAAAAAAAAAAAGTTTACTGCACAGACAATGAAAGGATACTCCGATTTTTCTCAAACTTTGCAAATCCTAATATTTGCATCAGTGCTAGGTCAGGTGCGAAAACGGACAATATTGGTTCACTCCATCAAGAACCCTCACAAAATCGAAATTAATTTCCGATTTCATTCAGACCTGGCACATCTTAATACTCCCATCAACACAAGATAGTAGAAATTGGATCATTCCTGAAATTGGACAATTTTTGAATAACCACAACGATCATAAAGTCCGAAATAAGCCATCTCACACATCCCATTATTTCTACTAACACAAGATCTGCTGTGAAGTTGAGATATATCGGTCCACTCCTTCTGGTACCTGCCACACAAAGAGTCAAAATTTTGAAAATCCATGAAGCACAGAGAAAAAGCGGAATTAACATCCGATTCCATTCCGACTTGGCACATCTCATTATTTCCATCAACACAAGATCTGATATAAAGAAGATAGAGATCGGACGGGACATACCTTCAAACTGGCAGACATTAAAATGTGAGTTTTTAAGAAATAATATATATCTCTGAATATAAAAATGACCCTTCGAGGAATCCTTCAAGTAACCTCACTGACATTTCTCATGGTTACTCCAAGGAGAAATTGGTTTGGGCGTACTATTGGAAAATGGTCAAGGATGCGCCTTTGTGGTGTCCATTTTTGGAAAGAGCATCGAAAATGCTACTAGACCACTGACATTGATAAACCAAACCTATCTAGAAATTCCATAGTGATCAGACTTATATTTCTTATGGCCACCCCAAGGTGAAATTTGAAAAGTGGACCGATATAACCCGTCTTCGCACCATATCTTGTGTTAGTGAAAATTATTGGATGTGCCGAGCAAAAAAATTCAAAATCTTTACCCCTTTGTGGGGTTGGTACCACTGACATTGATAAACTAAACCCATCTGGAAACCCCATAGTGACCAGACTTATATTTCTTATGGCCACCCCAAGGTGAAATTGGAAAAGTGGACCGCTATAACCCGTCTTCGCACCAAATCTTGTGTTAATAAAAATTATTGGATGTGCCGAGCTTCATGATTATTCAAAATCTTTACCCCCCTTTGTTGGGCTGGTATCAGAAGGGATGGCCCGATATATCCCATATTCAGACCAGATATTATGTTGAAAGAAATATTAAAATATGTGAAAAGAGAATCGGCTGCTTATTTCACATTTTATGCGCACTTTGTTATTCAAAACTTGACCTCTTTCTAGGGGAGGTACCAAAAGGAGTAGACCGATATATCCCATCGTCACACCAGATCTTGTGTTATCAAAAATGTTGAGATGTGTGAAAGTTGAATAGAATCTGATGCTATTTTCACATTTTATAAGAGGTATAGTTATTAAAAATGTTGGCACCTCCCCCATGGTGCCAGAAGGAGTGGTCCGACATATTCCGTCTTCACACCTCGTCTTTGGATGTACCACGTTTGAAAATAATCAGATGCTAATTTTGCATTTTATGCACAGACAGATGGACGGACCCCTGGATTGACTCCAAATGTCCTAAAAATTCACGTTTGTTGGCCTGATGGTTATTAAAAAAATATTTTTTTTAAAAATCTACTTTCATTGGTCTGAAGGTCATTGAAAAATATTCTTTAAAAAATCCACGTTTATTGGTCTTAGGGTCCTTGAAAAAATCTTCTTTAAAAAATCCACGTTCTTTGGTCTGAAGGTCATTGAAAAAATATTCTTGAAAAATACATTTTTTTGGTCTGAAGATCCTTGAGAAAATATTCTTTAAGAAATCCACGTTTATTTATCTGATGGTCCTTGAAAAAATATTCTTTAAAAATCCATTTTTTTGGTCTGAAGGTCCTTGAAAAAATGTTCTTTAAAAAATCCACGTTTATTTCTCTGATGGTCCTTGAAAAAAATATTCTTTAAAAAAATTCACGTTTATTTATCTGATCGTTTGAAAAAATATTCTTTAAAAATCCACGATTATTTATCAGATGGTCCTTGAAAAAAAAATTCTTTAAAAAATCCACGTTTATTGGTCTTAGGGTCCTTAAAAAAATATTCTTTAAAAAACCAACGTTTATTGGTCTTAGGGTCCTTGAAAAACTATTTTTTAAATATTCACGTTTATTGGTCTGACGGTCCTTGAAAAAAAATGTGGGAGCTTTTATTGTTTGCTGATGGTCCATACTAGTCCTTATAGTCCGTATATATAGCTCTGAAAGTCCATATTAAAATAATCAGAAGTCCGATAGCATCTCCAGGCTTATTCATTTTTTTCATAACCCTGGCAACCCTAGGCATTAATGCATGCGCCATGTGAGCTCATATGCACCACTTGTGTATGCATTCATGCAATCGAATGACATTTACACCTACCTACAAATACATAACCGGATGTGTAGGGATGTCACTACCTAAAAAATACACGTGTCTATTTTCCAAAATATAAGCTTGAGCGCCTCTACACTATTTCAGAAAAAAATGAAAAAAATAGGTTTGCAACGGATTAATCAGGATTATATTAAACATTCTAACAAATTTCCAAACTCAGAATTAGAAAGACTCACATACCTATTTGAAGAAATTGCGTTATAATCTCCCCATCATTTTTGCCTCTTCGTAACAAAATTGCAAACTTATGAATTTGTTACTTTTCTTCAAATAATAACTGTCACCCATACAAACACACAACGGAACGAAAATCCGACGATCACATTAAAAGGATGGGAATTTAAAATAACCGCCCAGTCAAACAGTCAGTGAGGAGTTAGTCAAACCGCCATTTGTAAAGAGCGGTGAGTTTTATTATGTGAGGGTGTCAAAACGTAACTTCTTGAGTTTTCGGTTCCTTTATGCGACGGCGACAACAACAACAACAACGATGACGTGTGACGTACTTACAACAAAACTTTTTTACTTTTATTAAGGCGAGATTTCGTGCAGAAGATTTTCTGCATTGGTTGTGTGAATACAAAGCTACATAGTGTGTTTTGGGGTTGCCAAGTCCATTTTGGAAAAAAATAACAGAATCCAGCAAATGGATTTTTAGATCTCTTAGGAACATTATTCCAAAGACCTAAAATGGTAAAGACTAGACAAAATGCATTTTGAGCAAATGGTTTGTGTCTACAATACATAGAGTAACAGCTCATGACAGAGACATGTTAATATAAAAACCACTATTACAGAAACGGATATCAAATAAAAATTTGAAAAATCCAAAATTTTGGTTTCAAAATTCTATTCCATGGACCTTTCCGAAAATTTGCACATTGCTTTGGCGGTTTAAATCAGTTAACATTTGTAATTATGTTGTTATGATATCGTAACAACAGAGGTATTTTCACAGGGTTACCATATCTTGACTCTGTCTTGTCCTATCTTTACACTTCTATGTCTTTGATTATTCTATATGGGAGATTATAAACCTACCTATCTGTGCTTAGGAGACTTTCGGCAAGTGTTCTGGTTATAGAATAACTTTTGGCGATCTACTTGCCATAGAAAACCTGCTTCTGCAGGTATTCTAACCATAAAAGATTTCCTCCAAGTCCTCTAACCATAGAAGACCTTCCTCCAAATCATAGGAGACCTATAGGTCTTCTGGCCATAGAAGACCTTCTGCATGCCCTTTGGTCATAAGACACCTTCCGTAAGTGTTCTAGCCATAGAAGACCTTTTGCAGAACTTCAATGTCGTAGAGACCTTTTACGAGACCTAAGAGAGGACCTTCACGTCTTCTATGAAAAGACCTTCAAGTATTTTATCAGAAGATCTTCACGTCTTCTATGAGAAGACATTTTGAAGGTCTTCTAACCATAGAAAACCTATTCCGGGCTCTCTAGTCATATTCCACGTATTTAAGCTATAAAGCACCTTCAGCATTTCTTTTGGTCCTAGAAGACCTTCTGCCGGTCTTCTGGTCCTAGAAGACCTTCTGCCGGTCTTCTGGTCATAAACCTTTTTGAAGGTCTTCTAGCCAGGGAAGATCTATTCCGGGCCTTCTAGCCATATTCCACTTCTCTTAGCCATAGAAGACCTTCAGCAGATCTTCTAGCCACAGAAGACCTTCTGCAGGACCTCTGGTTATAGAGAACTTTCTGCGGATCTTCTAGTCATTCTGGTTATAAAATTATTCTGGCTATAAAATACCTTGTAGGTTGTTTTTTCCGTGGAAGACCTGCCCTTAAAAGACCTTCTAAAGGTCTTCTGCCCATAGAAAAACTTTCTAAAGGTCTTCTGCCCATAGAAGACCTTCTCAAGGTCTTCCGGTCATAAAATACCTTTTAGAGATCATCTGGTCATAGAAGAGCTCCTGCAGGTTTCTGGTCATAAAAGACCTTCTGAAGGACTTCTGCCCATAGAAAACCTTCTAAAGGTCTTCTGCCCATAGAAGACCTTCTAAAGGTCTTCTGCCCACAGAAGACCTTCTAAAGGTCTTCTGCCCATAGAAGACCTTCGAAATATCTTCTGCCCATAGAAGACCTTCTACAGGTCTTCTGCCCATAGAAGACCTTCTAAAGGTCCTCTGCCCATAGAAGACCTTCTAAAGGTCTTCTGCCCATAGAAGACCTTCTAAAGGTCTTCTGCCCATAGAAAAACCTTCTAAAGGTCTTCTGCCCATAGAAGAACCTTCTAAAGGTCTTCCGGTCATAAAATACCTTTTGGAGATCATCTGGTCATAGAAGAGCTCCTGCAGGTTTCTGGTCATAAAAGACCTTCTGAAGGACTTCTGCTCATAGAAGACCTTCTAAAGGTATTCTGCCCATAGAAGAACTTCTAAAGGTCTTCTGCCCATAGAAGACCTTCTCAATGTCTTCCGGTCATAAAATACCTTCTGCCGATCTTGTGTTCATAGAAGACCTTCTGGAGATCATCTAGCCATAGAAGACCTTGTGAAGGTCTTCTAGCCATAGAATCCCTTCTACAGTCATTCTAGCCATAAAAGACCTTTTTCAGGTCTTCTGGTCCTAGAAGACCTTCTGCAGGTCTTATGCTCATTGAAGACCTTCGACAGATCGTCTGGTCACAAGAATCCTTCTGCAGGTTTCCTATACGTGGAAGACATTTTCAGGTTCTCTAACAAAATAAATTTTCCAAGAAAAAAATAACCCGTCTTTCGGCCAAAAACAGTCAGCTTTTGCAACAAAATTTCAGGCCAAGTTAAAATAATTCACTGTTTAAATTGACAGTTACTATGTATTTTTTATTAGCCAAGTTGTAAGCGTGTGCCATGCACGTTTTGCACAATCTCACGACGACTTGTCTGTCTGCCCGACGGTTTGTCATTGTTAAGCCCCCCTTTTGTCGACGTCATCGTTTTCTAACAAGTTTAGTTTTCAGTTCAGTTGCAGCAGTTCACTTTATTGACGACGCTGAATTCGATTGTGTTCCGTGAGTGAGAGTGTGTGTATCTGTGTGTGTGTGCATGTGAATGCATTTTAGTCAATTCAGCAGCCATGCTCACCAACACATCCGCACAGCCATACAACTTGGACAAGTTGTTGTAATAGTTGGGGGTATTGTCGTAACCTGCCGCCTGACTGGAGGAGGTACAAGAATAAAATACAGCACCCTCTCCAACTAGACAAAATTGGCCACTCTACGCGCTTTTGCAATTTACTACTTTGAGGCACGACGGCAACGACAACGACAACTACGACGACAATGGACGGACATTGAACACAAGTATGAACGAACGTGTGTGTCGGTCTGTTGGTCGTTCGGTGTACAATAAATACGACACACTCGTATTTCGTAGTATTTTCATAGTAGGTACATATGTGGGACAGATAACTAACGATTGGTTTTTGGCCTGGCGCAGAGGTTGTTTGCTGCCATGGATAAATGATGAACGGATGGATGGATGGATAAGTATGGAAGAAGGATGACAACGGAAGAGATACATGTGCATGTACATATATACATACACACTCGTACATATAAATATCCCAATTTTATTTTCTTCTAAAAATAAGCTGAGCTAGTTCTTTGTGATTTTGTTGGTAACGAAACCAGGAAGCTGTCCTACAATGGCGGAGGAGAATTTTTTATGCAAAATTTATTTAAAGATTGTGAGCTTCCAGGACAATTTAATCTATGTAAAGATGTATAAAGAAAAAATATTTTATAGGAATATTTTCCAATTTTCGAGCAACAACTAATTTTTATATGAAGGAGTCACGTTGGGCGCCATTTTGTTAGGAGTTGCAAAATACAAAAGTTAAGTAGATCTCTTTTAAGAAAAGCTTCCGGTCTTCTGAAAAATGATGTTTAAGCCTTTAAAAACACTCTTATTTTCAGAACAACTTCTCATCTTCTGGGAAAAGATATCCTGGCCTTCTGTGAGAATACCTCTGAAGAATATCTCTGGCATAGGTCTTCCAGGAGAAGATCTCACCGTCTTCCAAAAGAAGACTTTCACGTCTTCTAACTTTTATATGTAGGAGTCACGTTGGGCGCCATTTTGTTAGGAGTAGCAAACACACAAGTTAAGGTGGTTTGTTTTGAGAAAAGCATCCGGTCTTCTGAAAGACGATGTTTAAGCCTTTAAAAACACTTTTATTTCCAGAACAACATCTGATCTGCTGGGAAAAGATTTCCTGGCCTTCTGTGAGAAGACCAACTGAAGAATATCTGTTGCATAGGTCTTCCAGGAAAAGACCTCACCGTCTTCCAAAAGAAGACTTTCTCGTCGTTCTAGAAGAAGGCTTTTCCGTCTTCTATGAGAAGACTTTCACGTCTTCTAAGACAAGACCTTCACGTCTTTTATGGGAAGACCTTCCCGTCTTTTATTGGAAGGCCTTCCCGTCTTCTATTGGAAGAACTTCCAGTATTTTATTGGAAAACCTTCCTGTCTTTTATAAAAAGATATTTTCGTCTTTTATACGAAGAATTTTTCGTCTTTTTTGTGGTCGATCTCTACCATCTTTATAACAGACCTTGTGTTGAGGGAAATATTGAAATGTACCAAGTCTGAATGGAATCGAATATTTATTTCTCGTTTTATGAGTTTCATGGATATTCAAAATTTGGATTGGACCGATATATTCCATCTTCACAGCAGATCCTCTGTTAGTAGAATTAATGCGATGTGTGAAATATGAAGAGAACTGGTTGCTTATTTCGGATTTTATGATCTTTTTGGTTATTCAAAGAAGGAATGGTCCGATCTCTACCATCTTTATGGCAGATCTTGTGTTGACTGAAATATTGAGATGTGCCAAGACTGAATAGAATCAGATGTTAATTTCGAGTTTTATCAGCTTCATAGATATTCAAAATTGTTAACCCTTTGTGGGGGAGGTACCAGCAGGAGTGGACTGGTATATTCCATATTCACACCAGACCTTGGGTTAATAAAAACATCGTGATTTGGAGACAATCGGACGCTTACATCACATTTTATAATAATTTTATATAATTATTCAAAACGTTGACCCTTTGTGGGGGAGGTACTTTATGGAATGGATTGATATTTTTCATTTTCGCAGCTGACAAATATTAGGATTTGTAAAGTTGGAGCAACATCGTATTATCCTTTCTCTCTCACTCTGAGCAGTAAAACATTTTTTTCTTTTTTTGAAAAGATGTAATAAGTTTGGACCAAATCGAAAACTCCCTTCGAAAGTTATCGTGCGCAACAGCCAGCCAGACAGAGGGAAGGACGACCTGCATCGGATTTGGTCCAAAGAGACCTAGGGTCTAAAACGCAAGGCACGTTTTGGCCGTATCAAATTATATATACCCTCTGTAGCCATGTGGCTGAGGGTATTAAAAGTCACTTTGGGCGCCACCTGGTGTTCTATGTGAAGACCTTCTGGGCTTCTATACTTACTTTCTGGCCATAGAAGTTCTTGTTTCAATGAAGAAGGAAAATTATATAAATTCAGAGCAATTTCTTGTGTTTTAAATTAAAAGCACGTTGGGCGCCACTTTATTATTCGTCCATTGCCCTAAACGATTTAAAGTTATTTTTCCTTTGTGAAATTGTTTTGATTTGCATTTTTATATTCAAGGGCTATTTAGTTGCAAAAAAATTAAATTTAAAACAATTATTTTTATTTCAGAGAATCACGTTGGGCGCCACCTGGTGACATCCTGATCCTTCGATAGAAAAATAATCACGTTTTGTGCCACTTTATTGTCCCTTCATTGTCCTAAGGGATTTTAATTATTTTGATTTTTTGGGAGCTTTTCGGGATATTTTATTCTAGAAAATCACGTTGGGCGCCACCCCGTTTTCTACATAAATA
This sequence comes from Musca domestica, assembly GCF_030504385.1. NCBI lineage: Eukaryota > Metazoa > Arthropoda > Insecta > Diptera > Muscidae > Musca > Musca domestica. The sequence goes on along the minus strand of NW_026712245.1, from coordinate 3,246,095 downwards.
CCTCCTGGGCTTCAATATTGATTGTCTGACCCTTCAATAGAAACAGTGATTCCCAAAAGAAGAAACATTTATGTAAATTCGAAGCAATTTCTTGAGTTTCAAAATAATCACGTTGGGCTCCACTTTGTTCGTCCATTGCCCTAATTGATTTTAATTATTTTGGTCTTTTGGGAGCTCTTTGGGATTTTTTATTTCAGAAAATCACATTGGGCGCCACCCGGTGATCTATGTAAAGACCTCCTGGGCTTCTATATAAATTTCTGACCCTTCAATAAAAAACGTGGTTCCCAAAAAAAGGAAATTTATGTAAATTCAAAGCAATTTCTTGAGTCTCAAAATAATCACGTTGGGCGCCACTTTATTCTTCCCCCATTGCCCTAAGGGATTTAAACTTTTTTGATCCTTTGGGAGCTGTTTGCTATTATCTTAAAAAAGTTTTCTATGCAAAGTCTATTTATCCCTCTCTAAGGAGAACATCTATAGTTTTAGATGTTAAATTGAAAGAAATTTCCGACTATATTTGATTACTTCCTTGTTGTTTGCTTGTCTGTCTGACTATCAATTCTTTTGAGTAGGTATTTACTCTTCAACTGTCTGCTCTGTCTCCTCTTTTCGGTTGTGCATTCCAGCCACCCTCCCACCTACTGGAATCGCTACATATTATATGTATAACGGCATCTTTAAAACGAACGGCGACCGGCCAATCTTAGCGGCTATATTCAGCATTTGAAATGATTAGATCCAAAAAGTCACAAAAAAAGGCAAACGGAAGAAGAACATTTGTTTGCTTGTTGTCTATTCAACTAATTTACTTTTATTTTTGTTACATTTTATTTTGCATTACTTACGTTTCTTCTATTACTTCTGCTGAGCGTTTGTGCGCCAGCGATGGCAGAAGCAGCAGCTTTAGCTGCAGTTATATTTTTCGTTGCAGTCGACGTCAGCAACCTATACCCGTAACAGCGTATGAGTGATTGTTTGTGGGTAGGTAACGATGTGTGTATGCTCGTTCGGACGTCGTGCAGTTATAGTAAAATTGATGCTGCAGCCGATGATGTTTGCGTCACTCACACACGACGGCACTACAACTTTTTTTTTACTATTTTTGGTTTAGCTTTTACTACCCCGTTTCGGAACAATCGCACATTCACTCAACTAAGTGTGGGCCCACACTAGAAAAACAAGCCAAGAAGAGGTGTTGCAACATCACGACAAAGCTTTACTTTTTTCTCCTACTTTTTGTTGTACAAAAACAACTACAAGAAACAAAAAAAAAATTTTCTTTTGTCATTCACGTGTCGTTTGAATCTGAGCACTTTTTTCACTTCTTCTTCGACTGGTGGATGGATGGATGGCTGGATGGATGGCTGGATGACTGGCTCACACACTCACTGGCTGACTGACAGACTGGCTGGTGCATCATCGTCATCATAGATACTTTTTTTCCACAAAAACACACCAACACACACACTTGCATATACCGAAAAATTCACACGCACACAAATGCGGAAGCCATCTCAACGAGACGAGACCGAAAGTAACACCACCCCCTCGCTGATTTTGGCTCACCGCGCTCACAACACACGTCTCACGAAAATTGCATTAAAACTTGGTCCAAGAAAATCAAATTTCACAACACTTTCACGCCGTGAATGGAGGAAAACCAAAAAAGAAAAAAAAAACAAACGTCGTTTAACTAAACTGCCGGTCCGCCGAGGTCTTTCTCGTTGTCGACATCCGTCGCCCGCAAAACCGTTCTTCGTTCCGAAATTTTATTAATTTATTTCTTTTTTCGCTTCACCTTATTCTGAAAATTGCAACTCTGCTGCTCGGCAGAACTGACGGGGACTCGAGATTAAAACTGAAGCACTACGTCAAAGATGCTCCCAAAGTGTAGTGATGATGGCTGTCGACTGACTGGCTAGCTGGTCGGATGGCAAAGAGTGTTGTTTGCCCGCTGTTGGTCGTTGTATGCGCTTGCATGCACAGACACACACACACACATTCAGTCGTATGTTCGTTCGCGCTGGTTCGTTCTTAGCGATTAAATGCAGAGAGAACGTGAGAAGTGAATGTAGAACAGCGGTGCTCAAAACCGTGTTCTAGAACATGAAGAGAAGAAAGAGATAATTTAAGAGGAAATTAAAATTCTGTTTTTCTTTATATTTTACGGTTCTTTTTAATTGTTTTTAAACACGAATGTTTGCCAAAATAATTTATAAAGCAAATGGATAAAAAATATTTGTATAAATAATGACTAAACACTGTTTTTTTCTTGATTTAAATAAGCAAAGAGAAATTTGACTGAAAAGAGATATTTCTTCTTGAGCACCCCTGATGTAGAAAGAAAAAAAAAACAAAATATAAAACACCGTTGCCTGAAATACACACACACACACAGTCTGCTCTCCTGCTTTGGGGATGTTTGTTGGGAGCAAAGGGAGCACTTCAAACTAAAAAAAACACACATTCACTCAACTCTTGCATCTCTCACAAACATTTTTAAAGGGTTGCCAAGTTTGGCGGTTTTTTGGAAAGCAAAAAAAAAACGCTAAAAGTCTATCCTCAGTATTAAGTGAAGGAATAACTAAAACCAGGGAAACCGCTATTTATCAGTTATTTAGAAATAATCGTGGTACTAACCAGAGGGTGCTAAGCCAGACCACTGTAGGCCTTAGGGACTACTATTTTTGGTCCCTAACTTACCGACAAGTGTTGTTAGTTACTAAAATTGTGTAAAATTGGAAAATTTCTGTTTTCGACAATTATCGTTAGATCTGTGGTGATTTTTGGGAGCCATTGTAAATTTTTTCAAAAACAAAAATAATAATAATAAATAAACATATAAGTCAGAAAAATGAATGAAATCTTTAATTCATATAAATATTCCGCTTGGTTGAATTTTTAGCATACACTTTTCAAAATTTCGGCCCGATATTTTACGAATATTTCAGATATGAATATAAATTTTATTTGAAAAATGATAAGGTCGAGTACTTCAGAAAAGGGTTGTCACATCTAAAGTCCAATAAAAAAATAAACCAAAACCAGCAGCTGGTTACAACTTTTCTTCGGAGTGTGTCGGACTTCTGCCAATTTTGTTTTAGTATTTATTATTTTGAAAATTACAAAAAAAAAAGTTAAAAAATTTTAGTCGGTTTTGAAGACAGATGTATACCCTTCGCAAATGTCCGTTTATCAAAATAAATGTTGTCTTAAGTTATGACTATTTAAATGTTGACCCCAGATTGAGATGAAAAAACTGCCACCAACTTCAGACTGCAGTCTTTTTCTAAGCCACTCGTCCGAGAGCTGTCAAAATTATTCCAGTGACAGCTCATTATATTGTTTACAAGCGAACAAAAGCATTATGGTGAAAACTTTCCAGAAAAAAAAAAAAAATTATTCGTGATGGAATTCAAGCGTGATAGTGTGTTTTCTTTATATTTAGCTGGATACCACAAGTGGCTATCGTTAGAGCACTCCAGCATTTAAATGTGCATAAATCTTTTGTGTCTCGTACCATCGCTCGATACCGTGATACTGGTAGCGTAGCCGGACGTCAAGAAAGTGGATGGAAGAAAACAGCAACATAAGCGTAGAAATGGTTCGAAAAGTAAAGAAGCGACTTGATCCAAACCCGCGTCGCAGTGGCCGAATAATGGCTCGTAAGCTGAACATATCGTAATATTCTATTCGGCAAATATTGAAAAATGAGCTCCGGGTAAAGCCATTGAAATTCCAATAAGTGCAAGAACTTACACCGCAACAGAAAGAAAATAGACTCAAAAGAGCTAAAGACTTGCTTCGCTTGGCCGAAAGTGGCGAACTGCCGAATTTGGTTTTTTCCGATGAGAAAACATTCGTTGTCCAGCAGTTTGTAAACAAACAAAATTATAGTGCTTACTTGCCAAAGAGGTCAGCTGAAAATGTCCACCTTCGCTTGGCTACCAGAACTCAAGCGCCGGTCATGGTGATTGTGTGGGCCGCCATAATAGCCAATGGTCGCTTTCCGCTTGTATTAATCGACCGTAGCATCAGAATAAATGCCGAACATTATCGCGAAAATATTCTGGAGGGTGTATTAAAGCTTTGGGCACGCAAACATTTTGGCCGCAGACCTTGAACGTTCACAAGAATGGTTTCAAAATGAGGTTCCTCGCTTCAATTCCAGCGCACGTTGGCCACTAAAATCTCCAGATACCAATCCTTTGGGCTATTGTGGAGCATTTTGGAAAGCAAGTTTGGCACTAAAAAATACCAAAGTGTCGATCAACTCAAGCAAGCGCTTCGCCGGGAATCGACCAAAATACCGCAGATCAACATTCGGGCAGCCGTTTTAAAGTCATAATTCGTGACAAAGATGACAAATTCGAACAAATCTAAACTTAGTCTAAAATTTGATTCTATTTCCGACTTTTTTTTGCTTTCATTCAATAAAATTAAAAAAAAATGTAAAAATTATGGCGTTTGACTTTGCTGCAGTCTTTTTTTATTTTAATTTCATAGGCAATTTTCTATCATAGGAGTTAGTCCCATAACGAACTTCAAATGTATTATTTGAAAAAATATTAAGACACTAATCATCAGAATGCCGAATATTTGGATGTATAGTTATATGGGAACTACACTATGGTGGAAGACATAAAAAAGTCTTTATAATTTAAGTTTGGCACCTTTTCCCAATAAGCTGCTGCTGAAACCGGAACTGACAAGCCTTCCGTCTGTAGTATTTCTTAGTGTTTCAATTTGAATCGAAAAATCTTGGAAAGACAACCCAAAATCCTAACAAAATCTTTGTGCTTCACAAAATTAGAATCTCGAATTTCACCACAAATGTTTTCTATAGCCACACGATTTCTTTTTTGTTATAAGACTGACTGGTTTTACGGGTTTTGTATAATTTCATTTACTCATATTCATGATATGAGTATCACTTCAAATAAGCATTGCATGCTTCATAAAAATTAATAAAATTAAAAAAAGAAGATGGAGGATGCATCTGACATCATTCTTATTGGGAGAAAAATAATAGATGAAAATCTCACATAAATGCTACACGAAATTTATGACATGGCGATACATAACGGTACAAAAAAGGTACTTAATAAAGTCATTATTTGGTAATGAGATTTTTGGATGAATATGCCATTTGGTCAACAAATAGTAGTATTTCCTCAATTTCAAAGGTCGGGCTCTGATTTCATATTTTATGAAAGTAGTTTTTTACGGAATGTTGAATGTTTGTTTTGAAAAGGAGGTCCGAGGAAAATTTGAAGAACATTATACATTTTCTTGCTTTATCCTAGTACTAGGTAAGCTCGGTGCGCTTCGCTAGCCCTTTTGATTTTTTTTTTTTGCATTCAATATTTTATTTTCGAATATTTTGCAGATGACAAACCTTTTTATTTCTTCGTTTTCAATATTGTTTTGGGCAGTGTTTGGACTACATTGCCAAAAACAAATTTTCAATATTTAATATAATAGCAAACCAAGTGAATTTAAATTATCAATTTCATTGCATATATGTACGTCAAATAAATCCTCATAAAGAAGGTTAACCCATCAAAAAGATCTAATGTGAACATATTATAAGCTTCAATAATAGTGAACACAAAAATAAAACACTACGGTTGGCATCACTGATTTGTTGTCTCTTAACGGTAGGCTACGTACATACATACATATCAAACATCGACTGGTGATGATGTTGTAGGCGGTTGGGAAACAAATAAAGGTGGAACATGAACAAAAAAAAAATCAACATGCAGACATGAAGAATAATCATGTTAAATTTTTAAAAGAAATAGAAAAATGACAAAAATACACATTCATGCAAAACATTCGACTATTGTTTGCGTAAAAATTTTTAGCGTATAATATGTTTAAATCACGTCTAAAATTGATACAAATACACATTTTTTCTTTTAAATAGTAAAAATATAATATAGCCGCAAAAAGAATACATGAATGGAATGAAAGATGATTTGACTCGTTGATATGGGGAGAAGGTTTTTTTTTTCATTATTTTTACACAACAAAAATGCATTACCGTTTAGCAGTATTTCTATGTGTGCTTCTCTTAATATATTTCGTTCTCTCTTTCTCCCATATCACAATTTGTATGGAGCGCGCAGATATAGAGATGCCAAGTTTGTAGAAATCAAACTTTCATTGCCGTAGAAAATAAACACGATGACAATTCCATGATAAAAAAAAATGCCGAAGATCTACATATACATATAACCTGATAGACTGTGCTTGTGTGTTGGAAAAGGCTCATACCTATACATTTACTACTTTCAAATTTTGTAGATTCATTTAAATATTATATAATATTGGTTCAAATTAAATAAATAACCCCAAAAACTTCTTAGACTTATTGCTGTCTGTATCAATTCTCCCAACGATGGCAACCCTTTACAATAACATTTTTCCTTATTTTGTCTAGTCTCCCAGTAGTATCCAACCACTCATTTGAATGTACGTAGCTCTCTCAAATGCTCCACACTCTCCCAGCAAATAAACGAGAGACAAAAGTGCATGCGTTCGTTGAGTATTCACAAAATGTTTTACTATAAAAAATACTACTACGACGGCGGCAGCGACAAAAAGTTGTTGCAACAAAAGCTGAGACAAGTGTTAGCGTCGACGCGCTCTGTATGCAGAGATGCCGCCAGCGCGTAGTGACAGCGGCTTTCAATGTATACATAATTCAGCTGATTTCAAACGACAGAACATCCTACGTGAATTGGCGATGGAGAATGTACAATATGGGTAAAATAGAATGAAGAAACAACAGCAACGATAGAGAAAATATAGAAGAGTTGCCATATATTGTGGTTGAGAGGATGTTGCCATTAAAATATAGGTATTTTGTTTTTTTTTTTGGTGAAAAGGGAAAATAGTTTAGGGGGTTTTAAAAGAAGTGTCAAGAAGACCAATAATTAAAAGAATAAATGATTTTTTGGGAACTTCTACTTATAAAATGGCTGAACCGTATGTTGGGGAGGTACTAGAAGAAGTGGTCCGATCTCTATCATCTTTATAACGTAAATATTGAGATATACCAAGCCTGCATGGAATTTCGCGTTTTATGAGCTTCATGGATTTGAAAAATTTTACCCTTTGTGTGGGAGGTACCAGAAGGACTGGACCGATATATCTCAACTTCACAGCAGATCTTGTGTTAGTAGAAATAATGAGATGTGTGAGATATGAAGAGAACCGGATGCTTATTTCGGATTTTATGATCTTTTTGGTTACTCAAAACTTTGACCCTTTGTGGGGGAGGTACCAGAAAGAATGGTCCGATCTCTACCCTTCTTATAACAGATCTTGAGTTGATGGAAGTATTGAGATGTGCCAGGTCTGAATGAAATCGCATGTTAATTTCGCGTTTTATGAGCTTAATGGATATTCAAAATTTCGAGCTTTTGTGGGGGAGGTATCAAAAAGTGGACCGATATATATCAACTTCACAGCAGATCTTGTGTTAGTAAAAATAATGAGATGTGTGGGATATGAAGAGAACCGGAGGCTTATTTCGGATTTTATGATCTTTTTTGTTATTAAAAAATTTGGCCCTTTGTGGGCGAAGTACCAGAAGGAATGGTCCAATTTCTACCATCTTTATAACAGATCTTGTGTTGATGAAAGTATTGAGATGTGCCAGGTCTGAATGAAATCGCATGTTAATTTCGCGCTTTATGAGCTTAATGGTTATTCACAATTTCAAGCTCTTGTGGGGGAGGTACCATAAGGAGGGGACCGATATATTTCATCTAAACACCAGAAATTGGGTTGATAAAAATATTGGGATTTGTGAAATTTGAAGACAGTCGGACTCTTACATCACATTTTATGAGAGTTGAAATTATTTAAAATTTTGACCCTTTGTGGGGGGAGGTACCAGAAGAAGTGGACCGATATTGTCAATTTTCGCACCAGACCTAGGATTGACGCAAATATTAGGATTTGCAAAGTTGGAGCAAAGTCGGAATATCGTTTCTATTTCTGTGCAGAAAATATATTTTTAAAAATTTTCGCCTTTTTGTGGGGGAGGTACCAGAAGGAGTGGACCCATATATTCCATCTTAACACCAGACCTCGAGATACTAAAAATATTGGGATGTGTTAAATTTGAAGACAATCGGGCTCGTACATCGAATTCTATAAGTGTTGTAATTATTCAAAATTTTGACCATTTGTGGCGGAGGTACTTGATCGATCGATCGACCGATATTGTCCATTTTTATACCTGAGCTAGCACGGACGCAAATATTATTATTTACAAAGTTGGAGCAAAATCGGATTATCGTTACTCTTTCTGCGCAAAAAAAAAAATTTGGAAAATTTTGACCTTTTGTGGGGGAGGTACCAGATCTCCGAACTCGATCTAAGTTTGACAATATTATTTCGATGTACCAAGTTTGGACCAAATCGGATACTCCTTTCGAGAGTTATCGTGTCCACAAGCCAGACAGACGGACGGACGGACATCACTAGATCGAATCCAAATGTTCTGAAACGGATTTGGTCCAAAGAGACCCCGAACACATCATGTAATCACTGGTTGTAGTTTCATTAGCTTTCAAAAGATATCTAAATTTGTAGATACTGGTCTAACTTGGGTATTGGACCCGGAGTTTTGGGCCAAATATAAGGGTATTTGAGTCGGTCTCCAAGAAAAAAATTGTAGTCAAATTCAAAATAATCGGAGAGTTTTACTAAACTACACTTGCTCTCAAGTTTTAGGCACGCTACCTGTTTTTATCCTTTTTCAATATCTTGCTAATTTATTATAATTTGTTTTATACTATTTTTAAATGTGTGGTCGTTTTCATAGCTATTATGTCTGGCAACACTACTAATACATTCGCTGCTGTTGCCAACATCGCAGCCTCCAGCGCTGCCACAGCACCTCAAAGTCTGTCGGTCCGGTCTCAGTCCGTCTATTCAATCGTTTGCATGTGGGGGTTGTATGCAGATTATGATTTTTTGCACTTACTTTTTGTTGTGTTATTTGTCGTCAGTGATGTTGGTGGTGGTGTTGTTGTTGTTGCTGCTGCTGTTATTATCCATGCAAAGGGGACGAGTATTGCTGGCTGCTATCGCAGTTTCTACTTCTTCGTGTTATTTTTTTTCTTCTTGTTTGCTGTAATTGAAGACACGACGAACGATGTGTTGTAGACTTTTATGTTTTTTTGTAAATTTTTGTTTCGAATCAATCAATTTGTTTAATTTTTTTTTTGGTGTTGGCAGAAACCAATCAAATTGACTGTCTGCCCGTCTGATTGCCTGTCGAACTCCTTGTCTGACCGCTAGTACAACTGCCCTTGCTGCTGGTAGTATAATTTTGTAGTACTACTGCTGTAGTAGATAGTGTCTAGCGTATGTACAACGAGAGTATTGTGTTAAACGATAACGTTGACGGCAACGACGACGACAATCTTGTATTTTTTTTTTATGATTTTTGCTTAATGCGTTTACAAACGTTCGAACCACAGCATTTGCTCTACTATACACCAATACACATTTCTTTCACAAAAAATCAAAGCTATTAATTTTTATTGTTTTGCTGCTGCTTTTCGTTTCTTTCTTTTTGTTGTTAATAATGCAGCGCACAAAACAACAAATAAAAGAATAGTAAAAACGCACTGCTTCACTCCGAATACAATTCTTTTTCGTTCACTACTTTTCTAGTATCGCGCTGTGCTGTTCGAGTAGAGTGTCGTCTCGTATCCCCCTCGACAAATGCAACCATTTCAGTTGACATCCAACAACTAGGGGTACGTAGGTCGACTTTGGATTAATCGACTTTTGGTGTTGAAAAGCATAAAAGTCGATGTCGTCTTTTTGCCGGTGGTGAAAATCGCAAAGTCGACTATTCGTAATCGATTTTTGATTTTAAGATTATTGATATTTGGTGGATTTTCAAATTAAATTATAGCGAATAGTTTGATCTTTTTTTAAATATTCTTTGCTTTTGTTTTTTTAGCCTTTGCGTGTTTGGGTAGAGCAATGGTATAATAAAGGGGTAGAGCTTCCAGCTGTTTACAATTTTTTTAGAGTGTCCGACCTTTGCCAATTTTTTGTTTGTATTTATTGTTTTGAGAAATGAAATCAAAATATTAAAATATTTCTAAAATCAATGATTGGAAGAAACGTACATTTGGTATGTTCCAGAACCTGCAAGAATCTAATAGTTTTGCAATTTTCTCTGATATCATAAAGGAAAATGTGGGGCGCATATTAAAAATATTAACCAGTTTTGACATGAAATTGAAAGATTGAAGAGTTTCAATCATATTTTTGGAAGAATATCCTGGCATTTCATTATTTTTTCACAATATTTATTATTATTTTTCCACAATATTTAGCTCACTTTAAAAATGACGAACAACATCAAATAAATGAAAAGCAACTTGTTGCATATAATTTTGAATAATACTGAACGGAAGTTGGCTGCATTTCTCTAGTTTTACGAAGGTGTTTCGAATTCGGGTGTCTTCAAAATGCTTATTGCAATGTATGCATCGACAAAATCTACAGTTTTTGTAGCAAAATAAACCTCTAGAGATATATAGAAAATGATTTTGAAAATAAATTTTGACCTTTCATTCATTTTTGGCGGTTTTCAATTAATTATTCAAAAATCAATGCAACAGGTTGTTTGGTTTTTGAATGTTTTGATAATAATTCGGACATTACAAACCAAACAGGTAGACCTGTTTCTACGCCGAAAATAATAAATAATTTTATGCCCATCAAAGTCAAAGTCAACTTCATAGAAATAACCCATGATATTGATAATTTTCTATTAGTCCTACAATTTAGCTTTTTTATTTTTACTATCAAAAGCAATTATGTATTCGCAGTAGTGACAACACTGTTTTTGACATCTACTTTTTTCACATGCCTACCACAGCCGACGACAAACGTTACTCGATGAGCGATATACTACAAATTAAGCAAATTTTTATTTAAAAAAATAAAAATTTTATTTTGCCAATTTAGCGTTTTTTGCTTTCCACAACCACAAATAATAATAATATATTGCATTTATAGCATTGACAACACTGTTTATTGCCATTTCCGTCTTCCTTCAGTCGTCAAACGATTAGAACGGCGGTCGGTCGCGAATTTTACTCGTTAAACGTTATTACTGAAATTAAAGCAAATTATTACTTAAAAATCGATGAAAAAGTGTGAATAATAGTAAAATAAATTATAAACAACAAAATAATTGTCATATAAAAGTGTTTTCGTTTGTAATTTATGCAAAAAATCGTGTCATTTTGTTTCCTTTGATGCAAAAGCTTCAGTTGTGTGTTTTTTTGTTTGTGAGTTCGTGTGTGCGCTCGTTAGACGAGACAGCATTGTTGTTGTTATTTACGGCCATTTGGTTTTGCAATGATCTCTCAATTGGATCATTTTGAAATGTGACTAAATTGGCAGCACTGTTATTGCCATTTCCTTCTTCCTTTAGTTGTCAAGCAATTTTAACGGCGGTCGGTCGCGAATTTTACTCGTTAAACGTTATTACTGAAATTAAAGCAAATTATTATTTAAAAATTAACGAAAAAGTGTGAATAATAGTAAAATAAATTATAAACAACAAAATATTTGTCATATAAAAGTGTTTTCGTTTGTAATTTATGCAAAAAATCGTGTCATTTTGTTTCCTTTGATGCAAAAGCTTCAGTTGTGTGTTTTTTTGTTTGTGAGTTCGTGTGTGCGCTCGTTAGATGAGAGAGCATAGTTGTTGTTGTTTACGCCATTTGGTTTTGCAATGATCTCTCAATTGGATCATTTTGAAATGTGACTAAATTGGCAGCACTGTTATTGCCATTTCCTTCTTCCTTTAGTTGTCAAGCATTTTTAACGGCGACCGGTCGCAAATTTTACTCGTTAAACGTTATTACTGAAATTAAACCAAATTATTACTTTAAAATCAATGAAAAAGTTTAAATAATAGTAAAAAAAGTATAAAGAACAAAATATTTGTCAATAAAAAGAGATTTCATTTATAATTCATAAAAAAATTGTGTAATTTCGTTTCCTTCGATGCAAAAGCTTCAATTGTGTTACATTTCTTTGTTTGTGAGTTCGTGTGTGCGCTCGTTAGATGGGAGAACATAGTTGTTGTTGTTTACGGCCATTGGTTTTGCAATGATCTCTCAATTAGATCATTTTGTAATGTGGCAACATTGACAACGCCATTATTATCAGTTCCTTCTTCCTTTAGTTGTCAAAAGATTTTAATGGCGGCCGGTCGCGAATTTTACTCGTTAAACTTCATTAATAAAATTAAAGGAAATTATTACTTACAAATCAATGAAAAAGTGAAAATAATATTAAATGAATTCATATAAAAGAAAATATTTGTCATATAAAATAGTTTTCGTTTATAATTTATGCAAAAAAAAAAATATAAAAACAAAATTTCGTTTCCTTCGATGCCCCAGCTTCAATTGTGTGTTATTCCTTTGCTTGTGAGTTCGTGTGTGCGCTCGTCAGATAAGAGATATGAATGTGTTGTTGTTGTTTATGGTTATTTGTTTTAGCATTGATCTCTCAATCGGAGCATATTAAAAAGATGAATTTGTTGCAAATTTTTTGGTGTCGAATGATTTGATGTTTTTAATTTTGATGTAAATTTAATTCGCTAAATGTCGTTTTCAATGAGAAAAGTGAGAAAAGTGTCAACGAGATTATGGCATGGAGAGTGTTTATATTTTATATTGTGCTAATCTAATTATTCTTATTGGAAATCAACACCATGGGAGATAGATGAGAGAATATATGAATGTGTTGTGAAGTTGTTGCAATTGTCTGTGTCGAATGATTTAGTAAATTTGATTCGTGAGTGTTAACGCGTTTGTGTCATTGAGAGAATTTATGTTTTGCACTCTTTTTGTTCTCATTTAATTATTCTTTTTGGAAATGGCCGCTACGGGAGATGGACGCCAATGGATTAATTAAAGAGGTAATTTTGATAAAATCATAGACTTAATCGTAAATAATTAGAAATTTTAAGAAAATGAGAGTAATCGAAACTTTTTGAAATATTAAGAGAATTAAATGATGCTAGCATATTCGTATGACAAACATTGTTGTGATAAATTAAAAAGTTGGCTGAGGAATATAACGATTTTGGTGGATTCTGATTAGAAAAAAACAAAATCCCAACTTTTTTTTTTTTTATTGTATTCAAATGATTTTCCAATAGTAAGCATTTGATGGTTTTGCTCATCTTCAAAATTCCACAGTTTCGAATGCAAATTTATATTTTCATTGAATGTTAGTCAATCTAATTTCAAATCCTTTACATTTCTAGATAAAATAAACAAAGTTTTATTTTTTAAATTGGTGAAATTTTCGAATTAAGTGCTTTGTGTCCAACATTTTTTGTAAGGTAAAAATAATTCAATACTTTTGTTTTAATTACCTATGTATGTCCTCGTCTTCGTATAGCAACATGTAACAGTTCTAATTTGAACGGTTTTTTTTTTTATAAATTTATCAACCTTCTTCCAAGTGATGGAGGGTATTATCGGCCGAACTTAGCTGCTTTTAAACTTGTTACAGATGTCATTAGTAAGAGTGAGGTTCAAAATAGAAGCCTATTGTTTTTAGAGATTTTTCGGCTTTTTTCGAATTCGGCTAAACTTCAGTCTTTCATCTGAGCAAGGTTCAGATCCGGTAAAGCTCCAACCACTCCATGTAACTTTCGGTCAGATGTCGGACCGACTAGGCATTCGAAATCGGAAATTCTTTGACTTTCGGTTGGAAGGGGGTACAAGCTCGGGAGGTACTAGACGGAGTGGTCCATTCTATCTGTTCCATTCTATATGCGAAATTTAAAGACAATGAGACTCTTATTTCAGGTACCAGAGGGAGTAGACCGGTATTGCCCCACCTATAGTGCGATTCTCTTACTATTTTTAAGTTACCAACAAATATCGGTAAAATTAAATCGCAAAATTCTGAAGGAATAGTCCATGGTACAATAAGGAGGTAGAACAGCTTCGTAAAACTGCAGAAATACAGCCCTGAGGCTATGCCCACTTCCTGTCAGAATTATTCAAAGTTATAGGCAACAAGTTGTTTTCATTTATTTGATATTTTTTGTTCATTTCTAAAGTGAGTCAAATAACGCGAAAGATGACTGAAATGCCTCGATGTTCTCTCAAAAATATGATCCTAAGTGTTCAATATTTCAATTCCATGGTAAATCTCGTTAATATTATTAATGCGCGCCCGCAATTTAGGTTTCTTCCAATCATTGATTTTGAAAATATTTTGTTTTTATACCCTATACCACAAGGTGGTCAGGGTATTATGTCTTTGTGCATTTGTTTGTAACAGGCAAAAGGAAACGAGATAGACCCATAGTTCCTTTTGATGATTTGCATAGAATCACATTCTGAGTCGATTTATGCATGTCCGTCCGCCCGTCTGTCCATGTATTTTTGTAAACAAAGTACATTTCGCATTTATTGCCCCATCCAGAGTTTTGCACAAATCATTTGTTTGGCCCAAGGACGAGCCCTATTGAAATTGGAGATAATCGGTCAGAATTTAGATATAGCTCCCATATATATCTTCGTCCGATTTGCCTTTTATTGTGCACCAAACGTGTAATATCAGTCCGAATAGTATGGAATTTTGCACATACAACCAAATTAGGTTTGAAAATAAGAGTGCCAAATTTGATAGAAATCGGCTCAGATATAGCTTTAGCTCCCATATATATTGTTCATCCGATTTGTTATTTTTGTCCTCCGCAGCCGTAATATGCACTCTGTAACAACAATATTTGGGGAAATATATCAAATACAGCTCAGAAATACATTTGCTAAATTTTGTCGAGATTGGTTCAGATTTGAATATAGCTCCCATATATAACTTCATCCGATTTACCTTTGATTGTGCACCAAACGTCTAATATTTACCCAAATTGGATGAAATTTGGCATTTCCGACCAAATTGAGTCTAGAAGCTAGTATGTCAAATTTGAACCCTATTGAAATTGGAGATAATCGGTCAAAATTTAGATATAGCTCCCATATATATCTTCGTCCGATTTGCCTTTTATTGTGCACCAAACGTGTAATATCAGTCCGAATAGTATGGAATTTTGCACATACAACCAAATTGGGTTTGAAAATAAGAGTGCCACATTTGATAGAAATCGGCTCAGATATAGCTATAGCTCCCATATATATTGTTCATCCGATTTGTTATTTTTGTCCTCCGCAGCCGTAATATGCACTCTGTAACAACAATATTTGGGGAAATATATCAAATACAGCTGAGAAATACATTTGCTAAATTTTTTCGAGATTGGTTCAGATTTGAATATAGCTCCCATATATAACTTCATCCGATTTACCTTTGATTGTGCACCAAACGTCTAATATTTACCCAAATTGGATGAAATTTGGCATTTACGACCAAATTGAGTCTAGAAGCTAGTATGTCAAATTTGGTGAAGATCTGTTCAGATATAGCTAAAGCTCCCATGTATACTGTTCATCCGATTTGTCATATTTGTTACCCACAGCCGTAATATGCACTCCGTGGCAACGATATTCAGGGAAATATATCAAATACAGCTCAGAAATATCTTTGCCAAATTTTATCGAGATCGGTTCAGATTTGGATACAGCTCCCATATATATCTTTATCTGATTTCAAAATTAATTTTGCACCAAATGGGCAATACAAGTCCGAATTTAAAAGATACAAATGCTTCGGCATATTTAGTTCTTTCAACTTTAAATTATAATCATAGCGAGTATGATTGAATTTTCCCATAAAAACTTTTAATTGTTATGTGGAGCTCTACTAAATTAGCAAAGTGGTGTAGGGTATCATAAAGTCGGCCCCGCCCGACTTTAGGACTTTCTTTACTGGTTAAATCCTAATCTGTTGGAAAATCAAACAAATACATATTTTTCAAAATCTTTTTTTATTTCTCTTAAATACGTTTTGTATATATTTACATTAAATGTATATGTGTATGTATATATATGAAGGCATTTATACAAAAAAATATATAAAATAATTAAAAAATTAATAATACTAAATTATTGGATGTATATATTTATATTAAAGGCAGAATGCATTGCTTTTTTCTAAATATTGTATTTGTAGACATTTAATTAATGCTTTTTGTATTTGTATATTTAAAAATATATATATTATTTATTCTTAACAAATAATGGAGGGAATGTTTGCAAGTTTTACATTTTTTGTTTATATTTTTAAAATTTAAAAAAAAAATCTCATAAATTAAAACAAAAAGAAACTAATTAAAAAAATTAACAACATTTTAAAGGTAACAAAAAATTGTTTTAAATTTTTTTTTAATGTGATGCTAAATTATAAAATTATTTATTATTTAAAAACAAAAAAATTATTAAATATGATTAAAAGTATTTGCAATTAAAAAAATATTTATTCCAAAATGTAAGAGATCACCACGAAGTTTTAATGTCAATATCTCATTCATTGCCATAGTCGCCTTGAATTCCATTGGATCTAATCTATGAAATATTTTGGCTATTGGATGAAGAAACTGGGCAGGGGACCCTCTCTTACATTGAGGTTTCCAATGGCTGGCTATGGCAACGGCCATTAGCATCCATTGGCGGACTATTATCCATATCTAAATCAGTCTCTAGCAAAGCTTCTGAACGCGAACGATGATACGCGGGTACGGCATCTTGATGATGGCCGTGCGGCAGCGTTGAACTGGCCGCTGTGCTATCACTATTCTCATAGACCGTTTTGGGTCTCCTACTGGCCAGCTGAGAGGCCATCGATAGTGTGGGTGTATCATATTTTGGGGAGCTACCACCACCAATGCCTCCACCTCCAATAGATGAGGCTGGCCTTGAGAATCTATTGGCACCCACGGCCACCATATATGAGTCGGGCCTTCTAATATCTGCTGGCGCTGCTGTTGCACTTACTTGGCTAGTATTATTGCTACGTAATTCGGCTAAAGAACTGAAATTCATGTTGTCGATTTTTTGTTCGTATGTCAGACTGCCCGTCGTTGAGTTGTTGCTCGAAACAGTCTGATTCGTTGGTGGTGAGGGAGTTTTGGGAGGTCGTTGCCGGTGCTGATGTACGGCTGCCACGGTGGGCGGCAAAAATGTTGAGGGTGGTTTATCGGACATTTGACTGGATCTCTGATCCTCGGGTATGTTACGTTTTAGTTCCGAAAGGAATGCCAAATTCTCATTGGGATCATATCTCAGTGGCAATGTACTGGCATTACCATAATAATCCGAACCCGTCTCTTCGGCATCAGTTTGATGTATAATTGGAGTATCTTCAGCAATGCTGGTACTAATCGAATTATTACGCGTCCCCGAATAGGTGGAGTTATCGCGGAAACCTTCATTGCGATAGGACAGCTCAAAGTCGTTTTGAGGTGTTTTTTGTTGAGCGGCTGCAGCTGCCAAAGCAGCAGCTGTAGCACGACCCCTAGCCCTTGATGCCGATCCAATTGTGGCAACACGGGGCGGACCCATTAAACCCCCCGCACTACCGGGAGTTCGTATACTGGTCACATATTCATTTTGGGATTTTTGTGGCGTGTTATATTCCGATTTCTCCCCACCATTGGGACGATGATTTTCATAGGGTTCAAAACTGGCCTCAGAACTCAAAACACTTTTATCAATTGACTCGAAGGACCCGTTTCCCATCATTTTATAATCCTGGGCCATACTTTTTGTCAGGGTACCCGTTGAGTTGGACATGTTCTAAATAAAAAAAATAAGGAAAACAAAATAAAAAAAAGAAAAAAATTAAAATAAAATCGAAAAACAAAGAAACAAAAAATCAATGAAATCATACAAAATTCCTCCGGCGCAATGAGCCCTGCGGATCAATGCTATTCAAACTGCGTAAACTTTGGCGTATACTGTTGCGGCGCTGCAGTCTTTGGGCATGGCGATGTTTAGACTTGGCATACCAGCAAATGCCGACCAAAATCAAGAGAATCAAGGCCAAGACAAAGGCGGAAATAATACTAATGGCAAAGATGTCGGCGCGCCAGGACAAGGGATCAATTACCACCTGGGAGTAAATGCAGGAGAAATTAATTTAACTTTCTAAAGAAAAAAAGGTTAACACTCACCTTCGGATCCACTTCACATATGAAACCCAATTCCTTGTTGCACTCTTCCACGGTAATTTCCATGTAGGCAAAACTGGTGCAACGATCAATGTAATTGAAATCCTGGACCCACACCTTTTCGGGGTATCTAAATTGAAACCGGAATTAGTTCGGAAAAATTAAGAATTTTTTATCCTCTCTGAACTTACTTCAGATGCCTCATTTGACTCTGCAAATAAATCCACAGCGTTGTACTGTCCGTCCTTATGAACGGCATTGAGGAATTTTCCGATCTACAAAATTCTTTGGCCTCATGGAAGGTCATCGGCACGCCGACATACATAAAACAGGTATCGGAAACCTGTGACCATCCCGGTGGACACTTGCCATCTAATATCGTTTGATTGTTCATCTGGAAGGGTACCGCTAAGACTTCCAATAGCATGGGGTCATCTGAAATGGAATTAAAATGTTAGAATTTATTGTCAACAAGTAAAAAAGCAGTAAGCAGCAGGCCGGACCGAACATAAAATACCCTCCATCATTTGCAACGAATTTAGAAATTAAAAAAAATAAAATCTTTTAAAAAATTTGGTTAAAATCTTAATAATACCGAATATAGCCGTTATTCATGTTGGGGTCTATACGAAGACGTAGACCTGCATAGTCAAATTTTGTCATAAGTCATTACAATATTCAAATATAAAACTTGAAAAAAAAAATCAATGAATAATGAAGCTAAAATCATCATAATACCGAATATAGGAAGGTACCCTTATATCGGGGCTTTACGAAGACCTGGACCTGTATAGGCAATTTTCTGTCACAGGCTGCAGAACCTATTAGGAACATCAAATACGAAATTTCAAACAATTTCGGTGAATATTGTACCCAAAATCGTTAAAATACCGAATATAGGGAGGTACTGATATATGGGGCCTATACAAAGACCTGGACCTGCATAGGCAATTCTCTGGCATATACTGTACTTCCCATTACGAACTTCAAATAACAAATTTGAAACAATTCCGGTGAATAATGTCGCTAAAATCATCAAAATACCGAATATCGGAAGGTACCGTTATATGTGGGCTATACGAACACCTGGATCTGCATAGACAGGCTGCAGAACCTATTAGGAACTGCAAATTTCAAACAATTTCGGTGAATATTGTACCCAAAATCGTAAAAATACCGAATATAGGGAGGTACTGATGTATGGGGCCTATACGAAGACCTGAACCTGCATAGACAATTCTCTGGTACAGATTGTAGTTCCCATTACGAGCTCTAAATACGAAATTTGAAATAACTCCTGTGTATAATGTCGCTAACATCGTCAAAATATCGAATATTGGGAGGTACCGTTATATGGAGGCTATACGAAGAGGTGGGCCTGCATACGCAATTTGTTTTCATAAGCTGTAGTACTTATTACGAATTCTAAATACGAAATTTGAAACAACTCCGGTGAATAATGTCCCTAAAATCGTCAAAATACCGACGGGTTACCGTTATATGGGGGATATACGATATTGTGGAGCGATATAGCTCACCTTCGAATTGGACCTGCCTGCAGACAAAAGACTGATCTTCGCAAAGTGTTTGCTTCTTATCTCTATTCATTTTAACTCTAGCGTGATTACAACAGACGTACGGACAGGGTTAAATCGTCTTAAAATTTTACGCTGATCAAGAATAAATACAGGGTGAAATTTCCGACACTTTGGTATTTTTTAGTGCCAACCTTGCTTTCTAATATACTCCAGACACAATACTCCAAAGGATTTTTATCCGGAGATTTTAGTGGCCATTGTTCGCTGGAAATGAAACGAGGAACCTTTATTTTGTAAACTTTCTTGGGTGGCGCGTGGTGAGTGCGGTGGTGCTGAGTCCTGTTGGAATGTCCAAGATCTGAGGCCAAAATGTTTGCGTGCCCAAGGTTTTTATACACACTCCAGAATATTTTCGCGATAATATTTGGCATTCTGATGCCACGGTCGATTAATACGAGCGGAGAGCGACCATCGGCTGTTATGGGGACCCACACCATTACTATGGCTGGCGCTTGAGTTCTGGTGGCCAACCGAAGGTGCACATTTTCAGCTAACCTCTTTGGCAAGTAAACGCGATCATTTTGTTTGTTTAAAAACTGCTGGACAACGAATGTTTTCTCATCGGAGAGAACCAAATTCGACAGTTGACAACATTCGGTCAAGCGAACCAACACTTTAGCTCGTTTGAGCTATTTTCTTTCTGTTGCGGCGTAAGCTCTTGCAATTTTTGGAATTTCAATGGCTTACCCCGAGCTCATTTTTCAATATTTGCCGAATGTTGCGATATGTTCAGATCACGAGCCATTTTTCGGCCACTGCGACGTGGGTTTCGATCAAGTCGCTTCTTTACTTTTCGAACCATTTCTGCTACTGTTTTCTTCCGTCCACTTTCTTGACGTCGGGCTACGCTTCCAGTATCACGCTAATGAGCGATGGTACGAGACACAAAAAATGTATTCAATATAAATGCTGGAGTGCTCTAACGATAGCCACTTGTGGGTTTCCAGTCAAATATCACACACTATCACGCTTAAATTCTATCATGAATAACTTTTTTCTGGAAAATTCTCATCAAAATATAATGAGCAATCACTGGTATAATTTTAACAGCTGTCCGACGAGTGGCTTATAAATGACAGCAATCTGAAGTTGGTTGTAGTTTTTTCATCTCACCCTGTACATATTTGGGCTGGTAGAGTTCGTCCATGGCCTAAATATTCAAAAACGTATTCCCTGTAAATTCAGGTCGAATAACGTTTTCTCCATTATCTCTCAGAAAAACCAGGGGTAATTACAGGTTCCTGTCGCACTGGGAGATTATGTAAGGAAAATCATGAGGGTGAGTCAATTATTCTTATTTTCTGGCGATGTTTTCCCTCATTATTACTTGTTGAGAACTTCAGTCAGGAATCGGTACTGCAGCAAAAAATTACTTATGAAAGTCCTCGTTAACGATTTTCATCTAAACTGTATTTTTCGACGAAATTTTTCAAGTTCTTTCCAAACGGTGGAGGGTTCAATATTCGACACGGTCGAATTTACTGCTTTTTCCTTTGTTTTTAAATTTGACTCACCTGATTTATCCTTAATCCGAGACTGTACCGATAATGTATTGTTGTAACTCCAATAGTTGTGGCGGGCATCAATTTTCGATTTCCACAATTCAATGGTGCTATAAAATTGCGAATTGAAAATATGAGTTAGAAAAACGTTTCAGATATTAAAAAATTCAATCCAATTTCATTTAAGGTTTTAAGGTTTATATCTCAGTTGTTACCTGTTTCGGTAGTCAATACTCAAGCTACAGATATAAGACATGCAGAAGTTTTGGGTGAGTGGTGTAAGTAGATTTTAAAAAATATAAAGATACAAAAATAATAAGAAATTAGAATCAAAGAAAACAATCAAAACATGCCATAAGTTAGTGCCGATGTTCGAAAATGCAGGATGAGTGGAAAATGAAGAATGGAAAATGAAAGAATGAGATGTGGAAAATGAAGATATGAAAAATGTAAGTGTAATGTTGCGATAAGACCTTTCAGATTGTTTTATTAATTTCTTCGGAAAGGAAGAAAGTCGTACGATTTATCGGCAATTAGTATTCAATTCAGGCATTACTAAAATTCAATATCAGCTATCGAATAAATGCTGGGTTATCTTGTGTGTTAGATTGGTAGCTATAGTCATTTTTACTCTTATATAGGGGAATTGAAGATTTTACTCATAATAAGATGGTTTTCTTACCACGTCAATTGTGAATAGTGTACATTTGAACTTGCCTCGATAAAGTCGTAAATGTTATATAATGTATTTTAAGTTTTAAAAAGGGAAATAAACGGTTTGTAACGTTTTTGTGAAAATATATAAATTGATCTGTCTCTCTCTGTCAAAAGAGCCGCTGGCTTGGCATTTCGGAGTGATTACCTCGGATAACACACAAAAATCTGAGATCCCAGCAGATCATATACAGGATATACAATACGAGGAAATAATAGGGAATTCCTTCCGCAACCTGGTCGACACAGCGGTGGAAGGAATTGAAAATCAGAGGCGATCTGGTACAATCGGCACCGAATTCAAAGCAGATGGGTCAACCATCAACGTACGTTGCTGGTAGGCAAATTGTGTTAATCCAGACATGGTCGATAAAGTCCTTGATATTGCTGTAAGGACGGCTGGTGAAGCCATCATCCTCTTTCTTACCATATTGTTTATTACCCAATTCCTAAGCCCAGAGCAGATGCAACCCTGAGGTGGAGCTACATTGGGAAACTTCTTAAAAACTTCCTATTGCGCCTGATCAACCGGATCTTCAAAGAGAGAAGAATACTAAAAGACTGCCAATTCGGATATAGAGCTAAACACTCTACAACCCATGCCCTACGAGCCTTTACAACATACGTCAAGTCCAAAATGGGAACAATTGCAATTGGTCTGGACTGTTTAATAGCCAATTCCTATGCCCAAAGAAGATGCAACCCTGAGGGGGAGCTATAGACCGATATCTCTGTTGGCGCCCATTGGGAAGCTTCTTTAACACTTCCTACTGCGCCTGATCAACCGGATCTTCAAAGAGAGGAGGATACTAAAGGAATGTCAATTCAGATATAGAGCAAAACACTCTACAACACATGCCCTAGGAGCCTTTACAACATATCTCACGAATGGTTTCAATTCCAAAATTGGAACAATTTCAATTGGTCTGGACTTCACCAAAGCCTTTGATACGGTATGGCAACATTGCATTTTATACAAAATGTAATCGTTTATATTCGATGAAGAAAGCTGTCGCATGGTAACAAGTTTCCTCCAGCATCGAGTCTTTCGGGTTAGAGTTAATAACAAACTGTCTGAACAATGACTAGTAAAAGCGGGGGTTTCTCAGAGATCACTGCTGGGACCGGTCTTCTACAACATGTTGGTTAGAGACATCCCTGGACCACCTGGTGGAGGATTATTGCGAGGTCGCTTCGGAAAAAGAGTAGAGAGATCACGGTTGGTGACCAACTAATTGGAACTTCCGACAGGAGAAAAAATCTAGGAATCACCCTGCATGACAGTTCTGACTTCTGCCGTCACGTGTACTAAGTGCTGTCAAAGGCCAACGAGGTGAATTACGCCCACTAGAGGCTATTCCGGATGCGAGGAGGACTGTCGCCGGATGTAAAACTGCTTATCTACAAGCAAGTAATACGGCCCTCATCAATATGAGAGAGAAGAGATGAGAAAGAAGAATCTTGGCTTCGTGTTTAGGAATGAGACTAAGAATCGAATTCATCCAGGTAGACGTCTTCATGATGAAGAATGCGCATAACTTCCTCAGAAGAAGCCAAGACGTGGAAAATGGAACAATTTCTCGAATACAAAGGCAAACCACAGTCCACAGCAAAGAGCTTTCGGAGATATAGGCCCACGATCAAGGTTGGTGACCAAATAAATCGAACTTCGGACAGCATGAAATTATTGGGAACCACCCTGCACAACAGATTTGACTTCTGCCGTCACGTAGACTATGCGTTGTCAAAGGCCAAAAATACGAATAACGTTTACCATAGGCTATTTCGGATGCGAGGGGGACTACAAGCTTGTAATCCCTTCCATAATAACCTATTCCTTTGCGCTTAACTTATTCGAAAGAAGCCAAGACGCGGAAAATTGAACATTTCCTGGACTATCAAGAGAAAATCGCCAATATACAAAGAATGAAGCATATGCCACTCGCGGCTCTACTAAAATTACGCCATGAAGGAGGGCCCTACGATGATGTTCGTTTGATGTACTACCATCGTAGATATCACAGATTTGACGCCGGTTCTAAGACTGTCTGCAGCACAGTTCAGTAATAATTAGGACCGAAGCTCACAATGCGGCCCTAATATATTCTTTGCTATCGAAGTCTCCTACATTGTAAGCCCCACGGCAAAGCATAATGTTGGTCTACAAATCTATTTTATACAGTAGATATGTATAACCTGACAATTAAATATGAATAAATGACAAATATAAAAGTGAAAGTCCCTCTCTCTAATTTCCCACAACAAAATACATTCTCGTTGCAACAATCTGACGTATCCCATCTTCGAAAACACGCCGTCAAAAAACTGCTCTATGTCGGAATTATTAATTGAGGTGTATCCCTAGGACGACCACTAATTTTCATAAGACCTTTCGAATCTTTTCTTCTTTCTTTTCCAATAAGAGTTCTGTCTATAGTATTCTGTAAATAAGTTTTCCGTATTTAAAATGCATTTTTTATACCAATTCAGGTTTGTTCTATATCACATGAGGAAGGAATAAATATAAGTTATCTCCTCTTAATATATACCGAATCATTCAATGCGATTTTTTGCAATGCTATTTTGATTGGATGCAAATGAGAATGATAAATGACTTGATGTCTGATGTCAGTGAGCAAATCCATTTTAAGAAACTTACATCGAACTATTGACGGTGATAATCTCATAATCATTGTCGGGATTCTCAAAGATATTATCAACATATTGCTGGCCAGCGGTGCCGGCAACAATTGTGGCACGTCCCATCCAATTGGTGGCAATGTTTCTGGAAAAAAAATACAAATCCCTTAAAAAATGAATCCTTTTCAAACATTTTCTTTTACTTACCTATAAAATCCATTATGTGCCGTACTCTGATAGATTGGCAGGCGTACCTTCTCAAAGCCCGACACCTCAACGATGCGACCTCCCACATTACTGTGAACATAGTTGTAGCTGAAATTCGATACAACTTGTCGCAGGCGTATAACATCTTCATAGCCGGCTTGATTTTGAGCGAAATAGTTGCGATATAGCTCCACTTCTTGATAGGGCGATGACTGGCGACCCTCAACGAAGAGGGCGGGACGATTACGATTCTTCAAGAATAGATTGTGATGTATGAAGCCACGCAGTGATGTTGCAGAGCCACGGGAGTCGGCTCGCAGTTTAAGGCCACCTTGGTTGTTGAGCAGGAGATTGTTCTGAAAAGTAAAGGGGAAGGGGGAATTGTTTAAAGAATCTTTCATAGAAAAGTTTGAGGAAAATGTTCATAGATCGATTTCAGAGGAGTTTTATGTACACCTGTTCTATAAAAGGATATACTCTCTCAAAAGTACGTTATATAGGGCAGACCCTTGAAAGGCCCAAAATCATGAATAGAAAATAAAATATCGGGTGTCTATGATGTACAGAACAATTCTAATGAGATTAGATTTCGTATGAGGAAGGCTGTTATCAGATATCCTATTAGAGTGATTAATGAGAATCTTCCTCTTCAAACCATAGAAGAATCCCCCGGTTGGGTTATACGTATGGGACATCTCTTCTGATACGGAAGACACTTTGCAAAGGCTTGCTATACGTAGAATATCCTCTTCACACGTATTTTATGTATGAAAGTTCTCCATATAGGTTTCCTAATACGTTGCTCTATATGTAGGAGTCTTCTACGGAATAGCCTTTTAAAAAGTCTTCTACGTTAGGCATTTCTCTTTCAGAGTTATTTTTTATATTGCAGCACCTCGATAGGTTTCCCTATATATTTAAGATTTTTTGGCTTTCGAGTTTAGTTCCCTTACCATAAAGAAGAAAGAATTCATATTCTGGACATCAACATTCAGGGCAGCATCACAGGTCGAAAAATTGCCATATAACTGTAAACAATTCCTTTCTATGCGATTTGAGGTCAATGTCAAGGTTGGAGTAACTTCACCCGCAGAGGTGTATACAACAGCACCCTTGATGGCACCGCTTATGTGAGAGTAGGTAACATTGTGCAGGGCATCGCGATCTGAAAAAAAAAACACAAATTTCGAAAATTAATAAATTGTTAGACCGAACACAAGAAGTCAACTTTTAAAGGGGAAAACACATTAGTGGATATTGCTAGCCTTTTCTTCAAAGACCAAAAAAAAAAAAAAAATATATGGTTGACCTAGTTCATTTTCGGCTCATAATTTAAACTTGGTAATCAAAAAGACCTATGTTCTTTTACAAAAAAAAAAAAAAGAAAGAAAATAAAATAAATCTCTTATGCATTCTTATCTTTAGACTTTCGATTTTGGTTTTTAACAGAACAGTCAACCTTTCGATTTTGTCCAATCAGCCAAAAATCGATTTTTAATGTTAACACAAAAGTCGATTTCTATTTTAGATTTCTTGATGTGTAGGTCTGTCTCAGAAACTGCAATTATTGAAATAACAGAAAACCAAAATTAAAATTTTCAAAACCAATGTGTATCTGTGAGCTCATATGAAAATAAAAAGTCGATCAAAGTCGATTTTGTACAATCTATGCTATTAAAATCAAAAATCGATTGACAAAATTCGATTTTGTGATTTTATAGAAACTAAAATTTTGAAATCGAAAATCGATTTTGAGATTTTATAGAATATATGATCGTAAATCAATTACAAAAAAAATTAAAGTCGATGGAGAAAGTCGATTTTGTGGAATATATAATCTTATAATCGAAAATCGATTTCAAAATTCGACTTTGAAATTTTAGAGAACCGATGATTTTGAAATCGACTTTGAGATTTTATAGAATATATGCTCGTAAATCGATTACAAAAAAAATCAAAGTCGCTCAAAAGTCGATTTCGTGGAATCTATAATCATAAAATCAAAAATCGATTTCATAATTCGACTTTGAGATTTTATAGAACCGATGATTTTGAAATCGACTTTGAGATTTTATAGAATATATGATCGAAAATTGATTACGAAAAAATGAAAAGTCGATTTTGTGAAATCTATGATTTAAAAATCAAAAATCATTTTTCCAAAATTTGAATTTGTGATTTTATGATTTCGAAATCGAAAATCGACCTTGAGATTTTATAGAATATTGCATTGAAAATCGATTACAAAAAAATTAAAAGTCGTTTAGGAAAGTCAATTTAATTGCCGAAATTCTACTTTGAGATTTTATAGAACCTATGATTTCGAAAGCGAATATCGATTGCCAAAAATCGACTTTGAGATTTTATTACGATTAGGAAAAGTCGATTTTATGGAATCTATGGTCTCAAAATCGAAAATCGATACCGAAAAGTTGACTTTGATTTTTAAATAAAGTAATCCTAATGTTTTAAAGAATCAATGCTCTCATAATCGAAAATCGATAACAAAATGTGGACTATGAGATATTATTCATGGTAGAAAAATATTGGTAGATGCATCAACGCTTAGGAGCTTTGATATGTCAAAAATTTTTAATTTTCTTTTCAAATATGAGAAGATTTTTACATGTTTTCTTATACGACGTTATTCGGAGGATATTATAATACTCGTTTTTCAACAATTTTTACAAATTTAAATAATGTTTCATTCAACATTTTCAATTCCAAATTTGGTTTGACAGTTCATTGTCCCAGCAGGTGTGCCGATGCTTCTTCGTATATTCTTCTACCATGGAGATATTATAGAATCTATGATTGAAAATCGATTGTCAAAAATCAACTTTGAGATTTTACAGAATATCGAAAATCGATTACGGTTTTATGAAATCTCTGATCTCAAAATCAAAAATTGATTGCCAAAATCGACTTTGAGATTTTATAGAATCTATGATTTCAAAATAGATATTTACAAAATGTAGGCCCCAAGAATTTGTACAAGCAATGATCTCAAAATCGAATATCGAGTATAAAAAGTGAATACGGAGATTTTATAGAATCTATGATCGAAAAGCCGTTGCCAAAACTAGCCTTTGAGCTTTAAAATCGATTGCCAATATTCGACTTTGAGATTTTATAGAACCAATGATTTCGAAATCGAAAATCGATTGCCAATAATCAACATTCAGATTTTTTAGAATATTTAATCGAAAATCATCAACTTTTCGATTTTATAGAATGTATTGTCTTAAAATCGAAAATCGATGCCGAAAATATTGACGCTAAGGTTTTATAAAAACAATTATCTCAAAATCTTAAATTAATTATTAAAACTGGATTTTATGAATTTATGATTTCGAAATCGAAATTCAATTGCAAAAAAACCGACTTTGAGATTTTTATGGAAACTATGATCACAAAAACCGATACCTTAAAATAGACTTTGCGATTTTAAACAAATCTAGATTTCAAAATTGAAAATCGTTTTCCAAAGTCAACTTTTGAGGTTCTCAACTATATATGATCTTCAGATTGGAAAATCGATTACAAAAAGTTGACCGTGAAATTTATCGAATCGTTGATCTTAAAATTCATCAATCGAAAAGTCGACTTCAGATAAAAATGTATTTCAACATTTTGGCCAAGGCCAATATAAGATCGGTCAAGAAGACTACTTTTGAAAAAAAATGTTTACACCTTCATTAAATTTTAAATCACAATATATATTCTGACCTTATATAGGCCAGGTGAGAGTACATAAATCGTTTTTTTTTGACCGGATTAAGTCATCGGCTGGCTTCCTTGTAAAAGAACAATGGAGTTTGAGGTTCTCTTAGTTCAATTTCGGCCCATAACTTATAATCGCTCCTTTGTTCTTTTACGAAGAATCCTACCGATGACTTCAGCCAGTCAAAAAAAAAACGTTTTATGTATTCTCACCTTTCGACTTTGCGATACCAAACGTCGATTTGTCGAAATTCGACTTAGGTATCCCTATCTCAAAAAAATCGTTCAACTTACTTATACCAATCGTTGAAATGGGCACCGTCACCACCTCGGCTATGAAACCATGATATTCGGGAGCACCACTGGCCATTAGATGAACACTTAGGGTGGGACCTTCAGTCTTGAAAAATGATTTCTGATTATTCGTATCCGATTCGATTTGACCCATAAATAGCGATGTGACATTGTACACATCACCATCATAGAGACGTATCGAATCCATGCGCCCATAAAGTTTGGAATGATTGAAAAGATTCGATTGTAACAGACGGAATCCCAATGGCTTGGCACGATAGGCTGAGGTGAACATTTTCACACAATTCACTGGGTTATTGTCATATTTATAGTAGAGCAGGACTCGTTCCTCCACGGTGATGGTTTTCTGGGGATCACAAATGTCAATCATGGAAAAGAGTTTGTAGGGTAGGTCCAATTTTTTGAGTGGTGTAAAACTGGATTCATCACTCTCACGGCCCTCACCGGTTAGGGAGAGTATGTTAATGCCGGAACCCAGGGCTTGGGATATGTTTAAAAGATTGAGGTTTAGCGCCCCTGAGGGAACCACAAAGTTAAGGCCATGATTGGCCGAATTTTTGATGGTTACCGCCGAAATGGACGGGGTCTTGTAGATCGCTTGAATGGCTGCTGATTTCTGATTGTGCAGAATTCCTGCATTCTCTATCCGCACAAATTCCAGGCGACTTTGTTGATGCTTCTGCAGTCCATGGGTGTGGATGTCATGATAACGTTGCTCATATTGATTCTGTTCGAACTCAGAGTTGGTGAAACGAATGCCACCCCAGTAGACCTCATCTTCGGGTACACCGGCACAGCTGACGAATACAAAAACATCATCCCAATGGCATTCATGACGATGACCATAAACCTGGCCGTTGAGACGTTCCTCACAATCGGACATGCGTATTTCATCACCTCTACACTCCAGCGGCTGGACCCAGGTCCAAATGCGTGTCAACGAATTTGTGTGGAATTCAATGCGTCG
Organism: Musca domestica; assembly: GCF_030504385.1. NCBI lineage: Eukaryota > Metazoa > Arthropoda > Insecta > Diptera > Muscidae > Musca > Musca domestica. The sequence goes on along the minus strand of NW_026712245.1, from coordinate 3,216,269 downwards.
ATCGTGGCTGTAGTACACATTGAGCGGGTCATAGCCGAGCTCTCGACACACCACCTGGGCATTACGTTCGGTGAAACGACTATCACATATCGGCACCCATTGTAACGTGGTGTGATTGAAGTATTCCAAGAAACCCTGATTGATTTCGAACATTTTATCCATGTCAGAGCTGCAATTTTGGGAATTCGTACACAGACGTATGGAATCGTAGGCCTGCAGTTGTTCCATTTCCATGTCCAGGGCACGTTTGTTAATCAGGGAATAGGATTCATGGGTGGCATTTTTGAAGGGTTTCATAATTATCGGTGACTCTTCATATCCAATGGCATTGAGGGTGCCTAGGACCAACATACCCACATTCGGCTCAAACTCCATTTGTACTCCGTGGTGAATGGTCAGAGTGGCCTCGGGCATCACCGTGATATCGTTGCGTATTATATAGGGATATTCACGTTTTCGAAGTACCAAATCAGAGTAAATTCGCCCTCCCTGCCAGCGATTCAAATCAATGAGATCACGATTTTCCTTGACCAGGGATATGCTGGCATCCATGGTATCCTCGATCAGGAAAGGTTGATAAATCACATCCGCATGATCATTCCAGTTGTCAAAATCGAAAATCTTCCCCTCAATCTGGGAAATATCCGTTGAGCCCCACCAATTTTCCGTGGCATAGACATAGTTATCCACTCGGGCCGATCTCAAACCCGCCACCAGATTATATCTCAAACTATTCTCGGCTATGAGATTCCTGTAGAGCTTTACATTTTGTATGCCATCCAGACGTATGACGGCTGTATTCAAAGAATTTATGCTGGCCTGTTTACGGGCATGTTGCAGGGCCGGCAAATGCCGTAGGACCTCATAGTTGTTATTTTGTTTTATCGTGTTATATTCCACCAAAGCATGGACCTCTCCAAATTTCTCACTTAAGCTATCCGCCTTGAATTCCATTATGAATTTAGCCTGATTTTGTTCTATGCGATTGTAGCTGAATTTCATGCGTTTCTCCATACCCATGACCGAAATGAGACTCCTCGGTGCCTGATTATTCAAAAAGGCATTTGAGGTTATGTTAAAGTCGGCATAATGTCCCGACACATCGATATAGAAATTGCGGTTCCTTTGCCAGGTGGTATTGCCAAAATGTATGCTATGCGTGAAATTCTCATTGTATTGCCAAACATAGGGGAGGGATACCTGGAAGCCACCATTTTTATTATCCTCCACGGTGGTATCTTGCACCACATAATGGAAGAGATTGTTGGAGGACCGTAGATCCTTGGACAACTGCCTTATGCCATAGCCATTTTGCAGAATCTTGGAATTGTTAACATGCACCGTGATCTCCGAGAGATTGCTGCTTATCACATCCCAATAGGGGGAGTTGATGAGTATGGCCTCCAGGTCATTGTTGCTTAGCTCACTGTTGACAATCTTTATGGACTCATTGGCCTTGCGCATATACAGCTCTCCCTCGCTGCCATAGTAACGATTGTAGTACAGGGCCGATATGCCTCTTAGATTCTTTTGTATTTTGGTGGATCTGATGTGCAGCGAGGGCACTGGACCTCCCACAATGCGATTACGTATATTCTGTACCGGGGCCTGAACCGTGGTCAACATCAAAACCGCCCCTCCCAAGGCATTATCTCCACTCTCATAATAAATTATGATGCCATAACCGCTACTGGTGGTGGGAAAGACATTCAAATCCCGGCGTACATCCCACAGCTGGGCCCTCGGATTTTCCGATTGGGAATTCAAAATCTTTAGACTCTCGGTGGAGAGATTATTTATCGGATTCAATAGCTGTATACCCAAAACATAACCTGCGGGGCAGCGGATGTGAAACTTTTTCTCCACATTTTCACCTCCCCTCACCTCCTCGGTGCGCACGTACTTACTTTCCCAGGTGCCGAGCTCTATGTTACCCTCATCTCGGGGCAAAACAAAAGGCTCATAATTCGATTCAAAGGAATTGAAATCCACTGCCATTTTAAACCATCCTCCCAGCTCAAATTGATCCTTGGCCGCAATCACCGGGTCATGGGAAATGCCACTGCCCAGGTTATTTTTAATTATGGATCCCTGGATCCTAAAGTCCAGCTGTTTCAGACTAATGCCACTGCCACGATTGCCCACGAATTCTGAGTTCCTTATATTATTTATGGCCTTGCCACCATACAAATCGGCATAGATAACACCCAGGCCATCATCGAGATTATCCACAATTCGCACATTATCCAAGTTATGGCGGGCAAAATCCATTTGCAGGGCCGGCTTAAAGCTGTTCGTGGTATAATCAAACAAGCCCGCCTTTTCAATGGTGACATACTGCAAATCTGCTCGCTCCGCCAGCATGCTGAAGCGTACGCCCGCCCAGGCTCCCTCATAGCAGCGTATGCCCACATCATTTTCATGGCTACAAGAATTTTCAAAATCTCCCTGCCACAAATATTCCGCCTTACATCGCGTGATATCGCGATCATGTTCTGTACACTGGACATTTGAGACAATTACATCTTCCGTGAGGCCCGCAGCAGGCATTTGGGAACGCAGCAAACGCCAATCCTTGGGGTTAAGGGTATAGCCCAGATGATGGCATACCAAGGCTGCATTCAACTCCGTCCAGCCATAATCACACACCGTACCCCATCTATCGTTGACATACAGCTGCAAACGACCCTCATAGGGCCCAGCTCCACCTAAGAGCCTTACTGGGACCTTGGGTATCTCATCCACACCACCTCCACCGCCACCACTCATAATCGATTCCGTTTCCATGTCAATCATATCAATTAAATCATGATTCAAGGTGGAGCTATCCACATCCATAATGGGTTGGCGTTTTAGGGTGAGGAAAATATCATCAGGTCGGCGACCTCTTGCCTCCAGTTTCCCTGCCACCATCATGCCCACACTGGGCTCAAACTGCAGGGTCACTCCAGGTTGTAAAATCAATTTCCCGCCAGGCCGTATATTTATGTCCTTATTTACCGTATAGGTCCCTGGTGGTATCATTTCCTGGCCATCCACCTCCCCGCCAATGTATTCGGAATTTTCCACATAAAACCTGGGCACAAAGGTTGAGGTATATATCACCGTTGATGAGCCTGGATTGGAGCTATGCAGCAAATACGGGATATACTGGATCTTGGCCAAATTGTAGCGATCATTGCGATGAAAGAGCCTCGAGAATATTTTTACCTCCTCCGAGGAACCCAACCAATTGTAGGTGGCATTGATAATCTGGCTCTGATCACTTAGCTGGGAACCAATCTCATAGGCCGAATCCAAGTTGTTTAAAATATTCCGGAAAATATCCACATTACTTGAGCTCACCACCACGGCGGCAGCAACTCGGGAGCGGGGATTTAGCCTTCCCGCACCATCTGAACCCTCACTGCCATCCAATAGAGGGCCAAAGAACTCCGTTATCTTATTCTCCCGCACAAAATTCCTTGAGAACAACAAATGTTGTACCTCCCTGCGGCTATAGGGCGAGAGACCCAAGGACACAACATGGACCCCCTTGTTGCGACTGAAATAGTTACTCTGGATCACCAAATGGACCGGCATAAAATTGAATTCCTGATATATAAAATCATTTCGTATATAAATACAACCATACATGCCATAGCGGAATTGATTGAACTCAATACGCCCCCTCATGTTGAGGGCAGGGCTGAGATATATTGCATTCTGCTGGCTATTCTCAAACGAATTATGGCCAATTTGCAAAAACATATTGGGTTCCTTCGGTTCCAGTGACTTCCAACAGCTCTCCAGGCGTATATCATTACCCGCACTGCCATTGAAAAAGTTCCCCGTCAGATTCACCCACAGAGGCTGGCAGAAATTCCCGTGTAACACTCCCACATCCAGATTGGAATTGATGTGACTATATTCCACCGCCGTGGTCTGATTAAAGGCCAGATATTCCACTCGATTGGGGTCCGTGGTTTCATTTAGCCACACTGCAATGCCATAGCCTTTATTGAAATCCACATAACTCCTTGAGATATTGCGATTGCCACCAACATAGGTTATGTTCACTCCGGAACCATGATTATAGCTGATATTGGTCTCCGTGATATTTACATCTCCCGCACCACTTGTCACATGGAAACCGGCCACATGGCCATTCCCCGAAATTGAGCTGCCATGTAAATGGACCCTGGATCTCAGACTATCCACAGCAATACCACGACCCCCATTATCCTGCACCACCGAATCCAGGACCCGCAAATCAAAGGCACTCGTTTCGCCCGTTGTTATGCGTATGAAACCCAAAATCTCCTCCCGCATGGCTGCCTTGATGCGCACAAACAACTTCTCCCGGGTACTCGTTACACTCTGAGGACGGGAATAATTCCTGGCGCTCCACACAAACAGCAAACGGTCATTGGCCGAGGCACCATCGTATATTTCCACCGAGGCTGTATCATTATTCTTCAAAGTAAACTGTTCAAACTGCACCGTCAGGACATAACCGGGTTTGGAAAAGAAATACTTGGAACATTCCTTGGCAGAGCCGGCATAAAATTTCTGGGTAAAAGACAAGGTCAATGGATATGTCTGCCCTGATGTGGTGGGCAAGGTACAGAAATCATAAATTGAAGATCGATCTGGTCTCTCATCCACCCGCAAATCATGGCCCACATATTTCACACCATCCCCGGCATTATCCTGGATATTGCAACCACTTAGCTGGACATAGCCCTGGCTGGAATTCACAAACAATCCAATGCCATTACTTTTCCTTATTGTCACATTCTGCAATGCAAATCCGCCATAGGGTCGGGTGGCATTAAATCCCGTATACGCGGAATGTGTAATCACCACATGTTGTGTTTGAGGAGGAACTCCCACCGACTCTATGGCCGCCTTGGTTGCCTGCTTCAAACCATTTCCCGCTCTCAAGATGTCCACATATTTCAGTGTCGACTGGGATTTGGTGTAGTACACCGTGTTGTCTTTGGCCAGTGTTTTTGTGGTCGGGGCATTTTCAAAATACAAGCCTGCCCAGTGGCTCAGCTGTAGGTTGTGCATAGCTTTGCATTGTATGCCAATATCACTGTGATAATCACATACTCCCGAACCCAACTGCCGCGTCGACCAATCACAGTCGAGTAGAGAATTTTCTGTTCCCTTACAATTGGGCAGTTCGTAGAGTAGACGTGGTTTCCAGCCCGGGCTACGATCAACCCAATTCCAAAAACGTCCTCCCTGGAAACCCATTTGACGACAGGCCACCGCATAATCGGTCATGGTCCAACTGCAATAAAAAGAGGGGGAAATTAAATAAATTTTGATTAAAAATTTGAAATGGGTATACACCCTGCCAATGTTCGATTATTTAAATATATTTTGATTTCTGTTAAGATAGTAAATTCCGAAGGAGTGGGCCAATATTGTCAATTTCGTATCGGACCTAAAAATTATGATACAAACATTGCGACGTGCCAGGTTTGGATTGTATCGACTACTTCCTTTTTTTAAGGAAAATCAAAAATTCCATATTAAGCTCTGATTTCTGGTTGAAAGGCATATTTAGATATAGAAAGTTGTAAATAATCGATAATATGTGAATTGTGACCCTTTGTGGGTGAGGTGCCAGAAGGGATTCGCAGATATATATATCTTCTTCAAAACAGATCTTATGTTAGCGGAAATGTTTGTATGGGTGAAATTTGAAGAGAGTTAGTTGCTTATTTTATTTGCTGCTTTCTTTGAGCGTTTTGTTCTTCAAAATCTTGAACCCTATGCAGGCGACGTACCAGAAGAAATTGTCCGATCTCTAGCATATTTATAACAGATCTTCTCTTAATGGAAATATTGATATGTACCAAGTCTGAATGGAATCGGATTTTAATTTCGCGTTTATGAGTTTCATGGATATTCAAAGTTTTGACCCTTGTGGGGGAGATATACCAGAAGGTGCGATTTAACTCATCTTCTCAGCAGATCTTGTGTTAGTAGAAATAATGGTATGTGTGAAATATGAAGAGAGTCGGATGTTTTTCAGATTTTATGATAGTTTTGGTTATTCAAAACTTTGACCCTTTGTGGGGAAGGTACCAGAAGAAATGGTTCGATTTCTACCAGCTTTATAACAGATCATATAATGATGGATATTTTGAGATACACCAAATCTAAAGGGAATCGGACGTTAATTTCGTGTTTTTTGAGTTTCATTGATATTCAAAATTTTGACCCTCTGTGGAGAAATACCAGAAAGAGTTGACCGTCTTCACAGCATATCTTGTGTTAGTAGAAATAATGGTATGTGTGAAATATGAAGAGAGCCGGATGCTTTCTTCGAATTTTTAGTTTTAGTTATTCAAAACTTTCATCCTTTGTGGGGGAGGTACCAGAAGAAATGGTCCGATCACTACCATCTTAATAGCACATCTTGTGTTGATAGAAAAATGTAGATGTGCAGTGTCTAAATAGAATCGGATGTTAATTTCGCGTTTTATGAGCTTCATGAATATTCAAAATTTTGACCTTTTGTCGGGGAAGGTACCAGAAGGAGGGGGAACGATATATTTCATCTTCACGCCAGACCTTGGACTAATAAAAATATTGTGGTTTGTGTAATTTGAAGACAACCGGATGCTTACATCACATTTTAAAAGAGTTATAATTATTAAAAATTTTGACCCTTTGTGAGGGAAGCACTTGATGGAGTGGATCCATTTTTGTACCTGACCGAGAACTGAGGCAAATATTAGGCTTTGCTTAGTTGGAGCAAAATAGGATTATTGCTTCTCTTTCTGTGCAGAAAAAATAAAAATATATTTTTTGAAAATTTCAACTATTGTGGGGGAAGTACCACACGGAGTGGACCAGACCTTGGGTTAATAAAATTGAAGACAATCGGACTCTTACATCATATTTTAAAGCGTTGTAATTATTCAAAATGTTGACCCTTTGTGGGGGAGGTATTTGATGGAGTAGACCGATATTGTCCATTTTTACATCTGACCTAGCACTGACGCAAATATTAGGAATTGCAAAGTTAAAGCAAAATCGGAATTATCGTTACTCTTTCTGTGCAGAAAATATTTTTTTTGAAAATGTTGACCTTTTGTGGGAGAGTTACCACACGGAGTGGACCGATGTATTCCATCTTAACACCAGACCTTGGGTTAATAAAATTTTTGGGATGTATGAAATTTGAAGACAATCGGATTCTTATATCACATTTTATAAGAGTTAAAATTATTCGAAATTTTGACCTTTTGTGGGGTTGGTACTTGAAGGAGTGCACGGATATTATTCATTTTCGACCTGACCTAGCACTAATGCAAATTTTAGGATTTACAAAGTTGGAGCAAAAATTTATTATCCTTTCTCTTTCTGTACAATAAATTATTTTTTGAAAAGTGTCGAACTTTTTTGGGAGGTACCAGAAGGAGTGGACCTATAAGTCACATCTTCGAACTCGATCTAAGTTTGATAAAAATATTACGATATGTCATGATTGGATCAAATCGAATACTACCTTCGAGAGTTATCGTGCGTCCCAGCCAGACAGACAGACGGACGCACGGACATCGATAGATCGACGCCAAATGTCCTGAAACGGATTTGGTCCACAGAGACCTAGGGTCTAAACCGTTATTATGATGAGCCATGTTTTGGGCGTATCAAATGATATATACCCTCTGTAGCCTATGACTCAGGGTATAAAAATACATGGTAGACGTAATCGCATTTGCCAAAACGGTACTGGCAATTCTTGTTTATACTCTCCACCATATTACGGAGCGTATATAAAGTTTGTCATTCCGTTTGTAACACCTCGTAATATACATTTTAGACCCCACAAATTATATACATATATTCTTGATCAGCATACAATTCTATGTCGATTTAGCGATGTCCGTCTGTCTGTGAACATCACTCTAGCTTCCGAACGAAATGAAGTAGGTTGATTAAATTTTACTCAAATGTATATTACATCTGCAGGACTTTTGGTATTGAAATTGGGCCATGGACCATTTTGATATAGCCCCCATATCAGGGTACCTCACTATTTTCGGTATTTAGGTTATTTAAACGACATTATTTACCGGAATTGTTTTAAATTTCGTATTTGAAGTTCGCAAAGGATACTACAGCCTAAGACAAAAAATTGTCTGTGTAAGTCCTCGTCTTCGTATAGCCCCCATGTAAGGGAACTTCCAGATATTCGGTATTTTGATGATATTAGCGAAATTATTCGCCGCAATTGTTTCAAATTTTGTTTTTGAAGTTCGTAATGGATACTCCAGCCTAAGACAGAAAATTTTCTGTGCAGGTTCACGTCTTCGTACAGCCCCCATATAACGGCACCTCCCGATATTCAGTATTTTGATGATTTTAGAGACATTATTTACCGGAATTGTTTCAAACTTGGTATATGAAGTTCGTAATGGATAGTACAGCCTAAGACAGAAAATTGTCTGTGCAGGTCCAAGTCTTCGTATAGCACTCATGTAACAGTATCTCCCGATATTCGGTTTTTTGATGATTTTAGCGACATTATTCACCGGAATTGTTTCAAATTTGGTATTTGAAGTTCTTAATGGGTATCACAGCCTACCACAGGACAGAAAATTGTCTGTGCAGGTCCATGTCTTCGTATAGCGCCCATATAACGGCACCTCCCAATATGGGGTATTTTGATCATTTTAGCGACATTATTCACAGGAATTGTTTCAAATTTGGTACCGGAAACTACAGCCTAAGACAGAAAACTGTCTGTGCAGGTCTACGTCTTTGTATAGCACTCATGTAACAGTATCTCCCGATATTCGGTTTTTTGATGATTTTAGCGACATTATTCACCGGAATTGTTTCAAATTTGGTATTTGAAGTTCTTAATGGGTATCACAGCCTACCACAGGACAGAAAATTGTCTGTGCAGGTCCATGTCTTCGTATAGCGCCCATATAACGGCACCTCCCGATGTTGGGTACTTTGATGATTTTAGCGACATTATTCACCGAAATTGTATCAAATTTGGTATTTGAAGTTCGCAGTGGATACTACAGCCTAAGACAGAAAATTGTCTGACAAAAGTTGCCTATGAAAGTCCACGTCGTCGTATAGACCCGAATATAACGGCTAAATTCGGTATTTTTAAAATTTCTAACGGATTTTATTTTTTGAAAAATGGCCAAATTTGTTCCAAATGGTGGAGGGTATTCAAAGTTCGGCGCGGCCAAACTTACAGCTTTTTTACTTGTTTATATTTGGAACTCATCTATCAAAAAATGTGAAAAATAATTCCATACTTATTAACCTAAGACTAGTGGCGTATTTTTCCTTAATTTTTTGTATCAAAAAACTCGATGTATGTCATGTGTTTGCACGAGATTTCGTTATCGTAAAACTCGGTCGGTAATCTGCTATTAGTTTGCATTATTATTATGGAAATATTATATATAAATAAATTATTTTAGGCACTTTTGATGATATTTGAATATCAAAATTCACTATTAGTCTGATACTTCTGCAAAAAATATTTTTAAAAAATCCATGGTTGAAAAAATATTTTTAAAAACTTTCCAAATCAAAAAGTTAAAAAATTTACAAGAAAAACCTGAACACTTTGTGAAAATTTGACTTATGACAAATCGGTGAACCTCACAGTCTAAAAAAATTGGAAGATGAGTTAATCTGGCCACTGAGAAGCCGAAATGCAAAATTACTTCTGATTTCTGTGGAATTTAGACCGGAATTTTTAAAATTTCGGAAATGAGGAGATATCTTGGGAGCTATTCGTAAACATGGATCGATATCTTCTATTTTCAATATCGAATAATCTAGGTGTAAAATATTGGGAACTTTATCGAAATTTAAAATTGGGTAAATCGACATGGACTAATCGGTCCTCTATTTTATGGGGAGTTATAGTGGCGATTATGGTTGTCATAGACTCTGAATAAAAAGATTTAAAAATCAGTAAAATATTCTAATATTTTGGCTTTGAGTGTCACCCTACGTCACTTTCGAAGCCTGGGTAAATCGACATAGACTAATCGGTCCTCTTTTTTATTGGGAGTTATAGTCGCGATTATGGTTCTCATAGTCTCTGAATAAAAAGATTTAAAAATTTGTAAAAATATTCTAGTATTTTGGCTTTGAGTGTCACCCTAAAATTTTACGTCACTTTCGAACCCTTTAGCCCATTTCCGAGCTTTAAGTGTTTTGTTTTTCTACTATTTTATTTTTTAATTACAACAATAACTTACTTTCTGGAATTGGTGCACACCGGACGCCATGCTCCCTTGTGGAAGATCTCCAATCTGCCTTCAAGTGGTGTTGGACCATCCACTAAACGTATGCCACGTTCCTCAACATCGGGTAACTCAACATTATGACCTTGGGCTGTCAATGTAATGCGTGCCGTAGGGGTACCCTGTAAAAGAAAAGAAAACATTAAAACAAAAAAAAAATTACAATTGAGTTACAAAACCAACAAAAAAAAGAAAGACAGAGAGAGAGAATTAAATGGATGAATAATAAAGGTTAGGCAATAACAAATTATAATTTAATTAGCATAGAAAATGATGATCAGCTAGCTTGCGAGTGGAGTGTCTTCCACGACTTCCTAGATGTTGTTTAAATGGAGGCAGTGGAAGTCATAACCTCGGCAATTAACATTTCTTGTGACCTCCTCTTGGCCCATAGATGTGGTGTCACATTAAGGCATATGGCACAAGTAATGACTGTCTTGTGGCGGTTGCGGCATCCACTGCCACTACAGCTAAATTACTACTTAAAGCCCCGCCATTAATGTACCATGAGCGTGAGTGACCACAATAGGAAGTTCATCATGTTTTGGGTCATGCAGTGAATGACAAATACCTCAATTATCGCTTTCTTATAGCGGTTTTCGTTTATTTATTTTCTCTCTCATTTAATTTGCTTATTTATTAAATGCCAACATAAAGCGTAATGCCTATTATATTAGGTGTAGTGGGGTGGAACGAGTACAGGAAGGAGTCGACATTTTTCTTTCAATTCGTATCTGAGCTAAGACTGATATAAATATTACGAAGTGACATATTTGGACTATATCGATTACTTCCTGTACTCTTTATGAGATATGTGCAAATTTGTGGAAAATGTGGAAATATGCGTGAGGTTACAGATATGAGAAATCATCAAATCCGATAAATTCCATATTTATATCTTATCTTATCTCGCTTTATTTGAGCGTTTTGTTTTTCAAAAATCTTGAACCCTATGTGGGGAAGGTACCAGAAGTATGGTCCAATCTCTACCATCTTTATAATAGATCTTGCGTTTATGGAAATGGTGAGATGTGCCAAGTCTGAATGAAATCGGATGTTAATTCCGTTTTTTATAAGCTTCATGAATATTCAAAATTTTGACACTTTGTGGGGGAGGCACCAGAAGGAGTGAACCGATATATTACATCTTCACGCCAGATCTTGGGTTAGTAAAAATAATGCGATTATTTTGGATTTTATGATTGTTTTGGTTATTGAAAATGTTGACCCTTTGTGGGGTAGGTACCAGAAGAAATGGTCCGATCTCTACCATCTTTATAACACATATTGTGTTGATGAAAATATTGAGATGTGTCCACTTTGAATGGAATTGAATGTTAATTTCGCGTTTTAGGAGCTGCATGGTTCTTCAAAATTTTGAGCTTTTGTGGAGGAGATACCACACCTTGGAATAATAAAGACAGTCGGACTTTTACATTAAATTTTATAAGAGATAACATTATTCCAAATTTTGACCCTTTGTGGTGGAGGTACTTGATATTGTTCATTTTTGCACATGCCTTAGTACTGATGCAAATATTAGGATTTGTAAAGTTGGAGCAGAATCGGATTATTTTTTTCTCTTTCTGTACAGTAAATTATTTTCTTTGAAAATGTTGATATTTTGTGGGGGAGGTACCAAAAGGAGCGGTCCGATATTGCCCATCACCAAACTCGCTCTAAGTTTGACAAAAAAATTACGATGTACCAAGGTTGGATCAAATCGGATACTCCCTTTGTGAGTTATCGTGAGCAGCAGACAGACAGATGGACGGACGAGATGAATGGTATTATATTTAGTAATCGGTGAAGGGATAGAGACAAAATTCTGAAATTTGATATTCAGATTACTGATGGTATATGTGTTTAAGATTTAACGGTGTTTTGAAAATGCGTCCTATATTTGTACGAAAAGTACTAAATGGTACAAAATTTAGTATTGTGATGGGGTAGGGCTGGAATCCTCAAATTTGATATTGAGGTCTCTGTTGGTATCTGGAATTGTGATATGGGGTTGGTTTCGTATATGTTTGTTATCATTTTACGATTTTACGAAAAAAATATGAAAAATCCATTCTAATGGTCTTGACAGTACTTGAAAATATTGCAAAAAATCTAGTCTTTGAAAAAATAATATTTAAAAAAATCTACCATCATGACTCTAATAGTCCTTCAAAAAATACTTAATAAAATCCATACTTTTTGTTCTGATAGTCCTTGAAAAATTCGTTTAAAAAATGCATTATATTAGTTCTGATAGTCCTTAAAACCTTCGTTTAAAATCCAACTTCAGGGCCCCGATAGTCCATGAAAAAATCGTTTTAAAAATTCCTTTTCCAAAGCAATAAACGTGGATTTTTAAGGATTTTTTCAAAAACTAAAATGGTCATGATTTTGAAAAAATCCTGAAAAATCCACGTTTATTGCTTTGGAAAATTTCTGAAAAATCCACACATATAGCTTTGAAAAAATTCGTTTCAAAAATCCACACTTATAGCTTTGAAGAAAAATCCACGCTTATAGCTTTGAAAAAAAATATTTTAAATCTACGCTTAAAACTTTTCAAAAATCCAATCCAATCCATTATAGTTTTAAAAAATTCGTCTTTCCTCGCTCATGGCTTTGAAAAATAGCTAAAAAATCCAGGCTTATGGTTTTGAAAAAAATCGTTTAAATAATCCACAAAAATCCAACTTTGAAAAATTCCTAAAAAATTCACTCTTACAGCCTTGAAAAAATCTTGAAAAATGCACGCTTAAAGCTTTGAAAAAATCCTGAAAAATCCACGCTTATAGCTTTGAAAAGGTTCGTTTCAAAAATCCACGCTTATAGCTTTGAAAATATCCTGTAAAATTCTCCCTTTGAAGAATTCCTGAAATATCCACGCATATACCATTGAAATACCTCTGAAAATCCACGCTTATAGTTATAAGTTATCTGGTACAAAATATCATTCTTGTAGAGTGCAGATTACGCATGTAAGGGACTTAAAACCCCAAATCGGATGAAACTTATATATGGGAGCTATAGCCGATGAACCGATTTTCATAAAATTTGAAATACTTGCTTCTAGACTGAATTCAGTTGAATATGCCAAAATTCAGGTCATTTGGACTGATAATAGCCATTTGGTGCACAATTAAAATGGAATCAGTTGAAGATATATGTATATGAGAGCTATATGTATATTAGAACCGATTCTCATCAATTTCAATAGGGTTCGTCTTTGGGCCAAACAAATGATTTGTGCAAATTTTCATCTCGTTCGGGCAATAAATGAGACCTGTGTTTTCTTTACAAAAATACATGGACAGATGGAGGGACGGACATGCATACATCCACTCAGAACGTGATTCTATGCTGATCATAAAAATGAACTATGGGTCTATCTTGCTTTCTTCTCCACGTTACAAACAAATTACCATTACGTTTTGTGTAGGGTATAAAAACGACAATTGCGGGTCCGGTGGTCCGAGCAAAAAAATGGTCGAATTGTCATTTTTCTTAAAAAAAAATCGTCATTTTAAAAAGTTTGGTCAATGAAGAAAATTCTAAAAAATTCAACATTTGGAGGACTGATTGCTTTTGATATAATTATTTTTAAAAAATCGACGATAGTGGTTCTTGTGGTCCATGCAGAAAAAATCTATACAATTTTAAGGTTAGTGATCTGCCAGTCTTTACGTTTTTTTTTTTAATATTTGTAATAATAGTGAAACTTGAATTAATTTTTCTTCAAAGGCCACCATCAAACCCTTTAAATTAACCTCTGTAACATTTCAGCTTTAGGTCTATCCACCCTAATAAACACTGCACCACAATAAACCCACATTCCATAAGCTTTTATTCTTCTCCCCCCCCCCCCCCCCCCCATTCATTTATGGGCTTATCTATGATTTGCATGTGAATAGCCAACGAATGCCAGATAAAATAAAGTTATTAATTCGACGGAACTAAATTTCCAGCGGACAACAACAAAGATGATGACACATGCGAACTTTGTCTGATAAGACGACAAGTGTCTAGCTCAGCCACTGGCCAGTAGCTATGAAATTCTTATTGGCTTTTTTTTTCCACAAACAAATGTCGTTGAAGAAGTGTGGCTCTGACTCGGTGTTCATTGATTCATTGACCTCTGTTTCCGCGCAATCTTATTTCCATTTTCTTTTTATTGACGGGATGACTGGATGGCGATTCTGGTGCAAAAAACGTTTAAGCATCGTCACATGCTGCCTTTGAACATAACACATAAAACTGAAAAAACACTTCAAATTAGTCATGATTCGTATGAAAAACGAGAACCCTGGACTTGCAGAAAAGGCAGATAAGGTCATAAAAGATACACAAACGCTTGTCAGCCAGCTAGCATATGTTTTTTAGTACTCAAGTGAGAATTGTTTGGCTTTCCAAGTGACCATATAAGTGGTGTGTGTGTGTGCGTATGTTGAACCACACTTCTGATGACAGGAAGACCGACCAGTTACTCTTTGGAATTTGTATGGGGTCTACTGTTGTTTTTTTTTTTTTTATTTCCTCTCTGTAACCTAACAAACGGAAGGAGGAGAAGAGTGGGGTGGCTCAGAATTTGTAAGGTTACCTTATTCTCATTTTACCCAACCAGACCCCAGCAACCTGCCAGCTAATCAAGCAACAACTTAAAAAAGCTTTGTTGTTGTTTTTGTTGCTACCAACATTTGTAACAGTTCAGGTTTATTACCTGTCATTACAGTTCTAACTTGAGTCGTTGCCAGAACACTTCAACTTCCGCAAGTAGTGTCTCCTATTAAAGTTGGAGCTATGTTTATTGGACTTAATTAAAAAGAGATATTTTATTCCGGAAACTATTACATAGAATGACCATATAATGAAAAGTAGGTGGGAAATGGGTCTGTTTCCCATGGAAAACTGTTTGAGCATTATAATCGTGATAATATAAACTTAGAAATATCTACAGAGTTAATATCCAAAGTCATAATTTTGATAACATTGGGGGCACATAAAATGTATCTCAGAAATGTTTATGAATTTGGTTTCATAGGTAATTCGAACCATTTCAGCAGCATTTTATTCTTTCCATTAAACATTCTCATTATATTAGGGTCTATACGATGACGTGGACCTGCATAGGCAACTTTTGTCATAAGCTATTACAATATTCAAATGCGAAATTTCAAAAAATAGCTAAAATCATCAAAATACCGAATATTGGGATGTACCGTTATATTAGGGCTATACGAAGACGTGAACCTGCACAGACAATTTTCTGTCTTAGGCTTTAGTATCCATTTCGAATCTCAAATACCAAATTTGAAACAATTCCGGTGAATAATGACGCTAAAATCATAAAAATACCGAATATGGGCAGGTACCGTTATATGGGGGGCTATACGAAGACGTGGACCTGCACTGTAAATTTTCTGTCTTAGGCCGTAGTATTCCTTTCGAACTTCAAATAACAAATTTGAAACAATTCCGGTGAATGAATTCGCTAAAATCGCCAAAATTCCGAATGTCGGGAGGTATCGTTATATGGGGGCTATACGAAGATGTGGACCTACACGGACAATTTTCTGTCTTAGTCTGTAGTATCCATTACGAACTTCAAATACCAAATTTGAAACAATTCCGGGTAATAATGTCGCTAAAATCATCAAAATACCTAATATCGGGAGGTAACGTTATACGGGGGCGTGGACCTACATGGCTCATTTTCTGTCTTAGGCTGTAGTATGCATTACGAACTTCAAATATCAAATTTGAAATAGTTCCGGTAAATAATGTCGCTAAAATCATCAAAATACCGAATATCGGGGGGTACCGTTATATGGGGGCTATACGAAGACGTGGACCGGCATAGACAATTTTCTGTCTTAGACTGTAGTATCCATTACGAACTTCAAATATCAAATTTGAAACAATTCCGGTGAAAAATGTCGCTAAAGTCATTAAAATATCGAATATCGGAGGTACTGTTATATGCAGGCTATACCAAAATGTGGACCTACATGGCCCATTTTCAATTCCAAAAGCCCTGCAGACAGAACATACATTTCTGTAAAATTTTATCAATCTACTTCAATTCGTTCGGAAGCTAGAGTGATTTCCACCGTCGGACAGATTGACGGACATCGCTAAATCGGCTTAGAATTTTATGCTGTACGAAGATGACGTCCTGCATTACAATTTCTTGTCATAGGCTGTAGTACTCATTACGAACTTTAAATACGAAAATTTAAAAAATTCCGGTAAAAAATGTCGCTAACATTATCCAAAAAGCGAATATCGGGGGTACAGTTGTATGGAAGCTATACGATATCGTGGACCTATATAGATAATTCTCTTCCAGGTGATAAAATACTTACATGGAACTACTTGTGTGGATTTTCAGACAATTCCATTGGAAAATGTGGCTAAAATCATCAAAATACCGAATATCGGAAGGCGCCGTTATATGGGGGACATACGATAACGTGGACCGATATAGCCCATCTTCGAACTTGACCTGCCTGTAAACAAAAGACTGATCTGTTCAAAGTTTTAGGTTCCTATCTTAATCGGTTTTGACCCTAACCTGATTACAACAGACAGGCAGACAGACGGACGGACGGACAGGGCTAAACCGTCTTAGAATTTTACGCTGATCAAGAATATATACTTTGCTAGGTCTAAAATTATTATTTCAATGAGTTACAAACGAAATGACGAACATAATGTACCTTCCATACTATGTATGGTGGAGGGTATACAAATATACTAACATTTTAAAACAGCCGAATATTTTGGAAAATGCTTTTACATTCGTAGCGTGTCCGACAAAAATGATTGGAATTGGTTTTGGACTGTAGATCTGACTGAAATACCTTTTTTTGACATTTGGAGTCCATTCGTGGATATCCGTCCGTCTGGTTGGTGGATAGTGCCCACTCTCGAAGAGAGTATCCGATTTGGTCCAAACTTATCACATCTAATATTATTATAAAACGTTGATCAAGTTCGGAGATGGGAAATATCAGTCCACTCCTAATATTTGTATCAATGTAAAGTCAGCTGCGAAAATGAACAATACAGGGTGAGATAAAAAACTGCAACAATGTCAAACGCCATCATTTTTGCTTTGCGGTATTTTGGCCCACTCCCGGCGAAGCGTTTGCTTGAGGTGATCGACATTTTGGTATTTTTTAGTGCCAACCTTGCTTTCTAAAATACTCCAGACACAATAGTCCAACGGATTGGTATCCGGAGATTTTGGTGGCCATTGTGCGCTAGAAATGAAGCGAGAAACCTCATTTTCTAAACATTTTGGGGTGGCGCGTACTGAGTGCGATGGTGCTGAGTCCTGTTGTAATGTCCAAAATCTGCGGCCAAAATGTTTGCGTGCCCAAGGCTTCAATACCCTCTCCAGAATATTTTCGCGATAATATTCGGCATTTATTCAGATGCCACGGTCGATTAAACGAGAGGAGAATGACCATAGGCTGTTATGGCGCTACGGCCCACACCATCACCATGGCCGGTGCTTGAGTTCTGGTGGCCAATCGAAGGTGCACATTGTCAGCTGACCTCTTTGGCAAGTAACCAAGATTGTTTTGTTTGCTTACAAATTGCTGTTGCAAAGAATGTTTTCTCATCGGAGGAAACCAAATTCGGCAGTTCACCACTTTCGGCCATGGGAAGCATCTCTTTAGCTCTCTTGAGTCTATTTTCTCTCTGTTGCGGTATAAGTTTTTGTACTTTTTGGAATTTCAATGGCTTTACTCCGAGCTCACTTTTCAATAATTGCCGAATGGAATATTGCGATATGTTCAGCTCACGAACAATTTTTCGGTCACTGGCACGGCCACGCGGGTTTCGATGAAGTGGCTTCTTTACGTTTCGCACCATTTCTGCTGATGTTGCTGTTTTCTTCCGTCCACTTCCTTGACGTCGGGCTATGCTACCAGTATCACGGTAATGAGAGATGGTGCGAGACACAAAAGATTTATTCACATTTAAATGCTGGAGTGCTCTAACGATAGGCTCTTGTGGGTTTCCAACCAAATCTGAAGAAATCACACTATAACGCTTGATTTCCATCACGAATAACTGGAAAATTCTCACCAAAATGCTTTTGTACGCTTTGAGCTGTCACATTTTAACAGCTGTCGGACGAGTGGCTTAGAAATGACAACAGTCTGAAGTTGGTTGCAGTTTTTTCATCAGTTCTTTCACCCTGTATTTAGTGCAGCTCCCGTAACAAAAGAATTTATTTGAAGTAGATCCTACCACCTATCAACATTTGGTTTTAGAGCAGTTATAGTTTGTTTTCAAAGGGAACTAATATATGGGAAGCACATCCAATTCTTAATCGATTGTCATTAAATTTGACGGAGACATTTTAATGTTTTATACTAAATAACATTGCTATAGAGTAATCACTTCGAGAAGGATTATATTCAAAAATATATATCGCAGCCGAGTTCCACAAAAAGGAAACGTACGTGCCATTATTTGGCAGAGGTATTTCCGAGCTCTATGAGATATCTGGTACCAAATATCACTGTTGTTGAATGGATATTACGAATGTGAGGGACTTAAACGCCAAATCGGACGAAACGCCAATTTGGACCGATTTTCCAAATTTGTAGACTGAATTCGGTCGGACGTACTAAGATTCAGGACTTTTAGGCAGATATTGGGCATTTGGTGCACAATTTATATGAAAATATATAAATATGGGAGCTATATCCAAATCTGAACCGATCTTCATAAAATTTGTGATTCTATGAAGATCTTCTAAAGCAACTATAGGTCTATCTCGCTTATTTCTCCCTATTACAAAAAAAAGCACAAAAACTTAAGGTGGTGTAGGGTATAAAAATTCCTACTACTGTAAGTGCATCTCTTTGAAGCTATCAGCGTTTTAACATGGAGAAGGAAGCGAGATAGACCCATAGTTACTTTTGAGGATCTCCATAGAATCACTTTCTGAGTTGATTTATGCATGTCAGTCCGTCTGTCCGTGTATTCTTGTGAACAAAATACAGGTCGCATTTCTTATCTGATTGAGATGAAATTTTCCAAACAACATTTGTTTGGCCCAAGAACGAACCCTATTGAAATTGGAGATAATCGGTAAAAATTTAGATATAGCTCCCATATATATCTTCGTCCGATTTGCCTTTTATTGTGCACCAAGCGTTTAATATTAGCCCGAAATGCATGGAATTTTGCACATACAACCAAATTAGGCCTGAAAATACGTATGCCAAATTTGATCGAAATCGGTTCAGATATAGCTATAGCTCCCATATATATTGTTCATCCGATTTGTTATTTTTGTCCTCCGCAGCCGTAATATACACTCTGTAACAACAATATTTGGGGAAATATATCAAATACAGCTCAGAAATACCTTTGCTAAATTTTATCGAGATCGGTTCGGATTTGGATATATCTACCATATATACCTTCGTCTGATTTACCTTTTATTCTGCACCAAACGTCTAATATTTGCCCAAATGGGATGAAATTTGTCACTTACGACCGAATTGAGTCTTGAAGATAGTATGTCAAATTTGGTGGAGATCGGTTCAGATATAGCTATAGTCCTCATATATATTGTTCATCCGATTTGTTATATTTGTTACCCACAGCCGTAATATGCACTCCGTAACAACGATATTCAGGGAAATATATGAAATACAGCTTAGAAATATCCTTGGCAAATTTTATCAGGATCGGTACAGATTTGGATATAGCTCCCATATATATGTTTATCCGATTTCAAATTAATTGTGTACCAAATGGGCAATACAAGTCCGAATTTAAGAGATACAAATGCTTCGGCATATTTAGTCCATTGAACTTTAAATTATAATTATAATCATAGCGTGTATGATTGAATTCTCCCATAAAAACTTTTAATTGTTATGCCGAGCTCTACTAAATTAGCAAAGTGGTGTAGGGTATCATAAAGTCGGCCCCGCCCGACTTTAGGACTTTCTTTACTGGTTTGTATTTGATTTTTCTCAAATTGCAGTAAATGTAGTTCAGTATTTACGGGTGGATCAAATTTGGTACTCCCTTTAAAAGCTGTCGTATCGATTGATATATGTCTGGTATAGCCAGACATTCAGACATTGGGAATATTCATTAAATTAGCCCATAAATTCTCTTCGATCGAATTAAAATTTACAATTTTATAAATTTTGAAATCCTAAATAGATGGAAAGTTATTTGGAACCTTCGATATTTTTTGTACCGAATGTATACCTCCAAAACGTTGTCTCTTTTGATGAATTCCCGTATGATTTACATTACAAACTCTCTTTAACTGCTGCTAACGACCCTAATAACAGATTGACATAATTACTCATTTGGACATTTGGGGCCTCCATTTACGTTGCATGCGATTAAAGCGAATGAATGAATGAATGAATCATTTTAGGTTTTATTTTTCATTTCATTTCATTTGTTGTCGTAATTTGTTTCAACAACAACAACTTAAACAAAGCAATATTTGTTTATATTCCCTCGATCGCGATAAGCCAACGAATCACATTTGGCTGTATTTCATTTCACTTTGCACTGAAAAAAATAATTCACCTGTACGACACAAGGGATTCCTACGTTATCAGAACGTTGAGTACCCAACCCGGCGGACGCTTATCAGTTGAAGCGATTTGCCACTTTGGCAATCTTTGTTTATATCGATGACGAGATAATGTCAGAGGCATTAATGCTGATAAGAAACCACATAATGCTTTGGGGATCTGCACATGTTTGTGCAATGTTCGAATCATATCCAAATATAACAGGTTGAAATTATGTAGCCATGTACAGGTGCAGTGGGTCAAGGTTGGGTTCTTACCCGATTTTACAAATATGCATTCTACTTGGATATATATAAAAAGGGGGATAGAATGGGAATGGAGCTTTTAAATAGTCTTTAGACCCTCAATGAGAAGACCTCTTCTTCTTCTACGAGAAGACCTCTTCATCTTTTACGAGAAGGTCTCTTCGGGAAGCTCTTCTCTGGGAAGACCTCTTCGACTTCCCAGAGACCTCTTCGTCTTGACCTCTGCATCTTCCAGAAGACAACCTCTTCTTCTAAGGGAAGATCGCTTCGTCTTTTATGGAAATATATCTTCGTCTTCTCTTCTTTCGTCTCTTCTCTGAGGAGACCACTTTGTCTTCTCCGGAAAGACTTCTTCATCTTCTACGAGAGGACCTCATCATCTTCCATGAGAAGACCTCTTCGTCTTCCATTAGAATACCTATTTGTCTTCTTTGAGACAACCTCTTCGTCTCCTCTGAAAAGACCTCTTCGTCTTCTCTGAGAAGACCTCGTCGT
Source organism: Musca domestica (assembly GCF_030504385.1). Taxonomy (NCBI): domain Eukaryota; kingdom Metazoa; phylum Arthropoda; class Insecta; order Diptera; family Muscidae; genus Musca; species Musca domestica. The sequence continues at coordinate 3,194,642 of NW_026712245.1, read as the reverse complement.
CTTCTCTGAGAAGAACTCTTCGACTTCTATGAGAAGAACTCTTCGTCTTCTCTTCTACGAGCGTCTTCTTCTAGGAGAAGACCTTCAGCTTCTCTCGCAGAAGATCTTCATTTTTTCTCGCAGAAGACCTTCAGTTCTTCTCGCAGAAGACCTTCAGCTCTTCCCGCAGAAGACGTTCAGCTCTTCTGGGACAAGAACTTCAGCTCTTCTAGGAGAAAACCTTCAGCTCTTCTAGGAGAAGACCTTTAGCTCTTCTGGGAGAAGACCTTCAGTTCTTCTGGGAGAAGACCTTCAGTTCTTCTGGGAGAAGACCTTTAGCTCTTCTGGGAGAAGACCTTCAGCTCTTCTAGGCGAAGACCTTCACCTCTTCTAGGCGAAGACCTTCAGCTCTTCTAGGCGAAGACCTTCAGCTCTTCTAGGCGAAGACCTTCAGCTCTTCTAGGCGAAGACCTTCAGCTCTTCTAGGCGAAGACCTTCAGCTCTTCCAGGCGAAGACCTTCAACTCTTCTAGGAGAAGACCTTCAGCTCTTCTCTGAGAAGACCTTCAGCTCTTTTAGGAGAAGACCTTCAGCTCTTCTCTGAGAAGACCTTCAGCTCTTTTAGGAGAAGACCTTCAGCTCTTCTCTGAGAAGAACTTCAGCTCTTCTGGGAGAAGACCTTTAGCTCTTCTGGGAGAAGACGTTCAGCTCTTTTAGGAGAAGACGTTCAGCTCTTCTTGGAGAAGACCTTCAACTCTACCGGGAGAAGACCTTCAGCTTTTCTGGGAGAAGACCTTCAGCTCTTCTGGGAGAATACCTTCAGCTTTTCTGGGAGAATACCTTCAGTTTTTTTACGAGAAGACCTTCAGCTCTTTTAGGAGAAGACATTTAGCTTCAGAGAATCTTCAGCTCTTCTGTGAAAAGACCTCCAGCTTCTCTCTGAGAAAACCTTCAGCTCTTCTCTGGCCACTTTCTGAACAATCTGAGTTATTTGTTGGAACTCCCTAAGTAGACACAGTAGCCATCAAATCTCCCCATTGAATATCTCATCTGATCATCAATTATCATAAGTGATTACAGCTCAGCTCAATCAGACTTTACGCTTTTGTAGTGCGCTCACAATGTTGTATGAATGCAAGGCTTTGATTGAATTATAACACACAACAATAAGAATAGCAACAACAACAACAAAAAAGAACAACATCTGTCTATTCTATTCATTCCGGCTACTTACCACAGCATGAAGAATGCCACGCACTGTAATACCCACAGTGGGGGCAAATTCGATGCGGACTCCCGGTTCGATGATTAGTTTGGCACCCTTCTCGACGATGATGTGTTCGCGTGCCGCATAAGGACTTTCACTGGAACGTAGAACGCGGTCACTTGTTATGCTGCCACCACTCAACTCGGTGTATGTGGTTGTTGTTGTCGTCGATGATGATGATGAGGTTCCAACATCAGTGGCTGGGTTTGATGACATCAACGGTGGCACACTGTCATCATAGGAGAAAGACAATACATTTTCCTCCACGGCCTCCTGCTGCCGCCTGGGCGTTGAAGTTGTGGGCAAGGGTGGCGGCACGAAGTGCAACTGATTGTCGGCCCTAAAATCTGGGTCATCGGCGTCATATTGACTATTGGCACTCAGGAACTCGGATGATTCGTATAATTCACTATTTTGTGCATAGCCTGAGGAGGTGGGTACGGACGTGGCCAGTAGAAAGAGTAGCAGGAAGTTGAAAGCTATCAGTTGGATGGTTTCTAGGTACTTGTTGTTGTTGTTGTTGGTTTTACTGTTTATGATGGTATGATGACGACGCCTCGACGTCATATTGATTTTCTCGAAAAGAAGGCACTCCAATGCTTCGTTGTTGTTTTTTCTACTTTTTTTCGTTTCGTTTTCACTTTTTCTTTTCGTTGCGAATTTTTATTTTTTTTTTCTTCTTCTTAGAATAAAATTGGAAAACTTTTTATTTGGCTAAAATTTGAGTTTCATTGTTTAAAACTGGATTATTTTCCTTTAAAGGCCACATAATTGAGGAATTTTAATTTTTTTTTATTAATTTCAATATTTTCTTCTTCTTATATTTTCGTTGTTTTCTTCTTCAGGTAACTGAAACTGAAATCACACACACAAAAGAACGTTAAATAAAATAAATTTAATGGCATTTAATTATTTTTTGTTGGTTTGATGTTAGATTTTCTGGGGCGTTTAGCTTTAATATCCATGTTCATGTTACAGTTATTGTTTGGGTTGATGTTTTTTAACGGTAAATTTATTTTGTGCCACCCCCACACCAGTTGGAAGGGAGGGGGAGCTGTGGAAGTATATTTAATGCAAATTGTTTTTGGATGGATTTCTAAAATTCTGGCCTAAGGGGATATAGTTATATATCCCTTAAAGGAAACTTAAGTATATTGATTTGCATTGAGGGTCCACCATTGAGGGTCCACCATTTGGAACCAATTTTTACCGAATATAGCCGTTATATCGGGCTCGATACGACGTGAACGTACATAGGCATTGTTTGTCATAAGTCATTACCATATTCAAATTCGAAACTTCAAATAAACGGTGAATAATGTAGCTAAAATCGTCAAAATATCGCGTATAGGGAGGTACCGTTATATCGGAGCTGTGCGAAGGCCTGGACCAGCATAGACAATTTTCTGTCACAGGCTGTTGCATCCATTACGAACTTCAAATACGACATCTAAAACAATTTCGGTTGGTATTGTACCTAGACTCGTCAAAATACCGCATATAGAGATGTACTCATATATGGGGCCTATACGAAGACTTGGGCCTGCATAGGCAATATTCTGTCATAGGTTGTAGTATCCATTACGAACTTCAAATACCAAATTTGAAACAATTCCGGTTAATAATGTCGCTAAAATAATCAAAGTACCGAATATCGGGCGTTACTGATATATGGGGCCTATACGAAGACCTGGACCTGCATAGACAATTTTCTGTCTTAGGCTGTAGTATCCATTTCGAACTTCAAATACCAAATTTGAAACAATTCCGGTGAATAATGACGCTAAAATCATAAAAATACCGAATATCGGGAGGTACCGTTATATGGGAGCTATACGAAGACGTGGACCTGCACAGATAATTTTCTGTCTTAGGCTGTAGTATCCATTTCGAACCTCAAATACCAAATTTGAAACAATTCCGGTGAATAATGTCGCTAAAATCATCAAAATACCGAATATCGGGAGGTACCGTTATATGGGGGCTATATGAAGACGTGGACCTACCATTTACGAACTTAACCTGCCTACTGGGAAAATAAACATGTGTGCAAAATTTTAGCCTTCTATCTCAATTCGTTCGGAAGAGAGCGTAATTACAACAGACAGACGGACAGACAGGCAGACATGAGTATTTCGAGGAGTTACAAATCGAATGACGAAGTTAATATACCCTCCATAGTATGGTGGAGGGTATAGAAAAATATATATTTAATTTTCACCAACACAACAAGAAGGAGTAAAAAACAGCTAGGTTCGACAAGGCCGAAATCGCCATCATTTGAAAAAAAAAACTTTAACAACTTAAAATAAGAATCCGTCGAAAAATGCAAAAGAAACCCTTTATATGTGCCATATACAAAGACGTGGACCTGCATAGACAATTTTCCGTTGCAGTACCCATTACGAATCTTAAATAAAAAATTTGTAAAAATGCCGAATAATAATGTCGGGGGTAGTATTATATATGGAGTATGCGATATCGGGAACCTATATAGGCAATTCTATTCCAGGGAGTAAAGTACTCAGAAGGAGCCCCCTGTGTGGATTTTCAGACAATTCAATTGAAAAATGTGGCTACAATTTTTAAAATACCGAATATCGTTGATGATGTTTGTTATACTTTTCAACGGTATTATCTCAAATTAGGTTTAGAATTCGTATCAGGTGTCCCATTCCCAAGTACATAACTAGATATAGGGGTCCACGTTGTCGTATAGACCCCAAACAACGGTACGTCCCTATATTCGGTATTTTTATGAGTTTAGCTAGATTTTTTTCAAAGAATTGTATCAAATACGGAATTTGAAGTTCGCAATGAGTACTATTTTCCATGAAAGAAAATTATCCGTACAAATCCACGTCCGAAAATTAACTTTCATTTCAATCAAATTCATACGAAAAAAAAAAACACAGAAACCTGTATTTCAAAAGTAAGAAGTTCAGACTGCTGTCATTTCTAAGCCACTCGTCCGCCAGCTATAAAAATTTTTCCAGTGACAGCACATTATCTTGTTTACGAGTGTACAAAAACATTTTGGTGAGAATTTTCCAGAAAAAAAAGTTATTCGCTTTGGAATTCAAGAGTGGCAGTATGATTTCTTTATATTTGGCTGAAAAACCACAAGTGGCTATCGCTATAGCACTCCAGCATTTAAACTGAACTGATACTGAAAGTGTAGCCCGACGTCAAGGAAGTGGACGGAAGAAGCACAAATGGTTCGAAAAGTAAAGAAGCGATCGAAAACCGCGTGGCAGTGGCCGAAAAATGGCTCGTGAGCTGAACATATCGCAATATTTCATTCGGCAAATATTGAAAAATGAGCTCGGGGTAAAGCCATTGAAATTCCAAAAAGTGCAAGAACTTACACCGCAACAGAAAGAAAATAAAATCAAAAGAGCTAAAGAGTTGCTTCGCTTGGCCGAAAGTGGTGAATTGCCGAATTTGGTTTTTTCCGATGAGAAGACATTCATTGTCCAGCAAAGTGGTCAGCTGAAAATGTGCACCTTCGTCGGTTGGCCAGCAGAACTCAAGCTCCGGCTGTTATGGCGGTCCACACCATGTTGATGGTGGCGGTCCATAACAGCCGATGGTCGCTCTCCACTCGTATTAATCGACCGTTCCATCAGAATAAATGGCGAATATTATCGCGAATATATCCTGAAGGGTATATTAATGCCTTCGGCACGCAAACATTTTGGCCGCAGACCTTGGACATTCCAACTGAACTCAGCACCATCGCACTCAGCATGCGCCACCCAAGAATGGTTACAAAATGAGGTTCCTCGCTTCACTTCCAGCGCACAATGGTCACCAAAATCTCCATAGAGCGTCAAAAATTAGCAGAATAATTTGTATTGTATCTAGGTTGGTTGGTACTGAAAACGAGATATATCGGTCCACGTTTTGGTACAGTCGCAATATAACTGTATCTCCCAATATTCGTAATTTTGATGATTTTTGCCACATATTTTCCACGGATTTGCCTAAAAATTGGTATTTGTTGGTCATAATAGGTTCTAGCTCCGGTGGCGAAACATTGCGTGTATAGGTCTACGAGTTGGTATAGCCCCCATATAACTGTACCTCCCGATATTCGGTATTTTCATGATTTTTGTCACATGTTTTTTATGGATTTGTCTAAAAATTGGTATTTGTTGGTCATAATGGGTTCTATATCCGGTGGGGAAACATTATATGTATAGGTCCACGTATAGGCCCCCATATAACGGTACCTCCCGATATTCGGTATTTTGATAGGTTTTGTATCATTTTTTTTCACGGATTTGTCTAAAAATTGTTATTTGTTGGTTATAATGGGTTCTAGCTCCGGTGGCGAAACATTGTATATATAGGTCCACGTTTTGGTATAACTCCCCTATTACAATACCTCCCGATATTCGATGTTTTGATAAAAATTGGTATTTTTGGTTCACAATGGGTTCTATGGCCCAGTGACAGAACATTGAATATTTAGTTCCAGGCTTTCCTAAGGAAGAGGGTATTAAAAGTTCGGCCCGGCCGAACTTAATGTTGTGTTACTTTACAACCCACAAAAAACCGAAATGTTAAATTGCGGCTGATTTTTGTTGAAAATTGGAACAGAAACCGCGAAAATATTAAGAGGTACTTTTATATGAACCGATATATTCCAATTTTATACCAAACATCGTAGAAAGAATATCAATGCCTGTGAAGAAATTAAAATGTTCTATCTTTTATGCAACGAACTATATCGTGAATTAGCATACGGAACGGCATTTTATGTGGGGGAGGAATAAATATTCATTTCATTTTAGTATTTTAAAACCTATCGCTTCTTGCACTTCTTTGATTTTTTTATAATTGAGTAATAATGAATGTATCCAATGCGGTTATTTGTTTATTAAAAATAGTAATCCAGGGCCAATACACTATTCCGTTTCATTTAAATATTTTTCCACTTTTACTAATTTTTATGTCGCCACTTGGGTATATTTTTCTATTGAGAAAAACTTGTAATTCACTTCATTTTTGTTTTGATCTCTATCTTCACCTTTTTTACCCCAAAAATAAGGCCCACAAAAAAGCTCACACACGCACGCAACTCGCCCGAAATCGAAATGCAAATAAAAGAGAAATTTCCTAAAAAAGTTTTTCCACGTTTGTATTTTTAATTGCCTCTTTTTTATGATGTTTACACTTTTCATTAGGGTTCGAATCGTTTCGTTTTCTTCGTTTTGTCTGCAACACGTCTGTACGCAAACAACCGTTATTAACTACTAACTTGGGCCAAGCCAACAGACAGCCCGCCACTCAGTCAGTCACTCCCCAAAAAGTTGCATCAAAAGAACTTTTCAAATGAAATGAACTTAAGTCGCTGTTCGATTGGCGACGTCTCTTCAATTTTCACGACATAACCAGAGCTCCAACCGTTATTTTTGCCTCAGTTCACTCTCTGTTGTTCTCCACAAAAAGTCCCCAACACACACATTCACACACTTCCATATGCACACAAAACATAACAAAAGCAACAGCAACAGCAGCAATAATAACAACTGCTCCACACACCGGAGTACGAAGGCACACAGTCGGGTCGTCATCGTAGTAAACAATAACAAAAACAAACCTCGCCGCACTGGGTGATGATGACGACATCGAAAAAACGAAATTCTTTCCCCATTAAAAGAAAGCTAGTAAAAGTTTTACTCCCAACGCCAGCTCTTCACTAAAAAGGTCTCCCAATGCTCTCTGTTTATCATGGCATTACATTACGGGTTTGTTTATCACAAAAATAGTTGGAGTTTTTTTCTCTAAAGTGTGGGTATAGTGGGAGAACTGGGGAGTTTTACAAAAATAACTGTATTTTTTGTTGAATATTAATGAGCTTATGTTTTGTTGTTGTTGTTTGAAAGGTGCCCATATGCATTTTGTTCATCAAAACAAATAAAATGTATTGGCCATAACAGTTCTTTTGTCAGTGGGGTCCATAAATTGTGATATGTTTGTATGTCATGTGTGTTCCTGTTGGCATTTATGTAAAATATGAATTTTTTTGTGTGCCGCTTTGTGGCACCTCTGACATAATTTTGGGAGAAGAATAAACATAAAACGGCAATAATTTTTTTACGAACTTTATGTATCTACCAATAAGAAGAAAATTCGTATTTATTTAAATCTTGACCGTAGTTTTATATTTAAAATTCCCAGCCTTTTGGAAAGACAAATATGTTCAGAAATGAGATTCATGGATATAAAATAGAAATGGCTTTAATGATTTATATATTTCGAAATTGGATTGATGCTCCGTGGTAGACGAATCTTAGGAAGGAACAAAAATTTCACTCTCAAAAATTTTTTTCCATGCCTCCTGGAAATTTTCATTTCATTCTTGAAATAGTGTCACATAGTCCTGCAAAAGTTGTATCTTGGCTTTTGACCGAAACCACGGGGAAATGCAAATCTTCGCAGTATTTGCCCTATTTTTACGACCTATGTTGTGTTAATGGATATTCAAATCAATATTTAGAAACATGGATTCCTCCATATGATTTGCTTTATCTCCGATACTTGGTTTTCATGTATTTCAGATTTCGTTAATTTTGGTACTTTTTTAGTCAAATATTATCCGAATACCATTAAGAATGCTAGGTCATAAAAAGTATCATGTCTATTGGTCCTTTGTTGAGAACTGTAGGGCAACTGCAAATTGTTAGACCTCAAATATTTTGCGAACCTCTTCCAAAACAATTGTTTTTTTCTGATCCATACAAATCGGACGACATGAACTGACCTTTTCGTGTATTTGTATTCGCTGAGATTATAAATACTCGTAGTTTAATGTAAATTTTCGTAACTTTTATACCCTCAGCCATATGGATAGAGAGGATATACAGGGTGAGATAAAAGTCAAGCGCCATCATTTTTACATTTTTTTTAATTTAATTAAATTAAAGCAAAAAATGTCGGAAATAGCATCAAATTTTAGAATAAGTTTAGATTTTTTGGAATTGGTAACCTTTGACACTAATTATGGCCTTCAAACGACCATAAAACCGTTAGACCTGCCAGAATGTTGCTTTGCGGTATTTTGGCCCACTCCTGGCGAAGCGCTTGCTTCAGGTGATCTACACTTTGGTATTTTTTAGTACCAACCTTACTTTCCAAAATACTCCAGACACAATAATCCAACGGATTGGTATCCGGAGATTTTGGTGGCCATTGTGCACTGGAAATGAAGCGAGGAACCTCATTTTGTATCCATTCTTGAGTGGCGCATGTTAAGTGCGATGGTGCTGAGTCCTGTTGGAATTTCAATGGCTTTACCTCGAGCTCATTTTTCAATATTTGCCGAATGGAATATTGCGATATGTTCAGCTCACGAGCCATTTTTCGGCCACTGCGACGCGGGTTTCGATTAAGTAGCTTCTTTACTTTTCGAAACATTTCTGCTGATGTTTCTGTTTTCTTCCATCCATTTCCTTGACGTCGGGCTACACTACCAGTTTCATGTAATCGGTAACGAGCGATGGTACGAGACACAAAAGTTTTATTCACATTTAAATGCTGAAGTGCTCTAACGATAACCACTTGTGGTTTTCAAGCCAAATATAAAGAAATTTCACTATCACTTGAATTTTAACAGCTGTCGGACAAGTGACTTAGAAATTACAGCAGTCTGAAGTTGGTTGCAGTTTTTTCATCTCACCCTGGATATCATTTTATACGGCCAAAAAGTACCTAGAAGAAATAACGGTTTTAGGCCCTAGGTCTCTTTGAACCAAATCCGTTTCAGGACATTTGGAGTCTATCTAGCGATGTCTCTCCGTCCGTCCGACCGGCTGTCGAGCTGGCTGGTGCGCACGATAACTCTCGAAGTGAGTATCCGATTTGATTCAAACTTGATACATCGTAATATTATTATTGTCAAACTTAGATCGAGTTCGAAGATGGACAATACCGGTCCACTCCTTCAGGTACCTCCCCCGCAAAGGGTCCACATTTTCAAAATAAGTAGTTTACTGCACAGACAGAGAAATGATACTCCGATTTTGCTCCAACTTTGTAAATCATAATATTTTCATCAGAGCTAGGTCAGGTGCGAAAATGGACAATATCGGTCTACTCCATCAAGAACCTCCCCACAAACGGTAAAAATTTTAAATAATTATAACTCTTAAAATGTGATATAGGAGTCCCATAGTCTTCAAATTACACACACCACAATATTTTTATTAACCCAATGTCTGGTGTGAAAGTGGAATATATCGGTTCACTCCTTCTGGTAGGCTCATCAAACGCTAAATTAACAACCTATTCCATTCAGATTTGGCACATCTCAATATTTTCATCAACAAAATATCTGTTATAAATAGGGTAGAGATCGGACCATTTCTTCTGGTACCTCCCCCACAAAGGGTCATTGTTTTGAATAACCAAAACGATTATAAACTCCGAAATAAGCTCTCGACTCTCTTCATATTTCATACATCTTAATATTTTTACTAAAACCAGATCTGCTGTGAAGATGGGATATATCAGTCCACTCCATCTGGTACCTCCCCACAAAGGATCAAAAATTTTGAATATCCATGAAGCTCATAAAAAGCGAAATTAACATCCGATTCCATTTCAGACTTGTTACATCTCAAAATTTCCACCAACACAAGATCTGTTATAAAGGTGGTAGAGATCCGACCATTCCTTCTAGTACCTCCCCCACAAAGGGTCAAAGTTTTGAATAAAACAACAAAAAAAAAACGATTATAAAATCCCTTCATATTTCACACATCTCATTATTTTTACTAAAGCCAGAAGCATCCAATTCTCTCCGAATTTCACACATACAAATATTTTTGTTAACATTTGATCTTTTTGATCAATTTTATCTGTTGTGAAGATGATATATATATCTGCGAACCCCTTTTGGTACCTCACTCACAAAGGGTCACAATTTTCAATTCTCTTATCTGTCATTACTTGCGAAATAAATCGACGAATTTTTACAAGTTACTACATCAAAATATTTGTCTCTCAACGAGAACCCTGAGATGAATGTGGAATTTATGATTTCGCATAAAATTGGATATAAATGTTCGAAGTTCTTATAATTTTGCTCATACCAATGTTTTTATCTGTATTAGATGAAGTATGGAAATGGAATTCTTCCTTTGACTATATGTGGTACCTCACGCACATTTTAATATTTTCTAAAAAAATTTCACATATCTCATATAAAGTGAAGGAAGAAGTCGATATAGTCCAGACGTGGCACCTCGCAATATTTACATCATTTTTACTTAGCTCCAGTACGAAATGGTCAATATTGGCCATTTTTTCGGAACCAACGCCATATAAGGCCAACAACTTGAATAATCATAACAGAAGTGAAAATATATTTAAATAATCGAACATTGGCAAATAATCGAACATCTGTCGGCAAAACCGACTGATATCTTTTCACATATTAATATTCTATTTTTATACCCTACACCACATAGTGGTAGGGTATAAAAAAAGGGTATAAAAAATAAAAGTGCATGTCAGTCCGTCTGTCCGTGTATTCTTGTGAACAAAATTCAGGTCGCTTTTATTATCCGATTGAGATGAAATTTTCCAAACAATATTTGTTTGGCCCAAGGACGTACCTTATTGAAAATGGAGATAGGCGGTGAAAAATTAGATATAGCTCCCATATATATCTTCGTCCGATTTGCCTTTTATTGGGCACCAAACTTGTAATATCAGCCCGAATAGTATGGAATTTTGCACATACAACCAAATTAGGCTTGGAAATAAGTATGCCAAATTTGATCGAAATCGGTGCAGATATAGCTATAGCTCCCATGTATATTGTTCATCCGATTTGTTATATTTGTTACCCACAGCCGTAATATGCGCTCCGCAACAACGATATTCAGGGAAATATATCAAATACAGCTCAGAAATACATTTGCTAAATTTTATCGAGATCGGTTCAGATTTGGATATAGCTCCCATATATAACTTCGTCCGATTTACCTTTTATTGTGCACCAAACGTCTAAAACGCCCAAATGGGATGGAATTTGGCACATACGACCGAATTGAGTCTAGAAGGTAGTATGCAAAATTTGGTGAAGATCGGTTCAGATATAGCTATAGCTCCCATATATATTGTCCGATTTGTTGTATTTGTTACCCATAGCCGTAATATGCACTCCGTAACAACGATATTCAGAGAAAAAATGTCCAATAGTTTCCAATTTGGATATAGCTCCCATATATATTTTTATCCGATTTCAAGTTAGTTGTGCACCAAATGGGTAATACAAGTCCGAATTCAAAAGATACAAATGCTTCGGCATATTCAGTCCTTTGAACTTTAAATTATATTTATAATCATAGTGTGTATGATTGAATTCTCCCATAAAAACTTTTAATTGTTATGCGGAGCTCTACTAAATTATCAAAGTGGTGTAGGGTATCATAAAGTCGGCCCCGCCCGACTTTGAGACTTTCTTTACTGGTTTCTTATTTGGGAAAGTCTACTATGCGTTTGAATTTTAACCTTGACAACATTACATTAATGGATAATGAGTTGGGGCTTCTGGAAAACAGGTTAGCATTAATTTGCACTTTCATCAATTTTGATGCTCTTCTTCCATCCCAATCAAGAACACACCTACATTTCGCAAAAAACCGTTTTCTTCGAAAATTCATTCTCAATATATGGCAAAAGAACAAAATTAATTCGCCACTAATAATGTCAAGGTTAATTAAAAAATTGCACTCGTCAAGCTTTATTTGGTGTGACTTTCAGAGAATGCCACCATGTCTCTAAGCGATTGAGGCCATTTAAAATAATTTTCAAATTGTTTTTTTTTTCATTTTTTTTGTTATGAATGATTCTCCATTACGTGTTTGTGAGATGTGAAATGAAAAAACGAAAAACAATAACCAGCCAGAACAACAACAGAACACTTTCAACGGGTTGCTGATCGTTATTGTTACTAATTTTTTAACGATCGTTGTCTAAGTTGGTGCGGGGCATTAGTCACCGGCACTAAACGCCAAAGTCTTAAAGTGACAATGGCTAACAGAGTCACAACAACACGGTGAGAATTGTGTTCTAAGCAACAACAACAACAACAGGAAAAAAAATTCTAACAAAGACCCAGCGTGTGTTCGTGTGAGTTGCGATCAACAGCTGGGACTTTGAGTCATTCGAAATCATTAATTTATGCGACTATGAAAAAAACAATCTCTGTATTCTGTTGAACCGTGTGCGCCGATTGAACCCGCAGTTTTTGTTTCGTTTTTTTTTCATTCTGGCATCAGATTGAGGAAAACCAAAATTGGAAATGAATATTGAAAAAATGCCATTCATATGACTGACGTCTGGTTGTTTCTTCTTTTGTTTTGCGTCTCTTCCACATTCATTGGGCTATGTGATGGCATGCGGCTTTTGCGAGCACGGTGACTGACTTTGACAGACTGGATTGCGTGTAAGTAACTAACTCTCTTCTAGCTAACCGAGCTGTGAGCTGGGTTATTGGCCACAAATGCAATGCGGCATAAACTGTCTACGGTGTTTAGCAGATGCGAAGTGGCAAAAAGCAATCAACCCCTGTTTGCAAGCACAGTGGTTTGAAGTAATCGTATTTTTCACTCCGCAAAAAAATACATAAACACTACATATTTCGAATTTTATATTCAGCAATCATCTGATCTGAGATTTCTACCCGGGACCCATAACTCTAGAAGAGAGTATCCTCTCTGTTTCAAACTTGCCACATCGCAGTATTTTTAATCAAATTTTTATGAAGTTTGAAAAAAAATCCACAATTTTTGTCGCTTTTGCCACAAAGTTTCACAATTTTCCAAAAAAAAAAAAAAAAAAAAAAAAAAAAACATGTTAAAATTTATCAATCGGTTTTTGCCGACAGATGTATACCCTCAGCCAATTTTATATTTTTTTTAAATATATTCAAATTGTTGGTCCTCTATGGAGTAGGTTCCGAAAGAATGGACCAAATTTGACCTTCTCGTATCGGACCTAAATATATATGATATAAATTTTGCGATGTGCCGGTTTGGATTATATTGACTACTTTAGAAAATTTTTTAGAAAATGTTAAAATGTGCTTGAGGTACCAGATATAGTCGACAGCAGTATTCCATTTTCACACATCATCCAATACAGCTAAAAACGTTGGTATGGGAAAAATTACAAGAAAATCGAACTTTTATTCAAACATCCCAGGTTTTAGTTTGAAAGAAATATTTAGATATAGCAAGCTGTAAAGAATCGAAGTCAGCGATCGATTTCGCAAATTATTACAGATAAAAATATTTATCCTTTGTGGGTGAGGTACCAGAAGGGGTTCGCAGTTATATATCATCTTCACAACAGATCTTGTGTTAGCAAAAATGTTTGTGTGTGTGAAATTTGAAGAAAGTGATGATTATTTCGCTTTCAAAACCGTAAACCCTCTCTGGGGGAGTTACCAGATGATATGGTTCGATCTCTACTATCTTTATAGCAGATCTTGTTTTGACTGGGTGTACCAAGTCTGAATAAAATCGTATGTTAATTCAGCGATTTATGAGCTTCATAGATATTCAACATTTTGACACTTTCTGAGAGGGGTACCAGAAAGAGTGGACCACTATTGCCCATTTTCTCACCTGACCTAGCACTGATTCAAATATTTTTTTGGAAATTTTAACCTTTTGTGGGGGAGTTACCAGATCTCTACAATCTTTATAACATATCTTGTATTGATAGAAATATTGAGATGTGCCAAGTCTAAATGGTATCTGATGTTAATTTGGCGTTATATGAGTAGGGGGGGGGGGGGTGCCAGAAGGAGACATCCGATATATTCCATCTTCACACCAGACCTTGGTTTAATTAAAATATCGTGATGTGCGTGATTTGAAGACAATTGGACCCTTACATCACATTTTATAAGAGTTATACTTATTCTAAATTTTGACCGTTTGTGGGGGAGTTACTTGATGGATTAGACCGATATTGTGAATTTTCTCTCCTGACCTAGAACAGATGCAAATTTCCTTTGCCAAATTTTATCGAAACCAGTTCAGATTTGGATGTAGCTCCCATATACAGGGTGAGATGCAAAAACTGCAACCAACTTCACACTGCTGTCATTTCTAAGCCACTCGTCCGATAGCTGTTAAAACTATTCCACTGACAGCTCTTTATATTGTATTTAAGCGGACAAAAGCATTTGGTGAGAATTTTCCAGAAAAAAGTTGTTCGTAATGGAATTCAAGCGGCATAGTGTGATTTCTTTATATTTGGATGGAAACCACAAGTGGCTATCGTTAGAGCACTCCAGCATTTAAATGTGAATAAGTCTATTGTGTCTCGTACCAGCGATCGTTACCGTGATACTGGTAGCGTAGTCCGACGTCAAGGAAGTGGACAGAAGAAAACAGCAACATCAGCAGAAATAGTTCAAAAAATAAAGAAGCGACTTAAACGAAACCCGCGTCGCCGTGGCCGAAAAATGGATCGTCAGCTGAACATATCGCAACATTCCATTCGACAAATATTGAAAAATGTGCTCGGGGTAAAGTCATTGAAATTTCAAATTCCAAAAAGTGCAAGAACTTACACTGCAGCAGAAAGAAAATACACCCAAAAGAGGTAAAGAGTTGCTTCGCTTGGCCGAAAGTGGTGAACTCCTGCACTTGGTTTTCTAAATCGTGCTAAAGGTGACCAATTCGAACAAATCTAAACTTATTCTAAAATTTGATGCTATTTCCAACATTTTTTGCTTTCATTCAATTAAATTTAAAAAAATATGTAATAAATATGGCGTTTGACTTCGTTGCAGTATTTTATCTCAACCTGTATATCTTCGTCAGATTTACATTTAACTGTGCATCAAATGCGTAATATTAGTCCCAGTAGGATGGAAATTGGCGTATGCGGTCATGTTGGGTCTTAAATGAAGTACGTCAAGTGTGACAGAAATCGGTTCAGATATAGCTATAGCTCCTATATATATTGTTCATCTGATTTGTTAATTGTGTCCTTCACATCCGCAATATGTATACCGTAACAATGATATTCGGGGAGATACACAACAAATACATCTCAGAAATTTCCTTTGCCAAATTTTATCCAAATCGATTCAGATTTGGATGTAGCTCCCATATATATGTATCAAATTTGGTGAAAATAGGTCCCATATTTATGTTTCATCCAAATTTGTATTTAAGTCTCTCACACCCGTAAAATGGTCTCCACAACAACGATATTTGGTACCAGCTATCAGATACAGCATATAAATATACCTCTGCTAAATTTTAAATTTATTTCACGTTTACTGTGTCTAAAAAGTGTACTATCAGCTCAAATATGGATGGATTTTTATGAAAATCGGCTCAGACCCAAATTCCTCCGCAAATTTAGTAGAAATCAATTCAGAGGAGTTTATCCTGCAATATATTAGTTCTTTCCGATTTTAAATTATAACTATAATCATGGTTGGTATGAATTAATTCTCACAAATTGCTCATTAAAACGTTTATTGTTATGCAAAGGGTTGTTGGGACCGACTTTTGGCCTTTATTTACAGGATCTCTTATTAGGAATTCGCAACATCAAAATTCAAATTTGCGGAGGAGGTCTCCACTAGGAGCTCTAAACGCCAAATTTGAAATAATTCGGGTAAAAAGTGTAACAAAAATTATGAAAATATCGAAGGTTCAGTTATAGGGGGAATCTGTCAAACCATACTTAATTTTTAAAAAAAATTGTCGCTCGCGTGGCATAGAATAGTAGAGTATGCTAGATTTCTATTTTTATACCCTCCACCTTGGAAAGGAGGGTATATTAACTTTGTCATTCCGTTTTTAACATCCATAAATATTCGTCGTAGACCCCATAAAGTATATTTATTCATAATCAGCATAAAATTCTAAGTCGATTTAACGACGTCCGTCTGTCTGTCCGTCTGTCTGTCCGTCTGTCTGTTGAAATCACAGCCCGTCTACATTATTTGACGTTGAAAGTCAAAAATTAGCAGAACAGTTTGTATTGTGTCTAGGATGGTTGATATTGGAAAATGAGATATATCCGTCCACGTTTTGGTGTAGCCCCTATATAACGGTACCTCCCGATATTTGGTATTTTGATGGTTTTTGTCACATTTTCTCACGGATTTATCTAAAAATTGGTATTTGTTGGTCATAATGGGTTCTGGCTGCGGTGGCGAAATATTATATGCATAGGTCCACGTTTAGGTATAGCTCCTATATAGCGGTACCTCCAGATATTCGGTATTTTAATGATTTTTGCCACATTTCTTCGCGGATTTGTCTAAAAATTGGTATTTGTGTGTCCTAATGGGTTCTAGCCCCGTTGCCGAAACGTTGTATGTATGGGTTCTCGTTATTGTATAGTCCCATATAGCGGTACCTCCCGATATTTTGATGATTTTTGCGGCATTTTCCCACAAATGTGTCTAAAATTGGTATTTGTGGGTCACAATGGCTTCTAATGTTTTCTTTACCATAAGTTGGAGGGTATTAAAAGTTCGACCCGACCGAACTTAATGTTTTTTTACTTGTTCCCTTGAAGGAGTGTTCCCGGTCGAATTCGAGTAGAGTTGAGTAAAACTCGTAGTTCTGAGCTGTGAACCTCTTACCGCCCATTAGAATTTATTTCGTAATTGTTTCACGCCACTGTGCTCTGCAGCGAAAGAAGTGCAATTAGCAAACATTTGTGCAAAGCGTGCAACATAACTCCGTTCTAAATGCTCCTCAATGGAGTGGCGTTCGTTCCACAACGATGCCAAAATTATTGACTTCATCAAACCAGTAACAGATTTTGCGTTTCGAAAAACATTAAACAAATACAAAGTGAGTGTAAAACGCAACTACAACAACAAGTACAATAAATCATAACAGCAACAATAATTATGTGCTGATCAAAAAAAAAAACGAGGTAAAAAAATTATTAATTAATGTGTAATGGTGTTCGTTGCCGCCGCCGTGGTGGTGGTGGTTGTTGTTGTTGTTGCAACAGTGATAGCGTATTTTTATGGCTGATTTTTACGCTGTGATTAACGTCATTTCGAAACACAGTTGTAGGCGTTTGCTTGGTGTTGTCGTTGTTGTTGTAGTTTTTGGCTGTTGGTCTCTACGGCCGTTTTGCTTAGATTGCGGGCTTTTTGGAATGATTGGTAAAGGAAGGAGGAGGGTGGGTTATGTTGGTTTGTTGTATTTTTTTCTTGTTGTTGCTCTTGTGGTTGCTAGTATCTGGAGTTATGTTTGTTTTGTATTTGTTGTTGTTTTTGTATTTGTGATATTCAAGTGTAAAATAACGGGTTAACAACAGGTTTTCGGTTGTAAGTTTTTTTTTGTTTGATTATTTGTCTTGTCGTTTAGAATGTCGTGGCCTATTTTCCAAAAAAAAAAAACATTTGAGAGGCGATGACAATAAATTTGTTATTTTCTTTGGGGGGATTTTCAATTAGAAAAATTTTGAGCTGCTGGTCTGGTCTTGTAATGAGTGGAGCATTTTTCCCATGTTAAATTAGAAATGTTTGGTTTTTCAATTATGTGGTGATGGGAAATTGTTAAGGGCTCTTGGTCCGGGAAAATCGAATTTTCACACATTTTGGGTAACACATTTGTTGACATTTTCTTAAAGTGGCCTTTGGAAGCCATTTCGTGGATGAATCGTTTTTATTTGTTTATTATACCTTCCACCATAGTATGGAGGCTATATTAAGTTTATCATTCCGTTTGTAACACTTCGAAATATAAATTTTAGACCCCTCAAAGTATATATATTTTTGATCAGCATAAAATTAAATGTCGATTTAGCGATGTCCGTCCGTCTATCCGACTGTCCGTCTGTGGAAATCACTCTAGCTTCCGAACGAAATGAAGTAGGTTGATAAAATTTTGCTCAAATGTGTATTATGTCTGCAGGACTTTTGGTAATGAAAATGGACCATGTAGGTACACGTCTTCGTATAGCCCCCATATAACGGTACCTCCCAATATTCGGTATTTTGATGATTTTAGCCACATTATTTACCGGAATTGTTTCAAATTCCGCACTTGAAGTTCGTAATGGATACTACATCCTAAGACAGAAAATTGTCTGTGCAGGTCCACGTCTTCGTATAGCCCCCATAAAACGGTAGCCCCCGGTATTCGGTATTTTGATGATTTTAGCGAAATTATTTACCGGAATTGTTTTAAATTTGGTATTTGAAGTTCGTAATAGATACTACAGCCTAAGACAGAAAATGAGCCATGTAGGTCCACGTTTTGGTATAACCCCCATATAACGGTACTCCCCGATATTCGGTATTTTGATGGTTTTAGCGACATTATTTACCGGAACTATTTCAAACTTGGTATTTGAAGTTCGTAATGGATACTACAGTCTATAACTGAAAATTGTCGGTGTAGGTCCACGTCTTCATATAGCCCCCACATAACGGTAGCCCCCGATATTCGGTATTTTGATGATTATAGCGACATTATTTACCAGAACTATTTCAAATTTGGTATTTGAAGTTCGTAATGGATACTACAGCCTATGACAAAAAATTGTCGGTGCAGGTCCACGTCTTCGTATAGCCCCGATATGACGGTACTTCCCGATATTCGGTATTTTCATGATTTTAGCGAGATTATTCACCGGAATTATTTCAAATTTGGTATTTGAAGTTCGTAATGGATACTGCCGCCTATGGCAGAAAATGAGCCATGTAGATCCACGTCCTCATATAGCCCCCATATAATGGTACATCCCGATATTTGGTATTTTGATGATTTTAGCGACATTATTTATCGGAATTGTTTCAAATTTGATATTTGAAGTTCGTAATGGATGCTACAGCTTAAGAAAGAAAATGACCCATATAGGTCCACGTCTTCGTATAGCCCCCATATAACGGTACCCCCCGATATTCGATATTTTGATGATTTTAGCGACATTATTTACCGGAATTGTTTCAAATTTGATATATGAAATTCGTAATGGATACTACAGCCTAAGACAGAAAATGAGCCATGTAGGTCCACGTCTTCGTATAGCCCCCACATAACGGTAGCCCCCGATATTCGGTATTCTGATGATTTTAGCGAATTTATTCACCGGAATTGTTTCAAATTCCGCACTTAAAGTTCGTAATAGATACTGCCGCCTATGACAGAAAATTGTCGATGTATCTCCACGTCTTCATATAGCCCCGATATAGCGATATCTCCCGATATTCGGTATTTTGATGATTTTAGCTACATTATTTACCGGAATTGTTTCAAATTTGATATGTGAAGTTCGTAATGGATACTACAGCCTATAACAGAAAATTGTCTGTGCAGGTCCACGTCTTCGTATAGCCCCACATAACGGTACCCCCCGATATTCGGTATTTTGTTGAATTTAGCGAAATTATTTACCGGAATTGTTTCAAATTCCGCACTTGAAGTTGGATACTGCCGCCTATGACAAAAAATTGTCAGTGTAGGTCCACGTCTTCGTATAGCCCCCACATAACGGTAGCCCCCGATATTCGGTATTTTGATGGTTTTAGCGACATTATTTACCGGAATTGCTTCAAATTCCGCAATTGAAGTTTGTAATGGATACTGCCGCCCATGACAGAAAATTTTCGGTGTAGGTCCACGTCTTCGTAAAGCCCCCATATAAAGGTACCTCCCGATATTCGGTATTTTGATGATTTTAGCGACATTAATCATTGATTTTTTTTTCAAGTTTCGCATTTGAATATTGTAAGGGTTTATGACAATTGTTGCGTATGCAGGTTCAAGTCGTCGTATAGACCCTAATAAAACGGCTACATACGGTATTTTTAAGATTTTAGCAGCATTTTTAACGGATTTTATTTTCTTGGAAATTGCCAAATTCGTTTCAAATAGTGGAGGGTATTCAAAAGGTCGCCCCAGCCGAACTTACATCTTTTTTTCTTGTTTGTATTTTCTTTGTGAACTTTAGGCCACTTCTGGGCCAAGTTGTGTAAACCAGTATTTATCGTAAAATTACAACCATTAATTTTTTGTTATAAAAAAAACATAAACTTGTTGCTTTTGTTTTTGTTGTTGTTTTCTTTCTTTATATCTTTCTTTTTTCTTTTTTTCTGTTATCAACAATTATTGGTTTTTTAGTTACCACAATTAATTTTTTGTTGTATTGTGTTGTTGGTAATAAAAACAACATTTAACACTTTATTCACCACTACACAGGCACATGATTTAAAAATTCTTTAACACAAAAAATCGTTGATTTTTCTTTTAAAACTTCAAATTCTTCAGAGATTTTCATAATTTTCATTGACATTTTTCCATAGATTTTCAATTTTTCATAAATTTTTTTCCGAAAATTCTACTTTTCTATGATTTTTAAGCATTTTTCCATAAACTTAGGCGCGGTCAGCTTGATTACTTGTCACCATTGCATTATTATTTTATACACACAGACACACACACACTCGCTCGCTTAACGCTCACACTTACAAATCGTTGATCTTTTTAACGTAGCACCATTTGGCCGACCAAGAAGAAGACGTATAAAGTAACGTCTGTCGGTGTAAATCGCCGTCAATGTGAGGGTATTGGTATTCAACAAGTTAAGTTAAGAAGAGACCCGACACGGTATTAACAAAAAAAACACACAAATTCCGATAAGGCACGTTCACAATCCGAAATGGCCAACCGCTCAAGCTCACCGTCGTTTGATTTCTGAGAAAAGCTAAGCGACATAGCAGTCAGTTAGCCAACCAAACAACCAACCACCTAGCATTTAAACTCTCATGTTCTCCCCAAAAGAGAGAGCTTTTAGTGAGAGTGTGTGCCTGTGTTGGTCCCATTGTGCGTATGTGTATTCCCACCATCCGCAGGCATGTGCTTAACTTGATACGAAATATGTTTAACCGTTTTTTCTCCACTTTGTTTTGTTCCCCATTTTCTTTTTAACTTGGCTTTTTTGACAGTTTGTGTTATGTTTGACAGTTTGAGGTTAAGTTAAGCTGAGCTGTGTTTGGTTGGCATTCTTTTGGCTGGATTTGTTCATTTTGTTTTTAGATTGGTTGGCAATTTTACAAAATTAAATCAGTTAATATTTAAATATGATTAAAAAGAATACAATACATGTAAAAATATTTTAAGTTCGGCCTAATACCCTTCACTATTTTGAAGGGAGTTAAAAAATTTAAAAAAAAGATCCATAAAAAATCAAATGAAATCATTAGCCTCCGAAGACGTGGTCCTTCATAACTAATTTTTTGTCATAGGCGGTAGTACCGATTCCAAACTTCAAATACGAAATTCGAAACTATTCCGGTAAATAATGTCGCTAATATCATCAATATACCGAATTAAGGGAGATGCCGTTGTATGGTGGGCTATACTAAGACGTTAACCTGCAAAGGGTTGTAGGTTGTAGTACCCATTACGAATACGATATTTGACGCAATTCCGGTGAATAATGTAGAGAAAACCTTGGAAATACCGGGATAGCGTTATATGGGTGCTATACAAAAAAAGTAGACAATTCTTTTCCAGGGGCTAAAGTACTCACAGGGAACTCCTTGTGTGGATTTTTAGATAATTCCATTGGAAAATTTGGCTACAATTATCAATATACCGAATATCGGAAGGAATCGTTATATAAGGGATATACGGTATCGTGGACCTATATAGACAATTCTCTTTCAGAGGGTAAAATACTCACAGAGAACTTCTTGTGTAGAATTTCAGACAATGCTGTTGGAAAATGTGACTAAAATCATCAAAATACCGAACATCTGGGCTAAATACATTTTAGGCTGATCAAGAATATATGTATTTTGTTGGGTCTATTATTATTATATTTTCGATGAGTTACCAACGGAATGAAGAACTTAATATACCCTCTATATTATGAATGGTGGAGGGTTTACAAATGACATAGAATTAATACAAAAGAACTTAAAAAGTAACAATCGGTTACGTCGACAGATGTATACCCTCAGTCAATGTTCGATTATTTATAAATATTTTGACTTATGTTATGATTATTCAAATTGTTGACCCTCTATAGAGTAGGTTCTGAAGGAATGGCTCAATATTGTCATTTTCGTATCGGACTTAAATAAATATGACAGAGAGATGGATAGACGGACATCACAAGATCCACTAGGAATGTGCTGAAACGGATTTCGCAAAGAGACCTAGGGCCTAAAACCGTTATTTCGATGGGGCACGTTTTGGCCGTATTTGTAACTCATCAAAAAAATGAAAAATAATTAACTCCGTCGAAATTTGAATTCCTTCTCCATTTGGAAGGAACTGGAAAATCATAAAAATACCGAATATAGGGAGTTACCGTTATATTGGAGCCTAAAGGTAGATGTAGACCTGTATATGCAAGTTTTGTCATAGGTCATAATGATATTATAATACGAAACTTAAATTATTCCGGTTAATAACGTCGAATATAAGGAGGTATCGTTATATGGGACCGTTATAGGTCACCTAGGGTATTTTGGCAATTTAGGCTGTAGCACTCATTACGAACTTAAAATATGAAAATTAAAACAGTTCCAAAGGATAATATCGCTAAAATCATCAAAATACCGAATATAGGGGATAAACATATATGGGGGCTAGACGAAGACGTATACCTGTTTGAACAATTTTCTGTCATAGGATGTAGTACACATTATGAACATCAAATTTTCAATTTGAAATATTTCCGGTGGAAAGTGTGACAATAATCATCAAAATTCCGAATATTTGGAGGTAAAATTATATGGGGACTGTATTAAACGTAGACCTACATTGACAGTTCTATGCAAGGATTTTGCTTAAATAATGGGTACATATTTACACAAATTTGGGTTAGACTGTGACTAAAGTAGACAAAAAACCTAAAATCTGTCCGTGCAGTTATATGAGGTGTTATACCAAAACTTGGAACTACAGGGTGAAATAAAAAAACTGCAACCAAGGTCAAACGTCATAATTTTTCATTTTTTTAAATTTAATTAAATGAAAGAAATTTTTTTCGGAAATAGCATCAAATTTTAGAATAAGTTTAGATTTGTTCGAAGTGGTCACCTTTGACACGAATTATGGCCTTCGCGTGCTGAGTACGATGGTGCTGTGTCCTGTTGGAATATCCTAGGTCTGCGGCCAAAATGTTTGCATGCCCACTGCATTAATACACCACTTTCGGCCAAGCGAAGCAACTCTTGCGGTGTAAGTTTCTGCAATTTTTGGAATTTAAATGACCAATGCGACACGGGTTTTGATCAAGTCGCTTCTTTACTTTTCGAACCATTTCTGCTGATGTTGCTGATGTTTCCGATTATTTTGACCATGTTTTCGAATGGAATTATATTGTATTCGGATAACTTAGATCCCCACTGTGCCGGCCAGAGCATTCTGCTAGGACAATATTAGTATCAGCCTTAACAATAAAATTCCAACAAGAATTAGCGTATTTTTGACTCTGAGATCAATTTTAAAACTTTCTAATATTTGGCTAGGCAGCATTCTTAATTAGTTTACCGCTGATTCTAATATTGTCCTGGCAGACATATCCTGGCATAATAGTTAGGGAGTTATCCTTACACATAGAATTACCATAAAAGTCGCCGACTTTACCATTTGGGCAGGAAGTACTTTTCATGAGCTTTCAAACGGTTATCCACCTCATCCGGCAGAATTATTGTGGTGCACACACAAACCCTTTGATTTTTTCTTTCGAGCACGGAAGGGTCAATAATTTATATTCATAAATACCCTCCAGTATATTTTTCTTCAAATTGAATAATTTGGAGTTAAAACCATTTTTTCAGATCTGTTTATGACCCTTTGAACTACAATTCAAAATGACTGGTTTGTGTCTTCGCTTATTCAATTTATTCAATTGGATTTTTTAATTTCTTACTGGAATTTTCCATTATGTACGTCATCTCGAAATCGACCCATATTTACAAAAATCGATATCGATTTTCGCTTTTGTGTCAGTACCGCTCGACTTAAGGTATTTAGAAAGGCTTCACCTGATTTTATTTCAATTTTTAATTGATATTTAATATCATGTTTGACAAAGTGTTTGATTTTAAAACGTTTTACAATCGGCCATATTGGTATTTCGGGTTGTTAGAAAGTAAAAATGAACAATTCTTCGGAACGAGTGCGGGTGGAAAAAGTTGTTGGAAAAATGGTTTGTTAGAAAGTAAACAAGTAAAAAAGCTGTAAGTTCTGCCGGGTCGAACTTTGAATAGCCTCCACCATTTGGAACGAATTTGGCAATTGTCAAAAACAATCAAATCCGTCAAAAATTCTGTTAAAATCTTAAAAATACCGAATGTAGCTATTATATTAGGGTTTATACGACCATATAAACCTGCGTAGGTAACATTTGTCATAAGCCATTACAATATTAAAAAAAATTGGTTATAATGTCGATAAAATCAAAATACCGAATATTGAAAGGTACCGTTATATGGGGGCTATACGAAGACGTGGACCTGAACAGACAATTTTCTGTTGTAGGCTGTAGTATCCATTACGATGTTCAAATATCAAATTTTAAACAATTCTGGTAAAAAATGTCCCTAAAATCATTAAAATACCGAATATCGGGAGGTACCGTTATATGGGAGCTTTACGAAGGGGTGGACCTGCACAGACAATTTTCTGTCATAGGCTGTAGTATCCATTACGAACTTTAAATACCAAATTTGAAACAATTCCGTTGAATAAATTCGCTAAAATCATCAAAATACCGAATATCGGAAGGTACCGTTATATGGGGGCTATACGAAGACGTGGACCTGCACAGACAATTTTCTGCCTTAGGCTGTAGTATCTATTTCGAACTTCAAATACCAAATTTGAAACAATTCCGTTGAATAAATTCGCTAAAATCACAAAATACCGAATATCGGGAGGTACCATTATATGGGGGCTATGCCAAAACGTGGACCTACATGGCCTACATTTTCAATTCCAAAAGTCCTGCAGACATATCATACATTTGAACAAAATTTTATCAATCTACTTCAATTCATTCGGAAGCTAGAGTGATTTCCACAGACGGACGGACATCGCTAAATCAACATAAAATTTTATGCTGATCAAAAATATATATACTTACTGGGGTCTAAAATGTGTATTTCGAGGTGTTACAAACGGAATGACAAACTTAATATACCCTCCATACTATGGTGTAGGGTATACAAATGATAAATTCTTCGGAACGATTGCGAGTGGGAATCGTTGTTGAAAAAATGCCGTCCTCTTATAGACAGACATCCTTAGATTTCAAATTTTTTGCAAAATTCGGTCAAAAACTGAGAGTATTCAGCCGATTTTTTTTTGCAAACCTTGCCGAGTTCTACACTACAGCACCTTTATTTACAATTACACCAAACAGTTCATTCAAATCCTCATAAAACCCGCGGATTCCAGTACCTAGCTCTTCTGATGATCACACATTGTCTGCCATGTATAATTGCATGTTATGAATACAAAAATTATATATTTTATAATAAAAACAATAAATATTTCCTATTGAATAAAAAAAGCAATTCTCCCACTGCCGATATTAATCATATTTTATGACTTCATTTTTAAGTTGTGAATTTTTTCTTTTGTTTTTTTTTCCTACAAATTCAAAATTACGCCGAGTTTTTATTTTCTGTTATTTAAATTTTAAAGCGGAGACATAAATCCAATTCCCTGAGAAAGGGGGAGAAGGGCATCTCAAAAATTAATCTCATTAAATATGCATTGCACGCATTTGCCAGCGAGCAATATGTGAACGCAGTGGAGTGAAGTGCTCATAACCTGGCTTGCTGGCTGACTGGAGGAGTGGTCTGGGATGATAGTCATCTGGCTGTGGGTTAATTTGTTGTGTGGTTAGACGTGCAAGTCCGTTTGGAGGTTAGCGATTAAGAAAAAAAACAGCGCTTAAATTGTTTCTCACTTCGAGTTATGGCCAAACGGGCCGGACCAATCTAGTGAAAACATTCCAACTACTATTCCAGTGAAATAAAACGAAAAATGTCGTTGATGAAGTCAATGTACGTGCAACCACATTGTGGACGTGCTATGGCAAAAAAAAAAAAAAAACATTAGCTATAAATGATTCCAAGGAGTTGACAATAATCAAAAAAAAATCCCACATGTCCGCAATCCATGACTAATAAAATTATTGAGAAGTATGTACTTTTTTATTGATAAAGACGCCTATAATGGAAATGTTACTGGTTATTTGTAATATTTGATGGAATTCAAGACTGATATCAATCAATGTTTCGATATTGTCATGTGTGTAATTGACCGGAAGGGGCGTGAAATATTTTATTTGAACTCAAGCAAAATGTTTTTAGACCTTTACTATTTTTAAGCAGCTATTTTTGCAATATTCGATCCATATTCATTTGCTTAAAAATCTAAAAAAAATTAAATTCGTCCTTGTTATCAACAGAAAACAAATCTCACATACAGATTGTGTTTTTTATACCCTCCGTATAGTATGGAGGATATATTAAGTTTGTCATTCCGATTATAACACCTCGAGATATACATTTTAGACCCCACAAACTATATATATGTCATTACGATGTCCGTCCGTCTGTCCGTCTGTGGAAATCACTCTAGCTTCCGAACGAATTGTAGTAAATTTGTTAACAGTTTACTCAAATGTAGGTTATGCCTGCAGGACTTGGCATTGAAAATGAGCCATGTAGGTCCACGTTTTGGTATAGCCCCTATACAACGTTACCTTCCTATATTCGTTATTTTAGTGATTTTAGCCACATTTTCCAACGGAATTGTCTTAAAATCTACACAAGGAGTTCTTAATGAGTACTTTACCATCTGAAAGTAAATTGTCTATATAGCCCACATACAACGGTACCCCCCGATATTCGATATTTTGGCGATTTTACGGACATTATTCACCTGAGTTGTTTCAAATTTCGTACCTAGAGATCGTAATGTGAACTGCAATCTATGACTAAAAATTGGACCTGTATAGGGTCCAAGTCTTCGTATAGGCCCCATACAGGGTGGGATAAAAAAACTGCAACAAAGTCAAACGCTATAATTTTTAATTATTTGTTTTAATTTTATTGAAAGAAAACAAAAAATGTCGGAAATAGCATCAAATATTAGAATAAGTTTAGATTTGTTCGAATTGGTCACCTTCGGAATGAATTATGGCCTTCAGACGGCCAATAAAACCGTCAAACGCTGCCCGAATGTTGTTCTGTGGTATTTTGGTCCAATCCAGGTGAAGCGCTTGCTTGAGGTGATCGACACTTTGGTATTTTTTAGTGCCAACCTTGCTTTCCAAAATACTCCAGACACAATAGTCGAACGGATTGGTACCCGGAGATTTTGATGGCCATTGTGCGCTGGAAATGAAGCGAGGATCCTCATTTTGTAACCATTCTTGGGTGGGGCGTGCGGAATGCGATGGTGCTAAGTCCTGTTGGAATGTCCAAGGTTTGCGGCCAAAATGTTTGCGTGCCAAGGCTTTAATACACCCTCCAGAATGTTTTCGCGATAATATTTGGCATTTATTCTGATGTCACGGTCGATTAATACGAGCGGAGAGCGACCATCGACTGGTATGGTGGCCCACACCATTACCATGGCCGGCGCTTGAGTTCTGGTGGCCAACCGAAGGTGCACATTTTCAGCTGACCTCTTTGGCAAGTACAACGAATGTTTTCTCATCGGAGAAAACCAAATTCGGCAGTTCACCACTTTCGGCCAAGCGAAGTAACTCTATAGCTCTTTTGGGTCTTTTTTCTTTCTGTTGCGGTGTAGGTTCTTGCACTTTTTGGAATTGCAATGGCATTACCCCGAGCTCATTTTTCAATATTTGCTGATGCTCAGAGGCATTTTTCGGCCACTGCGACGCGCGTTTCGATCAAATCGCTTCTTTACTTTTTGAACCATATCTGCTGATGTTGCTGTTTTCTTCCGTCCACTTCTTTGACGTCGGGCTATGCTACCAGTATCACGGTAACGAGCGATGGTACGAGACACAAAAGATTTATTCACATTTCAATGCTGGAGTGCTCTTACGATAGCCTCTTGTGCTTTCCCAGCCAAATATAAAGAAATCACACTATCACGCTTGAATTCCATCACGAATAACTTTTTTTCTAGAAAATTCTCACCAAAAATGCTTTGGTGCGCTTGCAAACAATATAATGAGCTGTCACTGGAATATTTTTAACAACTGTCGGACGAGTGGCTTAGAAATGACAGCAGTCTGAAGTTGGTTGCAGTTTTTTCATCTCATCCTGTATATCAGTACGCCCCCTATATTCGGATTTTTTTTTTTAATTTTCGTAATGACTTATAACAAAACTTGCCTATGCAGGTCCACTTCATCGTATAGACCCCAGTATAACGGCTATATTCAGTATTTTTAAGATTTTAACAGAAGTTTTAGTGGATGTTATCTTTTTGAAAATTACCAAATTCGCACCAAATAGTGGAGGCTATTCAAAGTTCGGCCCGGTCGAACTTACTGCTTTTTTACATGGGACATAAATGTCAAACATATCGAGTGTAAAATTCCATATAATAGATTTGGTGAAGAATATTTGTCACATGGCGCCATCTATTTCCGAAAGAAGAAACAAGCAAGAAGTGGATGTCTTTGCTATCATTAGCGTTGAAGTCTTTTGCCGAGTGTATAGAGGGGGATATTGGGGCTTGATCCAAACTTTGGCTACTGAAAACAGTTAATATCGAAAGTGAAGACAAAAGGTAAATATCTGTTGAGGTTGGGACACAAATCTTCCTGGAAAATAACAAAAAAATATTGAGACGATTGTGTGGGTTATCATCTAGATTTAAATGAGGAAAGTGCTTTTGTTTTTTTTTTGTTTTAATATAGTGCGAGAGTTTTGGTCCAAACCTAAATCTTCATGTAACACAAATACAAAAAAAAAAAAAAAAAATAGAACGGCAATTCAACCCATGGATTTGCGGAAGAATATTGACAATTTTTGTCTAGCAACGTTGGGCGCCACCTATAAGTAAACACTTAATAGAATTGTGTGTCTTTGCTATAGCCTGGATTGCAATTTTCTCCTGAATGGAGCAAAGTTAAGAGAGGATATAGGGCATAATGAAGGTTTCTGATCCTAAGAATACCTAATAATGAAATTCAGGATTTCGTGGAAAATACATGTAATGAAAAAGATATATATATGGAAAAAAATTACTGTACATTCTTAAAATATCCATTTTTATTGCAGCCCAAACTCTGAATTTGATTTTATAAAAAATCACCCCGCCGAACATATAAAAAATCGAACACCCGTCAATTTTATTAAATGAAAATCATTTGGTTTTTGCAAATAATATATTTATTTTGTATACTTTATTTAATAGATAAAATTTGTTGAAACAGAGGAAGACTTTATAGGATTGATAAATCAACTCGTAATAGTTACGCTCATTATGAATATGTGTTTAAGACCGAATTACTACTACTACTACACCTACAACTATTTACTACAAAATTAAATCCAAACTAGACTCAATATGGATAGTTTAACTTAAAATAAACTCTAAAACATAATATTTAAAATTCTTCTTTACTTTTGTCAATATATTGAAATGGAAATTAAGCAATTTATTTTGTAACTTAAAAACTATATGTTTAAAGTAATACTTTAATTATAAACTAAATTGTAGATAAAATTAATTTAATTCTTAAAAATAAAAACTCTTTTTTTTTTGTTTCAAAATAAATTTTGAACAAGAATTTGCCAAAGGAAAGAGGGTGTGGTTGAACACTAAGTGTTCAGGCAAGTAAACTTAACAGGATTGCGTTTTTCTTCAATTAAAACACAGGAAATCAAATAAAATAATATACAATTAATTAGGGAGCTACAATTTTAATTGTACCATGGAAGAGCAGGAAATAAGGCAGTAATGGTGGAAGAATTAGTTTTTGCTTCTTCTATTTTTTTTTACTTAAAACTACAAATATCTTAAGCTATGGATGGAAATTGGGGAATGTTTTGGAATATTATTTTGTTTTTATTGAACAACATTTTAATTGGTTGGCAGTCGCACAATTACATGATGGAATAAAATCATTAAGAACTATGATATCAAAGTTAATCAGGAATTGATTATATTTACCATCAGTCGGTTTTTTGAAATCTCGCCGGGAAAAAGCTTGAAATGTGTAAAAACTTCTTATAATAGCAGATAATATAATTGTTATATTGTAGTATGACATGTAGATGGAGCCTACATCACAAATGTATGTATTTGATAACCAGTTGCACAAAATTCTTTAAAATACCTCCATCTACATGCCATATTGTTTCCTTATGGAGCTTCAGTAAATTAA
This sequence comes from Musca domestica, assembly GCF_030504385.1. Taxonomy (NCBI): domain Eukaryota; kingdom Metazoa; phylum Arthropoda; class Insecta; order Diptera; family Muscidae; genus Musca; species Musca domestica. The sequence goes on along the minus strand of NW_026712245.1, from coordinate 3,164,030 downwards.
ATTTAGGATCGTTAATGTTAAGGAGTGTGAGATATTTATTGCTTTGAAATATTCTGTATTTATTTAATGGTTAGCCAAATGAAAAATTAATTTATTTTTCAGAGACAATCTGAGGCAATTTTCTTTGGAATACCAAGTTTATTATGTTACCATCTATTAAGGTGGGGAGACATAACTCTAATGAGTGTCTTTGCTAACGCTTGTCTTGCAAACTTCACTACAGGATGGCGTTTCGTTTTACCCATATTCTGCTGGTATTGTCATTTAGGTTTAAAATTTCCCACGGATGTATTGATTAAGAATTTTATAGGTTTTCTACAGTTGAAGTTAGGTCACCTTTTTATTGAAATATCATGCTCAACTTTCTTAGGGATATCTTCCAATTGGATTACCAAGTTGATTGTGGTACCATCTATAGAGGTGGGGACCACATTAATGAGTGTCTTTGCTAACGCTTGTGTTGCAAACTTCACTACAGGATGGCGTTTCGTTTTACCCATATTCTGCTGGTTTTGAGGTTTCTCAAAATTTTCCACGGACGTATTGATTAAGAATTTTATAGGTTTTCTACAGTTGAAGTTAGGTCACATTTTAAGTGAAATATGGTGCTCAACTTTTTCAGGGACATCGATTGAACTGTAGATCTTTGCTAATGCTTGTGCGACAACATGATGGTGGATTTTTATATTATACATGCTCTGATGGTATTTTTTTTTTATTTTATAGGGTATCACAATTTATCCTCAAAATATTTTTGTTGAAAAAGATTTCTGACCTTAAAAAGTTAGGCTGTAGTGATAATCAGCTCCTTTTTAGGAATATTACCCGAATGGGTTGCCATCTATTGAGATGGACGAATATTATGGGGTTGGTGAAGGTCTTTGCTAACGTTTGCGTTGCTGCATTCGCATGAAGGTGGCGTTGCGTAGTATCCAAATTCTGCTGGTTTTTGCATTGAGGATAAAAATGGAAGACTATTTTTGGTATGGACAAAATAGTTTTGAAAAAAAAAAATACTTCAAAATTGTCAAATCATGGACTTATAGGGGCATATGGACATTTTTGAAAGCAGCCATGTGGAGTGCCATCTATAGACACTTTACACTTTGTCCCAAGTCACATATAGGGGAATTTGGCCCGACGGCAATTATAAGAAATATGTCCCCAACAATCAAGTTCGGGATAGGAACATCGATCCTTCTCCAAAATAAAAAACACTTCGAACGCAAAAAACCCAATCCGTTTTATAGAAGAATGCCTTGGCTACTTTCTCAATTGCAAATAAAGCAAATTTCACATATAGATGTCAATTTTTTTTTTGTGCTGAAGGATTTACAGCGGAATTAGCTTTCATGGAAATTCTTAATTAACCAGTACTCCATGTCTATTTCATAGATCCTTCTAGAACCAGAACAAAAAAGCCAAAAGAGGAACATTCTGAGTAACAGTAACAAGAGGTACAAAAGATGAGTGGCCCTGCTTTCAATTTCCTTTCGTATGGACGATAATAATGACAGGAAATAGGGATTCCTGAAGGTTTAAACCTATATGTTCCAGCTTTGGAGGAGAATTAATATAGGAAATCAAGACAAGGGAATTATCTAAAAGTAGGAAAAGCTAAATTTAGTTATTGATGCAAATTTTCCTAGGAAATATGTACGATGCCATCTAGGGACGAGTTCAAGGGAGGCTAGTGGTATGCGACTTTGCTAAAGTTTTTTTAATAGGAAGGGTCCTGAAGTAAAAATTGGAACTATACTTAGAATAGAGAGCAAGTAGACAAAAGTAAATTGAAAGATTTTTTAACGAATATTCTCATTTTTGTAGTAGCAACGTTGGGCGCCATCTACTGTCGAACTAATCCAGACTTAAAAGAAGTGAGTGTCTTTGCTGTCATCTGCGTTGCAATTTTTTGCTGCACGGACGATTTTGAAGTGGGAAACAGAGCTTGATATAGATTTCAAATCTTGACAACAATTAATATCGAAACTCAAATCAAAAGGAAAATATCTAAAAGGAAATAAAGGTAAATTTTTGTAAAGGTAACTGAGTTGCCATCTATATTTCAGTGAGGATTTACAGTGTTTTTATTATGATCTATAGATAGCAGGAGTCTTGAAACTAAAATGTATCATTATGCAAATCATATCGAAACGAAAAGTTAAAATTAATAGTTTTGTGTCAATTTTGGTACAAGCAACGTTGGGCGCCATCTATTATAGAATTAATCAAGACTTAAGGAAGTGAGTGTCTTTGTTGTTACCTGTGTTGCAATTTTCCGCCGCACGGATTATAATAAATAGGAAAAATATGGTTCATACACGCTTAAGCTCCTGAAGAATTAATAACGAAACTCAAATCAAAAGGAAAATATCTTTAGAGATGAGACGGAAATCTTCCTAGGAAATAATTAAGAAAAATCACAACTGAGGATTTACAGTGGTAAGTGCCTCCGCTATGGTTCATAGATAACCGGAATCTTGATATAAAAATGTATCGTTATGGAACATAAATGCGAAAATTATAGAACGGAACCAAATCAAAGACTTGTTGAGAAATGTTTTTTATACTAGTAACGTTGGGCGCCATCTATTCTTGAATTAAAAAACACTTATTAGGAGTGTCTTTGCTATCGTCCGCAATATAATTTTTTCCTGTATGGATGATTAAAAGGGGTGGAATAGGATTTTATAAAGACTTCAATTCCTGAAAAGTATTAAATTCGGAACTCCAAGGACACACTATATACCTATTGGAAATAATGGTCCATTTTGTTAAAGATGGGAATGAATTTCTCCTATCTATAATTAAATCACATCTAGACGTTCGTGTGAGGTGCCATCTAGATTTAGATAACGATTCACAATGGTAATTGCCTTTGCTAAGGTCTGTGAAATAATTGACTGTAATTTCCGGCAGTATATGGCGATTTTAGCTACTAATGTCGGGAGGTTCGAATTGAAACCCGGGTTGCCCGTTGAGCACTAAGAAAAGTTTATGTCGCAAAGAGAAATATTTATGGCCAAGCAGGATGGAATGAGGCCAAAAAACTAGGTGAACCAAAGGAACTTGATGAATAAAGGGAACAGAAAGCTGACCATAGTTCCAGTTGATCCTCTCACAGAATATGTCCTTTGAACTAATTCATTCCAGAATAATGTAACTGTACCGATCATCACATCGAAATATATCTAGCAAAGAATGGATAAACAGATAGTATTTGAATATCTTGGTCCCCTGAAATAATTTCTGATCCTATGATAAATATTTTTTGAGTTCCGAAGCCTATTTTGAAATAATTTTAAGTTTCTGATTTCAATGTTGTTTTAATTTCCCAATGATTTTCCCTCAATGTAATTGCCTCGACTCTGCTGTTTATAGGAGTTCAACTGTTAAAATCTAAACCTTATTTTTATTCCTTACCAGCAAACCTAACCTAACTTTTCTTAACTATAACTTCTCCATTGATTTCTACTTCCGCTTATTCTAAAAAAATATTTCAAAATAAATCATAAAATATAAGTAGTGATGTTTTGTTGTTTATCGTCTCATTATGTCTTCAATGCTGAAACCAGTTGAACGTTTCACCACAGGAGCTGGTGGTGGCGGCGGCGGTGGGGCTGATTGGTTTGAGGGACCCGCCGATGTTGACTGGTGGTGGTGACTTCGGTGTGCCGACGACGTGGATGGTGATGCGGTGGCTGCTGCTGCTGCCGCTGGGGAGGATATCGAGGACGAGGAAGTATTCACGGACACCGAGGATGTTGATGCTACTGCTGAAGAGGAGGAATTATTACTGCTTGGCGTGGGAGAATTATTCTCCATGGACAGGTGGCTACGATTGACATGTTGCATATAGGGTTCTGCTAAACTGGGTCCCATGGCTTTTTCGGGCCCGGAGACAACTTGTTGTATGTGATAATTGGTGGGCAAATAGGGACCGGGTTTGTTTGCCGTCAAACCGGGCGGTGGTGGTCCCAAATGGGTGGGCGGTATATTGTTGGTGGTTAGTTTTAAAGCTGCACTTTGCAGGGCATGCAAATGGGGTCGTGACATGTTGAGAGCATACATATTACCCGCCGTGGCAAATGGTGGGGGCGGTGGTGGTCTTTGCCCTAAGGCGGCATGGGCATGCATGTGTTCAAACTCCATACCCAGGGCCCGTTTGCGTATGGGTATGGAACCCAAAAATGATGGCACTGCCTCGTGGGGCGAATGTAGAGGGGCGCTGGGTGGTTGGGCTGACGACGGTGGGACTTGGGTTTGTGGTGGCTGTTGCTGTGTTGGTGGCGGTCCTTGATTTTTGCCGTTATTGTCCATCAGAACTCCCGGTGGTATGCCATTGGGTTGTATTTGCACTTTCAAATCGGTGGGTCCAGCCATCATGTTTGGCTTAGTGCTATGGAGATCTCGTCGCACATGCAGTAATGGCATATATGGGTCATTACCCTCATGTCCTGGCAGCCCTGGGCCGGCCATATAACTGGAAATACCTGCCGAAGTGCTGGCCATTAGATAATCAGGTGGTGGATTAAGGCCATGGGGATTACTGAGACCACCCGGTTCTTCGCCATTACGTTGCAGCTCATGACTGGGTCGCATGGTGTATTGGGTGCCACCCTCATGATGGCAGTGGGTAACACCCTGATATTGAGTGTGGCCATCGACAGTGTCTTCCGGCTTACGTTGGGCCTTTTCCATGATTTCCTGTTTGACATTGGCCTTGGGATCCTTTTCAGCGATTTCCTCGTCTTCATCTTCATTCTCCTCGCCCAATTCATCTTCGGAATCATCCTCCAAGGCCTCACGATCAAATTGGGCCTTACGCTTCAGGGACAGACGTTCCGCCATGGAGATACGTTGATCACCCTCCAGTTCATCTTCGTCATCGTGTTCCTGATCCAAATCATGAGTTGGAGAACCATGGCGTTGGATGGGGGAGTTACGTGGTGAGTCCACCTCCAGCAGAGAATCTTCTTCGTCTCCACTTAAATTACGGCCATTGTCATCTTCTTCTTCCACGACATCGACATATTCTCCCGGCACATCACCCACAGCATGGGTCAGGGTATGGCGACGCAAATCACAGTTGCGCCGGAACACTTTGCCACAGGAATTACATTCATAGGGCTTGTGGTCGGTGTGGGTTAGCAAATGGGTCTTCAGATTGGAACGTTGATTAAAGCTGCGGCTACACACGGGGCACTTGTGTGGTGATTCTTCCATGTGCAGTATCTTGTGTACGGCCAGGGTACGGGACTGGCAGAAGCCCTTGCCGCATTCGGTGCATTTGAAGGGTTTCTCCTTGGAGTGTATGTATCTGAAAGGGGAGGGGGAGAGGGAGGTAATATTTAATAAAAAAATAATTTTAAGGGAAATTAGGAAACTCACCTATGATCCCTCAAGTGATCCTGTCTCCGGAAAGCCTTGCCGCAAATATCACACGAATAGGGTCGCTCATCGGTGTGGGTGCGTTCGTGTATCAGCAGATTATAGGACTTGGTAAATTGACGATTACAAAATTTACAAATGAATTGTTTTTTGGGCCGTGAAGCCCTACCAGGGGCCCTTAGCAGACGTCGATCCAGTCCCGCATGCATGGAGGGTGGTAGACCGGGTGGAAAAAGGGCAGCCGCGCCCGAGGGAAATGTAAAACTACCCGCTCCCGTTGGAGATGGTCCTGGACCAGCCAGATATGGTGGAGGATACATCACAGAGCCCGGTACCCCCGGTGGTGGCCCCTGCCCTGGGCGTGGCATCAGCATGGCCGCCGCCACAGCAGCCTCTCTTAAAGCTAACTCCTTACGTTTATCGGCCATCATGGCCATAATTTCAAAATTTGATCCACGTTTGGGATCTTTACTGGGATCGCCATCCATCATGCTGCCATAGAGGGATCCAGGGGCCCTCAAGGGGTTACGATGTGAGGGCAGAACCGGCACAAAGGCCGAATTGGAGGGATTCGTGTTGGACATGTTGTTATGTGGGCACAGGAACTTCTTTGTTGTTTTATTTGAGGTTATTTTCTTTAGAGATCCGGGGAGTTCCGTGATTCAGTAATTGCTTGATAGTATTTTGAGTATATTGTCGAATTGTTGAGAGGAAATTTGTCTTCTATTCTTGACATAATTTTGTGTCACATTGCTGACAACCTTGGTGGGTGGGTGGTTGGCTGATTATCCAACTCTGAAACTGCTGCCGCCGTCTCTAGCCTGTGGATCTGTAAATAGAAGCAATAAAAAATATTTTGTTAGCAATTTTCTCCTCCAAACAGAAAGAACAGAAGCAAATGACTAGCTTGCCAGGGGTATTAAGATAAACTGCGAACATGATATATTTGGGATTTAATATCCCCATGGTAAAAATAGAATAAAGTGAGTATTTCATTTTATCTAACTTTGCCAGTCATATGGCCTAAATGTCACCGGGTCTTTATGAGGTTGTTGGTATTGGTGTCATGTGTTGTTGGTAGATAAATAATGTTGTTAATGTCTTTGTTGTTCTTGTTGTTGTCATTATTTCATAATAACAAAGTTATTGCGAATATTCATAGTTTTTTTATCTCAGAAATAGTTCAGCTATGTAGTTTTCTAGAGCAAAAAAGGCAGGTTGACATTGTGGGTTTTAAGTTTTGGGGGTGGGGACAAGATTTAGTCTAGACTGTTGAGCAAATTTCCAAAATTATCTTAGGAAATATGATCCAATATTTATTTAAGTAACTTTGAGAGGAATAAGGTTTCTATTTAGTTATGCTGCTAATAAGGAATCTTATAAAGCATAATTTCCAAACAGTCGAGATCATAAATGCCACCGGCCTATAAAATCTGTAATTGGCAAAGACCAAACTTCAAGAAAAAAAAATCAGAAGAAGACGAGAAGGTCTTCTCATAGAAGACAAGAAGGTCTTTTCGGAGAAGACCAGAAGGCCTTATCAGGGAAGAACATAGGCCGAAAGGTGTTTCCATAGAAGATTAGACGGTCTTCTTATAGAAGAGCAGAAGGTCTTCTCATAGAAGAGCAGAAGGTCTCCTCATAGAAGAGCAGAAGGTCTTCTCATAGAAGAGCAGAAGGTCTTCTCATAGAAGACCAGAAGGTCTTCTTCTCATAGAAGACCAGAAGGTCTTCTTCTCATAGAAGACCAGAAGGTCTTCTTCTCATAGAAGACCAGAAGGTCTTCTTCTCATAGAAGACCAGAAGGTCTTCTTCTCATAGAAGACCAGAAGGTCTTCTTCTCATAGAAGACCAGAAGGTCTTCTTCTCATAGAAGACCAGAAGGTCTTCTTCTCATAGAAGACCAGAAGGTCTTCTTCTCATAGAAGACCAGAAGGTCTTCTTCTCATAGAAGACCAGAAGGTCTTCTTCTCATAGAAGACCAGAAGGTCTTCTTCTCATAGAAGACCAGAAGGTCTTCTTCTCATAGAAGACCAGAAGGTCTTCTTCTCATAGAAGACCAGAAGGTCTTCTTCTCATAGAAGACCAGAAGGTCTTCTTCTCATAGAAGACCAGAAGGTCTTCTTCTCATAGAAGACCAGAAGGTCTTCTTCTCATAGAAGACCAGAAGGTCTTCTTCTCATAGAAGACCAGAAGGTCTTCTTCTCATAGAAGACCAGAAGGTCTTCTTCTCATAGAAGACCAGAAGGTCTTCTTCTCATAGAAGACCAGAAGGTCTTCTTCTCATAGAAGACCAGAAGGTCTTCTTCTCATAGAAGACCAGAAGGTCTTCTTCTCATAGAAGACCAGAAGGTCTTCTTCTCATAGAAGACCAGAAGGTCTTCTTCTCATAGAAGACCAGAAGGTCTTCTTCTCATAGAAGACCAGAAGGTCTTCTTCTCACAGAAGACCAGAAGGTCTTCTTCTCACGGAAGACCAGAAGGTCTTCTTCTCACGGAAGACCAGAAGGTCTTCTTCTCACGGAAGACCAGAAGGTCTTCTTCTCACGGAAGACCAGAAGGTCTTCTTCTCACGGAAGAGCTGAAGGTCTTCTTCTCATAGAAGAGCTGAAGGTCTTCTTCTCATAGAAAAGCTGAAGGTCTTCTTCTCATAGAAAAGCTGAAGGTCTTCTTCTCACGGAAGACCAGAAGGTCTTCTTCTCACGGAAGACCAGAAGGTCTTCTTCTAACGGAAAACCAGAAGGTCTTCTTCCCATAGAAGACCAGAAGGTCTTCTTCCCATAGAAGACCAGAAGGTCTTCTTCCCATAGAAGACCAGAAGGTCTTCTTCCCATAGAAGACCAGAAGGTCTTCTTCCCATAGAAGACCAGAAGGTCTTCTTCCCATAGAAGACCAGAAGGTCTTCTTCCCATAGAAGACCAGAAGGTCTTCTTCCCATAGAAGACCAGAAGGTCTTCTTCCCATAGAAGACCAGAAGGTCTTCTTCCCATAGAAGACCAGAAGGTCTTCTTCTCATAGAGCACCAGGAGATCTTCTTTTCATAGAATATCCGAAGGTCTTCTCAAAGAAGACCAATAGGTCTTCTTATAGGAGACCAATAGGTCTTCTTATAGGAGACCAATAGGTCTTCTTATAGGAGACCAATAGGTCTTCTTATAGGAGACCAATAGGTCTTCTTATAGGAGACCAATAGGTCTTCTTATAGGAGACCAATAGGTCTTCTTATAGGAGACCAATAGGTCTTCTCATAGGAGACCAATAGGTCTTCTTATAGGAGACCAATAGGTCTTCTTATAGTCTTCCTATAGGAGACCAATTGGTCTCTATAAGGAGACCAATAGGTCTTCTTATAGAGACCAATAGGTCTTCTTTTAGTAGACCAATAGGTCTTCCTATAGGAGACCAATAGGTCTTCTTTTAGTAGACCAATAGGTCTTCTTATGGGAGACCAATAGGTCTTCTTATAGGAGACCAATAAGTCTTCTTATAGGAGACCAATAGGCCTTCTTTTAGAATTCCAATAGAGGTCTTCGCATAGAAGACCAATAGAGTTCTTTTATAGAAGACCAAAAGAGTTCTTCTCATAGAAGACCAATAGAGGTCTTTTCATAGAAGACCAATAGAGGTCTTTTCATAGAAGGCCAGTAGAGGTCTTCTCGTAGTAGACCAGTAGAGGTCTTCTCGTAGTAGACCAGTAGAGGCCTTCTCATAGAAGACCAGTAGAGGCCTTCTCATAGAAGACCAGTAGAAGCCTTCTCATTGAAGACCAGTAGAGGCCTTCTCATTGAAGATCAGTAGAGGCCTTCTCATTGAAGATCAGTAGAGGCCTTCTCATAGAAGACCAGTAGAGGCCTTCTCATAGAAGACCAGTAGAGGCCTTCTCATAGAAGACCGGAAAAGGCCAAAAGGTACTTTCGAAGAAGAAGAGAATAAGAAACATTTGCTTTGTGGTTCTGTGCAATAATTAAACGGATTGTTTGTTATTGTTGTTCTTTTTCGTGCTGTATGTGCGATCATGAAAACAGAAATTATTCTTTGCAATGATATCGAGCTGTGCTGTGTGTAACTCGAACGATGAGATAAGGTACCATTTTGTTACTAGTTTATGGCCCAAGCGACTCAATGTCTGATAACGACAAACAAACAATAGTTCTAGCTCCAAACAATACATTGGAGGAGAAAAACTCACACAGCTACACGTATGGGCAAGTAATGTGTCAACAAGACCTGGTGGTGTTGATGGCAACAGTGCTGCTGATGATGATGTGGATGGTGATGATGATGAAGCTAAATGCTGAGCTGGCATTGTTGGTGGCCCCCTGTTTTCCAGAACTGCTGTTCTGTTCGTTGGTAAACAGTAGTGGTTCTAGGCAACGGCAGCAACCCAACCAACCTGACTCCTCCGACGTGTGCTGTGTAGCTGGCTGTTCTTCGGCTCTTCCAAGAGAACAGAACAAAATAATAGTAATATTATTATTATTGGTAGTACGCGGCGATACAGTTATCAGCAGAATGTTGGTAAATATTGGGACTATTGTGGAAATAGAAGGTAATAAAGGTAAAAAGTAGATAAAAAGTGCCATAAACATAAGCGATATGAACAGCCGACTAGGAGGTGGTGATGGTGGAGGAGGTGTAGGGGTAGGGGTTGGCTTAAATAAATGTTTGCTTGCCGTTGCCCAGACAAATGGAATTCAAAGGAAAAAGTTTATTTTTATTGTTCTATGGTTAAATATTGGTAGTTGAAATTTGGAAGCAGTAAATTCTGTTTTTTGTTTGTTTACTTGGATCTGAGAGGCTATGGTAACAAAAGAGGCACGTACAAAAATGATAAAAATTTAAGAAATTGGAGAATTTACAGAACGGAGGAACATATTTTATTTAAAGACCCAACCATCAAATGCCGATTTTTTAAAGAATATTTTTTTAAAGGCTAATGTAAAAAATATTTTTTCAATGTCGAACAGAAACGTGAATTTTTTAAAGAATATTTTTCAAACGACCAACAGGAATGTGGGTTTTTTAGAAATTATGTTTTCATGGTCCAACAGAAACGTGGATTTTTTAAAAATTATTTTTTTATGGCCCAACAGAAACGTGGATATTTTTAAAAATTATTTTTTCATGGCCCAACAGAAACGTGGATTTTTTAAAAATTATTTTTTCATGGCGCAACAGAAACGTGGATTTTTTAAAAAATAATTTTTCATGTCCCAACAGAAATGTGGATTTTTTAAAAATTCATTTTTCATGGCCCAACAGAGATGTGGATTTTTTAAAAATGCATTTTTCATGGCCCAACAGAAAAGTGGATTTTTAAAAAATTACTTTTTCATGGCCCAACAGAAACGTGGATTTTTTAAAAATTATTTTTTCATGGCCCAACAGAAACGTGGATTTTTTAAAAATTACTTTTTCATGGCCCAACAGAAACGTGGATTTTTTAAAAATTATTTTTTCATGGCCCAACAGTAACGTGGATTTTTTAAAAATTATTTTTTCATGGCCCAACAGAAACGAGGATTTTTTAAAAATTACTTTTTCATGGCCCAACAGAAACGAGGATTTTTTAAAAATTACTTTTTCATGGCCCAACAGAAACGTGGAATTTTTAAAAATTATTTTTTCATGGCCCAACAGAAACGTGGATTTTTTAAAAATTATTTTTTCATGGCCCAACAGAAACGTGGATTTTTTAAAAATTATTTTTTCATGGCCCAACAGAAACGTGGATTTTTTAAAAATTATTTTTTCATGGCCCAACAGAAACGTGGATTTTTTAAAAATTATTTTTTCATGGCCCAACAGAAACGTAGATTTTTAAAAAATTATTTTTTCATGGCCCAACAGAAACGTGGATTTTTTTTTAAATTATTTTTTCATGGCCCAACAGAAACGTAGATTTTTTAAAATTTGTTTTTTCATGGCCCAACAGAAACGTGGATTTTTAATTTTCGTTTTCATGGCCCAACAGAAACTTGGACTTTTAAAAATTATTTTTTCATGGCCCAAAAAAAACGTGGATTTAAAAAAAAAAATTTTCCAAGGTTCAACAGGAACGTGGATTTTTTAAAAATTACTTTTTCATGGCCCAACAGAAACGTGGATTTTTTAAAAATTATTTTTTCATGGCCCAACAGAAACGTGGATTTTTTAAAAATTATTTTTTCATGGCCCAACAGAAACGTGGATTTTTTAAAAATTATTTTTTCAGGGAGTATTACAAACGAATAGATTATAAGAAGTTAAAAGTCGTAAATTCTTGTCAAAAAATAGCCTTAAGTCACTCTCATACGTTTCCAAAATCATTCCCACATTTCTCTGTTTAACTTTCTATTATGTGCTCCACATTTGCCCACAACTGTTAACATCAATTGTGATCAATTCCTTTTGAAACAAAAATTTCTCAGGTAATTTTGTCACATCATTACCACTTAAAGTCCACACCCAGAGGGCCATCATCAGGGGGGGCAATGTTGTTTTTTATGCCTTTCTTCTTCAAAGCAAAAAAAAAAAAAAACAGAAAGCCATAATAAGAATGACAAAAACAACAAATATAATGGCCAAGAGGAAAAAACCAGCAACAACAACAATCAAAGATCGACATCACGGTATATGGGATTAAGGCCAGAGATATTTGTTTCCCAAGCCATCGCCACACAACTGCCAGGGAGGAGATACTTGTAGTTTCCCCCTGGGCTAAACAATTGTGGTCTATGCGTATTTTATTTATTGTTGACTTCTTTTTTTCTCTCTACTGAAGGAGAGATGTAAAGGGAAACGTTGAGAGAGGGGTACCATTAATGCTTTACATCATTAGAGGAGATATTGAAATGAACAAAAAACGCTACATTACCGTATGAGGGGACAGAATTACAAAACACAACAAAAAACGCCGAAGTACAATAGCAACAATTGACAGCAGCAAAATGAGGGAAAAAGGGCTACTCTCTGGGTCTCACAGTTAGTGATCGACTTGGCCGCCATCATCATCATCAGTTGGGCCTTCTGCTGTTACTTTGGCCATAGACCAAGTCAATGTCTAAATTCATCTGCCAGTCAGTTGTACGGCCAAGTATCCAACTAAAAATGTCTGCTCATTATTCATCAAAAAGTCAAAAGATGAAGAAGGAGGAGAAGATGAAGACGAGGCACTAAAAAGATGTTGTACATTCGCCACTTTTTATGAACGAACGAAATCGAACCAAAGGCAACAACACATGAAAAGGAGTCCCAACAACACGTCCATATTAATGATGTTCCACACAAAAATTGTGAGTGAGCATCGTCATCTTCGGAAGCTGGGGCATCGCATCAGCAGCAGCAGCCGTCTCAGCCAGCAAAAATAACAAACGCCCCAACATCAGGGCCACAATAGCCGCCATTGGAACGAAAGCCACAAACAACAATCACATTGCCCTCAGAAGAAACAAAAAAAAAAAAAAATCAGCTGCAACAACAACAATGACTGTTTCGTTGCGCATGCGCATCTCTGTACACCGTGAACGGCTTAAATAAATAATGATCATCATTACGGTACCAAATGATGATGGTCGGTGGTTGTGTGTCAGTTTGGTTTGACTATTTTTTCTTGGCTTTGACTTTTTTCATTGGTTTATTTCAATGGGTTTTAGGATTTTTTACAGTGGCCCAAAGGAATGTAAATTTAAATATATATAAAACAAACGTATTGAAGACCCTCAATTGTGTACAAAACCAGCACATTTTCAAATATATTGTTGTTGAATTGTTAAATATTATTTTTCCAAGGTCAAACAGGAACGTGGATTTTTTTAAAATTTTTTTTTCATAGTCCAACAGAAACATTGATTTTCTAAAAATTAGTTTTTCAAGGTCTAGCAGAAGCATGGATTTTTTAACAATTATTTTTTCAAGTCCCAAGCGAAGCGAAGATTTTTTCAAAATTATTTTTTTAAAGCTCTAACAAAGTGAGGTCCAAAAGATCCTTGGATTTTTTTAAAAAAATATTTTTTCAAGGTCCAACAGAAACATGGATTTTATTTAAATTATCTTTTTAAGGTTCAACAGAAACGTGGATTTTTTAAAAAAATATTTTTTCATGGTCTAACAGAAGCGTGGATTTTTTTTAAAAAATATTTTTTCATAGTCCAACTGAAACGTTGATTTTTTAAAAAATATTTTTTCATGGTTCAACAGAAACGTGGATTTTTTAAAAAATATTTTTTCATGGTTCAACAGAAACGTGGATTTTTTAAAAAATATTTTTTTTAGTTGTAGCAGAAACGTGGATTTTTTTAACAAATATTTTTTTTAGTTGTAACCGAAACGTGGATTTTTTAAAAAATATTTTTTCAAACTCCAACAGAAACGTGGATTTTTTAAAAAATATTTTTTCAAACTCCAACAGAAACGTGGATTTTTTAAAAAATATTTTTTCAAACTCCAACAGAAACGTGGATTTTTTAAAAAATATTTTTTCAAACTCCAACAGAAACGTGGATTTTTTAAAAAATATTTTTTCAAACTCCAACAGAAACGTGGATTTTTTAAAAAATATTTTTTCAAACTCCAACAGAAACGTGGATTTTTTAAAAAATATTTTTTCAAACTCCAACAGAAACGTGGATTTTTTAAAAAATATTTTTTCAAACTCCAACAGAAACGTGGATTTTTTAAAAAAATATTTTTTCAAACTCCAACAGAAACGTGGATTTTTTAAAAAATATTTTTTCAAACTCCAACAGAAACATGGATTTTTTAAAAAATATTTTTTCAAACTCCAACAGAAACGTGGATTTTTTAAAAAATATTTTTTCAAACTCCAACAGAAACGTGGATTTTTTAAAGAAATATTTTTTCAAACTCCAACAGAAACGTGGATTTTTTAAAAAATATTTTTTCAAACTCCAACAGAAACGTGAATTTTTTAAAAAATATTTTTTCAAACTCCAACAGAAACGTGGATTTTTTAAAAAATATTTTTTCAAACTCCAACAGAAACGTGGATTTTTTAAAAAAATATTTTTTCAAACTCCAACAGAAACGTGGATTTTTTAAAAAATATTTTTTCAAACTCCAACAGAAACGTGGATTTTTTAAAAAATATTTTTTCAAACTCCAACAGAAACGTGGATTTTTTAAAAAATAATTTTTAAGGTCCACAGAAAAGTGGATTTTTTAAAAAAATATTTTTTTAAGGACCAACAGAAACGTGGATTTTTTAAAAATAATTTTTTAAGGACTAACAGAAACGCGGATTTTTTAAAAATATTTTTTAACATACAACACAAAATGGGTTTTTAAAAAATATTTTTTAAGGTCCACAGAATCGTGGATTTTTTAAAAAAATATTTTTTGAAGATCCAGCTGAAACGTGGATTTTTTAAAAAATGTTTTTTAAGGTCCAAAAAAGGTTGATTTTTTTTTAAATTATTTTGTTAAGGTCCAACAGAAACCTGGTTTTTTTTAAAAAAATGTTTTTAAGGTCCAAAAAAAGGTTGGATTTTCTTAAATAATTTTGTTAAGGTCCAACAGAATCGTGGATTTTTTAATTTTTTTTTTAATTCCATAAAGGGGTGGATTTTTTATATTATTTTTTTAAAGTCCAACAAAAACGTGGATTTTTTAAAAAACTATTTTTTAAGGTCCATGAAATGATGGATTTTTTAAATTATTTTTTCAAAGTCCAAAAAAGCGTAGATTTTTAAAAAAAAAATTATTATTATTTTTTTCCTATTCGATGGAATTGGAAGGACTTGTGAATCCTGAGATCTTGCAGATGATTTCCTGCAATTGATTGCTCCTAAGTTTTTGGCGGAAACGAGTTATTTTTTTCTTTTTTCAGAATGAAGTATTAATTTGAAATATTTCTGTTAACCAGGCCTTCTAAGTTTCACTCTTTGAATCTTGCTAAAGGAGGAAGAAGTTCCAAAATATCAAGTTATTCATAAAAAATCGAATACCAAAAAAAAAAAAAAAACTTTGTAATTCAAAGGTAATATATAGAGGTCACAGATCAGGTTATTTTCACCGATGTGTCCAAAATCAGTTTCGGTAAATATAAATAAAAATAATAATAGGCTTTCCACTTTGAGCCACCGTGTCTGCTTAGTTCCTAAGCTTGTTCGATACACTTGGCGGTTTATTTTTGTTTCGTGTTTTTGTTGGACCTACACTTTGGCTTGGCTGTTTGTATCTAAGAAATACTTGTACCTCCATAGCTTCATTTATTTATTTTTCTTTGAATATTTGTTGTTGTTGTTTGTTTGTTTTTGTTTTACTCCTTTTGGAAGGTTTCATTAGCGCGGTCCGTTGTTTGTTATTCTGTGAATATGGACAAACATACATACATTCATATGCGTATATGTATATGTACTCCTTATAAGCCTCTGAGTCCGGTTCAAATATTGAAAGAAGAGAAGAATAACATGGATTGAAGTTCTCTTTTGCAAATACTCACAGAAACGGTGATGGAAAATTTAATTTTAGAAAACGAAGAGTTTGGAGAGTTTCTAGCAGATAGGAGAGATATTTTTTAGATGGAAGGTATTTTTTGGCGGTCTTCAGTAGAGAAAATAGCCTTACAGATAGGAGAGTGTTTCAATTTTTTTAAGGCATAAAACCTTTTCGAGGTCTCGTTAAGATAGAATGCCTTCCAGAGATATTCTATAGATAAATGTAATTTAAGAAGATAATCTTACAGATGTTTTTTCAGGTGATTTATAGACGATCTTCAGAGATCGTAAGGTTTCTTGTTGGAAAATAAAATATCACCTCGAAGATCTTTTATAGAAGGACTGCTTTTTCAGAAGTTTTCGAAATATGACATCTATAGAAAAATTATAAAAATACCTTAGAGGGCATTGGAAGGTAGAATAGGATTTAGAGGTGGCACCTTGCTCGCCCTTATTGGAAGTGGTCCGTTCTATCCAATCTGTATCAGCTCCTGTCTTGGTAATAATTATAAATTCTTTCTTTCTTTGAGGTAAATGTTTTTCTTAAAAAAATCGAGTTTTTTTTTTTTTTTTTTGGGGAAGGAGTGGACCGATATTGCCCATCCCCAAATTTGATCTATGTTTAATACGAATATTACATTGTACCAAGTTTGTACGAAACCGGAAACTCCTTTCGAGATTTATTCGACAACTGAAGAGAAGCCAAAGTCGGGGGCACTTTCAAACCTAATTGGCCGTGCATCAGCGTCAGATCATTGGAGGTGACTGCCCTATCAGTGTAGCGCTTGAGTCGCACTTGTCCAAAGTTGAGTTGCACTAGTCCTCGGCAAAAGCTTGTAGTAATTTCGACCGCGAAGTCTGACCGCGATAATGCCGACTATTCTGGTGCCGTGATTGTCAGGAGTCTCTAGATATGTTGATCTAGCCTGACTAAGGAGAGGCCCCGGTTTGGGTGCAGTATGTTTTATATGCAATTCGCGGATAAAGCTTCGGCTCGATTTGGAGTTACATTCTCAACCGGGTGTTGTGACCAATACAGCAGAAGAGCTGTAAGATAGTCCTCGTCCCCTTATCTACGCGGAAGTGAATGCCATGTAGCGCATCTTCTAATTGGTAGTTGCTGAATAGACTTAGAACTCTGTCCATTCCAAATATTGTACAAAGAGACCTAGGGCTAAAATCGATTTTTCGATGAGGATCTGTAGCCATTTTGCTGAGGGTATTAAAAGGTTAACTAGAATGACTTAGAAATGACTTTTCGATGGAATCCGTCCTCATTTTACGGATGAAATTCCTTGTTAGGAAATTTCATAATTAAAGAGCTTTTACAGGTCTTCAATATATTACAATTTTTTAAAAGTTCACTGCATTCAGAAGGCCCCTAAAGGGTTCTAATATTGCAGGAGACCTCTGGACATTCTCCTGCTTTTGAACGAACACTGAGTCGTCTTCTATCTATAGAAAACATCTATGGCGCCTAAGGAAGCACTCTGAGAAGTCTTTTGTCAATAGGAATACTCTTTGAGGTCCTTTGTCAATAGAAGATTTGGCCTGTATATTGAGGACCTCTGAAAGCTCTTCTATTTATGGAACATCTCTTTTTTCGAATTTTTGAAATTCATATATGAGGTCTTCTATCTCTAGAAGACGTCTGAGCAAGTCTTCTGATTATAGAATATGTCCTAAACCCCTCTGGTCTATGCAAGACATTGTAAAGGTTTTCCGTCCACATCTCTAAGAAAACTTCTTTCCCTAAAGGACTTCTAAATGGTTTTCCGGCTACAGAGGACCCTTTACGGTTCTTCTGCAAAAAAAAACCTGTAAGGGGAGCTCTACCTTTAGAAAACCTCTGAGCAAGTCTTCTCATTATAGAATATGTTTGAAACCCCTCTGGTCTATGAAACACATTTTGAAGTTTTTCCGTCTATACCACAAATATAACTTTGGTCGACCGAAGACTTCAAAGTGCCTTTCCGTCCATTAAAGGCCGTTGGGGGTTCTTTTCCACCTCTAAAGGCAATTCCATGTATAGTAATTTCTTTATTAGGACCTCTACCTTTGGGCAAGGTCTAAGCAAGTCTTCCGATTATAGAATTATCTTTTGAGATTATACAATTATTTAAAACCCCTCTGCTCTATAAAACACTTTTTGAAGGTTTTCCGTCTATACCACTTAGAGAACTACTGCCCATTGAAGACTTCAAAGTGTCTTTCCGTCTATTGAAGAGTTCTTCTCTACCTCTAAGGGAAATTAAATGAATAATTAATCTTAATAGTAAACCCTATTTTCTTGGAAATTCTCTGGTAGGACCTCTACCTCTAGGAAACGTCTGAGCAAGTCTCCTGGTCTATGAAAGACATTTTGTAGGATTTCCGTCTATACCCCTAAGAAAACTTCAGTCCATAGAAGACTTCTAAGTAGCTTTCCGGCTCTATGACCCCATTCAGATTTCTTCTGTCTAAAAATAATCCTGTATGAGATATTTTATCTATAATAGATCTCTATATGATCTTCCTTCTATAAAATACCTCAGTCTCTGGAGACCTCAGTCCACATAAGACTTCTAAGAGTTGTTCTGTCTAAAATGAAACCTAAAAAGTCTTATTGCCACAAAAATATCGTAAAGGGCTACTTTTTTAAATAACCTCTCCTGCTTTCCCCTCTGTGTCCTGTCTTCACAGATGATATATAAATATTTTTTAGAATATGGTTATGAGTAATGAAATCGGTATCATCCCTCTGCTCCTCCACCTTTCGTTAAGAGTACATCTAACTTAGGCAGCAAATTTAAGAAACTAATTAAAAGAGCAGGGTTTCATTGAATAAAATATCCTCTTTGAGATCCTCCACCAAATCCTCTCGTACCGATAAAAACCGTTTTTTATACCCTCCCCCATACTATGGAGGGTATATCATGTCAGACCCCACAGACCCAGACTTGATCAGCATAAAATTCTATGTCGATTTAGCGGTGTCCGTCTGTCTGTTTGTCTGTACGTCTGTCTGTCCATCTGTTGTAATCACGCTATCTTTTGAACGAATTGAGGTAGAAGTCTAAAATTTTGCACACATGTTATTTTTCAGTAGGCAGGTTAAGTTCGTAAATGGGCCATGTAGGTCCACGCCCCCTAATAATGGTACCGCCCGATATTCGGTATCACTACAGTCTGTGACAGAAAATTGTCTGCGCAGGTCCACATCTTCGTATATCCCCCATATAACGATACCTCCCAGTATTCGGTATTATGATGATTTTAGCGTCATTATTCACCGGTATTGTTTCAAATTACGTATTTAGAGTTCGTTATGGGAACTACAGTCTGTGACAGAAAATTGTCTATGCAGGTCCAGGTCTTCGTATATGCTCCATTTATTAGTACCTCCCTATATTCGGTATTTTGACGATTTTAGGTTCAATATCCATCTAAATTGTTTTAGATGTCGTATTTGAAGTTCGTAATGAATGCTACAACCTGTGACAGAAAATTGTCTATGCTGGTACAGGTCTTCGCAAGGCTCCGATATAACGGTACCTCCCAATATTCGGTATTTTGAAGATTTCAGCGTCATTATTCAACGGAATTGTTTCAAATTACGTATTTAAAGTTCGTAATGAGAACTACAGTCTGTGACAAAAAATTGTCTATGCAGGTCCAGGTCTTCGTATAGGCCCCATATATCAGTACCTCCCTATATTCGGTATTTTGACGATTTTAGGTTCAATATCCATCTAAATTGTTTTAGATGTCCTATTTGAAGTTCGTAATGAATGCTACAACCTGTGACAGAAAATTGTCTATGCTGGTACAGGTCTATGCTGGCAAGGCTCCGATATAACGGTACCTCCCTTTATACGATGTTTTGATGATTTTAGCTACATTATTCACTGTTTATTTCAAGTTGCGAATTTGAATATGACAAATAATGCCTATGTAGGTCCACGTCGTGTAGACTCCAATATAACGGCTATATTCGGTATTTTTAAAATATTAAGAGAATTTTTTAAGGATTTTATTTTTTGAAAATTTTGAAATTCGTTTCAAATGGTGGGGCGTATTAGAAGTTCGGCCGGCCGAAGTTACTACTTTTTAACTTGTTTTTCTTCATAGAGTCTCTGCCAATGGTAAACTTGTGAAGGTGTTATTAACATAAAAAAACTTTAAGCGACTTTCTCTTTATGTAGTGGGCGCCTTATTTAGATTGCGTCGACCCCTCTGTAGGGAAACTTCTTTCGAGATTTTTGTTTTTAATTAGGACCGTGAAAAATAATCCACACAAACCATTCTTAAGAGAAATTTAGCAAAAAATGCACTTTTCCAGATCTTCTAAATCTATAAGACACCTGTCGTTTCCTCTTGAAGACATATTTGTTTAGGGTGGATAGGGGTATTCCTAAGATTACATTTTCAGGGTATTTCAATCATAAGAGTAAAATTCATAATCTATAAATGAAAACCCCTTCGTACAATGTATTGCGCAGGCGCCACCACCAAGTCCCTGCAGGTCTACCTGTATGACTGCCAACCACACTATCTCAGCTAGATTTAAGTGTTTATGCTGCTGCCGCTGCGTACATATGCAATATGGCCAACAACAACATCACTACAATCTGGATTAAAATAAAATGCTTGGTTACAAAAAAAAAAAAAAAAAATCAAAACCAAAAAAGAAAAAAACTCAAAATTAATGCAGGTCTAAGACAACTAAATGTTGATGGTACCGCAGATAAGACTACAACTATTTCCTTGTGCTCTTTTTTTTTGGTTTCTTTCTAGATTTCTATGGTCAAACACGAACGTACAAGGAACACCAAGGAGATGTATGGCCATGCAACAACAACAATTACTAACGAATGAAAATGGTTATGGCCAACATCCAAGAAAACCACAACACGTTAGCTGAAGTGCAGGAGAAAAAAACTGACTGTTTTTGGAAGATAAGAGCGCTAATGGAAAAAATCAAATTAACGATTTTCAGGCAGTTTCAGTTCAGGTAACATGTTGTAATATTACAAAAAATACTTAAATCCACCCATACTTACACACACATACATATTACTTCTTTAATATATATAACTAAGTGTTTTTTCTTTTTGAGCCATAAGTAAAGGGTTCTGCAACATGTTTTCTTGTGGTTCTTGCTTTCTGTGTGGTTTGTTTTTGTTGTCGTTGTTTTACTTGTGGCTAGTATGCTATGATATTGCCTTGTAATTATCGTGCAATTAAGAAAATCTAATGATAGCTGAAGATCATGTTGTGGAAAGAGGGTTGCCAAGCAGGTTTTCTTATCCTGCACAAACAATCGCCAGGGAAAATAAAGGATGTTCATCTTAACATACGAAACTCTCACCAAACTTCCGAGAAGGCAGGCGACCATACTCCCCAACCTAAACGAGCAAAAAGACCTATAAAATGTCTTTCGAAGTCTTCCATAGAAAAAAGAGCTCTTGGAACGATTCTATAGAAAGAAACCCTCTTCTTTAGAAGAAAAACCTCTTGAGAATTTTTATTGAAAGGGAGATCTTAAGGTATTTTATGAAAATAAATCCTCTTAAAGTCTGCTGTGAAAAGAAGACCTATAGAGGTATTCTATAGTAAGAAAACCTATTGAGCTATTCCATAATTAGAAGACCTCATAGAAAACTACTATAAAAAGGACAGAGGTCTTCTATATAAAAAAAGACTTCTTGAGATCTTCTATAGAAGATAACAAGGTCTCCTTTCAGGAGAAAGAAATTGCTTTTCACGCAAGTTCTTCTTATAAAGACCACAAGGCTTTCTTATAAAAGGACCACAAGATCTCTTCATAAAAGACCAGAGGGTCTTCTTACAAAAGACCAGAAATTCTTCTTATGAAAGACTACAAGATATTCTTATAGAAGACCAAAAAGTCCTCCTATAGAAGACCACAAGGGTTTCCTATAGAAGACCCCAAAAGGTCTTCTATAGACAGAAGACCTCTTGAGGCCTTCTATAGAGACAGAAGACCTCTTGAGTTCTTCTATAGGGGCAGAAGACCTCTTGAGGTCTTCTATAAAGACAGAAGACCTCTTGAGGTCTTCTATAGAGACAAAAGACCTCTTGAGGTCTTCTATAGAGAGAGAAGACCTCTTGAGGTCTTCTATATAGACAGAAAATTTCTTGAAGTCTTGTTTAGAGACAGAAGACCTCTTGAGGTCTTCTATAGAGACAGAAGACCTATTGAGGTCTTCTATAGAGACAGAAGACCTATTGAGGTCTTCTATAGAGAGAGAAGACCTCTTGAGGTCTTCTATATAGACAGAAAATATCTAGAAGTCTTGTTTAGAGACAGAATACCTCTTGAGGTCTTCTATAGAGACAGAATACCATTTGAGATCTTCTATGGAGACAGAGACAGAAGATCTCTTGAGGTCTTCTATAGAGACAGAAGACCTCTTGAGGTCTTCTATAGAGACAGAAGACCTCCTGAGGTCTTCTATAGAGACAGAAGACCTCTTGAGGTCTTCTATAGAGACAGAAGACCTCTTGAGGTCTTCTATAGAGACAGAAGACCTCTTGAGGTCTTCTATAGCGACAGAAGTCCCAATGAGGTTTTCTATAGAGACAGAAGACCTCTTGAGGTCTTCTACAGAGACAGAAGACCTCTTGAGGTCTTCTATAGAGACATAAGACCTCTTCAGGTCCTCTATAGAGACAGAATACAATACTGAGGTCTTCTATAGAGACAGAAGACAATATTGAGGTCTTCTATAGAGACAGAAGACAATATTGAGGTCTTCTATAGAGACAGAAGACCTCTTGAGGTCTTCTATAGAGACAGAAGACCTCTTGAGGTCTTCTATAGAGACAGAAGACCTCTTGAGTTCTTCTATAGAGAGAAGACCTCTTCTTGAGGTCTTCTATGGAGAGAAGACCTTTCTTGTGGTCTTCTATGGAGAGAAGACCTTTCTTGAGGTCTTCTATGGAGATAAGACCGCTTCTTGAGGTCTTCTATGAAGAGAAGACCACTTCTTGAGGTCTTCTATGGAGAGAAGACCACTTCTTGAGATCTTCTATGGAGAGAGGACCTCTTCGTGAGGTCTTCTTTGGAGAGAAGACCTCTTCTTGAGATCTTATATGGAGAGAAGACCTCTTCTTGAGGCCTTCTGTAGAGAGAAGACCTCTTCTTTAGGTCTTCTGTGGAGAGAAGACCTCTTCTTGAGGTCTTTTATGGAGAGAAAACCTCTTCCTGAGGTCTTCTTTGGAGAGAAGACCTTTTTTTGAGGCCTTTTATAGAGAGAAGACCTGTTCGTGAGGTCTTTTATAGATAGAAGACCTTTTTTTGATGCCTTCTATGGAGAGAATACCTCTTCTTGAGGTCTTCTATGAAGACAAGACCTCTTCTCGAGGTCTTCTATGAAGACAAGACCTCTTCTCGAGGTCTTCTATGGAGAGAAGACCTCTTCGTGAGGTCCATTGAATGAAATCCTTTATATTTCCCTTCAGCCTGTGTTAAATGTCCCCCAAAATTTGGCCATCAAATTTAAGTTCAAATTTTATATATTTTTATTCAAGCACATTCCTTTCCATTTCTGTTCACTAAATTTTAAGCCGATTTTGGGAAATAAAAACAAATTTCATGTCATTTTTAAATTCGTTGTACCTTGTGCTGAACGCTGGAATCTTATTTCTTAAATTGAATTCGATTGTCGTCAACGGTAATCCTCTTACGATGGTAGTCAACCGACACCGGGGAACAAGGCTGCTGCTGCTGTTTTTTATTATTTCTAGGTAAGGCCAGTTGGCAGTCATTATTCGAATTACAAAGTCGCCGGGTGTCAATCACTTTTGGTCGGTTTGAAGAAACACAAAAGGTGTGTTATGCTCATGGTTGTGTTTTGTTGCAGCAACGCTGTGACAGGGCGTTGTCACATACATGTGTGCACGGGTATGTTGGTGTGTGAGTGTTGGTTTTCGGAAGCTGCAATTTGAAGTCAGCCGTAAAGCTAGTTATACACAGTAGCCGTTGTGAAAAAAATGCGATTTTTAGTTCAGGTTTTGGTAAATGGTTATAGGTCTTAAAAAAAACTACTTCATCAGGATAGCCGCGAGGAAAGCTGCTAGACTTTTAAAGAGACTAACCTTCTGGCTTCCTATGACAAAAAAAAATACTAGCCCTCCCCTCCATTTTTTTTAAATCCGATCAAACATCTAGCAAAGGACATAGTAGTAGTTTTTAAGGAAATTAAGTTCTTTGAACAATTTTCGCTAAAAGACCTCTCCAAAAATCAAAAAAAAAAAAAAAAAATAAATAAATAAATAAAAAATAAAAATAAAAAAATGCCTGGCCTTCTTTGGAGACTCCTATGCTAATAGCCTTACCTAGTTCTTCTAGTCTTCTATAGCTTTGGTAAGAAAAATCCGATTCTTAGCTCTGTCCTCACACTTATGGCTATGTATGTGTCATTTCCGAAGTTTCAAGAATATTTTCCATTAAAATATTTGTCAGTCGATACTTTTTTGGCCAAACTTGAAAAAAAAAAACAGACAGCCAACAACACCAACAACAATTTGAATATTAATGATCATTTTTCACAACGTTGTCGATCAGCAGCAGCCAAGCTATATTCAATTTATCAACCTGTCGCAATTCTGGCCACCACTAAAAAACCAAGAAAAAAGGAACCTACCAAGGCATCAGCTAAAGAAAAAAATTCCATAAATTCTTTAACGGAAGCATAAAAAAGGTTTTGGTGTAGATTTGACTTTAAAAAGTCAATAAACGTTTGGCAGGTAATGGCGATGGCGGCTGTGGCAGCAGCGGCAGCAAAATGGCAACATAATTTCACTAATTACAAATCGGGTCTCATGTTATTTTTTTCTCTTTGCTTCCTTCATAATTATTGGCCATTATAATGACAAAAAATACAGACACACATACATATAAGTACTCAAACACACATTAACCGCACCGTGGATATGGCCACTAGAAACTGGAAAGTCAAGAAAAGAATTCCCTCAAGGTGTATTTGTATGTTGTTGGTTCTTTTTTTGGGAAAGATGTGGACGGAGTTTGGAGTATGGCAAAGTGGTATGCTCTCTTCACATGTTAGGCTGCTGATATGTTAACGTTTTTTTCTTTCTTTGGTTTCTTAACCACCAACATGACTGGCAACATATGATGAGGGGCTGGATAGCGACAAATGCAATGATGTTGTTGCTGGCGATGCTGATGATGCGAAATACAATCTTAAGCGAAGAACCACCAACCAGCATATTAACGTCCACGGCGATAAAGATCGAAATGTGTGGAAAGTAAGGAAATTTTCAGAATCTATGGTGACCATGTCAAGGCGGTATGAAAATGCTCTACATTTCGAAAAAATGTTGAAAACAAAAAAAAAAAAAAAAAAAAAAACCGTTAAAAGTATGGAACGTATTCTACGACGAAAGAGCTTGATGTTTTGATTTAACCTAGCAAAATCATTACTTCTTTTCCTCAATAAATGGTAGTCCGGATTTACTTGAACTTATGATTATACTGCCACATTGGCATTAAACATTCTGCAGGGTTCTTTTTGTGAAGGGACCCATGGGTAACATGTGAAATATTCTTCTTCTCGGAAAGTATTTTTAAACAAGTTTTAAATAAGAGAGGTTAATTTTGACCCTCCATCACATGAACATAAAAAATTATGGCCAAATCAGAGGTTCTCAAAATTCCTAAAATTTTGGTATTAAGTTTATGTATCAATAATTGTAAAAACTAAAGATTTTCTATCAGCCACAAACTAAAAATACAAAAATGGGGATACCATTTTTAGAGGCTCTTTCCAAACACTAGATACATAGAGGACTTTGTCAATTTGATTAATACCGAAAAAAAATTAATTCCGAAAAAAAGAATAACAAGTAAAAAAATAAGTTCGGCCGGGCCAAACTTTCAATATTCTCCATCACTTTTGTAAAAAAACGTTTTATATAAATGTATCTGAAATCGGCTGGAGAATACATTAAACGTTAACAAATTACAATAAAATTGCCTTCATCGAACACCTTTCGCAATGAGAGAACAGACCTTTCAAGAACCTCAATTTCCAAGTTTCAGCTAATTTGGTTGGAAATTGTGCCAGAAAACTTAAAAATACTGAAAATCGGGAAGTACCGTTATATGGGCGTTATTCCTAAATGTTGATGAATATAGTCAATTTTAAATACCAATCAGCCGACATATGATAAAAGCTCTGTGCCAAATTTGATTTAAACAGACAGACCGACGGACATAGCTAAATCGAGGCATAATTTTTTCTGCTCCGGAATATATATACTTTTTGGGGTCCCCGATGAATATTTCAAGGTGTTGCAAACGGAATGTCAAATTTAATATACCCTCCATATTTTGGTAGAGGGTATAATCAAATTGCCTTCAAATGGACTTCAATGAGCAGAAGGTCTTAAAAAAAAGTTCTACAAAAGGTTTTCTGTGTTCTTTAGGGAAAAGGTCTCTTTTATACTAAAAAAAAAAACAAATAAAAAAGCAGCTAAGTTCTGCCAGGCTGAACTTTTAATACCTTCCACCATTTTGAAAGAAACTTGAAAATTTTCCAAAAAAATCCCTTGAAAAATACCGCTCATAGGAAAACCGTTATATGGAGGCTATACGAAGACGTGGTTCTGTATAAATATATATTTTTTTTTTTGTCATCGGCTGTAGTACACATTACCTTAAATACGACATTTGAAACGATTCCGGTGAACCTCCTCCCAATTACATTAAAGTAATGAATATTGGGAGGTACCGTTATATGGAGGCTATACGAAGACCTGGACCTGCATAGACCTGTTATAGACTGTAGTACCTATTAGGAACTTCAATTACGAAATTTGAAACAATTCCGGTGAATAATGTCGCTAAAATCATCAAAATACCGAAAAATCATCAAAGTCTATCTGAGACCGACACTCAGATAGACGGACGGACATCGCTAAATCGACATAGAATTTTATGCTGATCAAGAATGTATATAGTTTTTAGAGTGTAAAATGTATATTTAGAGGTGTTACAAACATAATGACAAACTTAATATACCCTCCATACTATTGTGGAGAACGCTTTTTTAGGGCCTTCTCCAAAGAAAAGGGTTTTAAGTACTTCCATAGTGAGAAGATCTTCTAGAAAATATACTTTTTACATAAAAAAAATGAATAAATAAATAAATAAAAAAAATAATAAAAAGAAGAAGACCTGTTTCTCACAAAGAGAAGACTTAAAAGTATAGGAGAAGGAGAATACTTTCTGATTTTTTTATATGAGTAGAAGACATTCTATACAACATTTAAGACATCCTATATAGAGAGAAGCCCCTAAAATTTATAGACATTGTCTTTGCTATCTAGGTAGAAGAAGTTCGAAAGAGGGTAAGTAGACAGAAGACAGTCAAGTTCGTATTTTATATAAGGAAAACCATTAAAGTCTTCTTTGGCGAGCAGGTCTTCGAAAAGTCTTCTATAGGGAGAAGAGCTTCTAAAGTTATTTTATGCATAGAATACGTCTGAAAAGTCTTCTATTAAAAGATACAGCCTAAACTTTTGCTAAGGAAAAAGGCCTTCAAATGGTTTGCCTTCAAACCTGCTATACTTTTAGAGAGACTAACCTTCTAGTCCTCCCCTCCATTTTCTTTAAAATCCGATTAAAAATCTAGCAAAGGACATTGTAGTCGTTTTTAAGGAAAAAGTCCTTCAAATGGTTTGCTTTAGAGACAATGCTTTAACAGGACTTCTACGAGTATAGAAAAAAAGGAGACATTTCAAACGTCGTCTATAAGATAAGTTGACTAGTCTGAGGAGGAAAAATTCTTCGAAAGGCCTTCTATAGGGAAAGGGATTTCAAAATGAATTCGGTAGATAAAAGAGGCTGACGGCTTTTTTATAAGGTTTTCAAACAGTCATACTATGGGAGGACTTTTATGTAAGAAGGCATTTGAAGTACTTAAAAAAGGACCTTCAAGAAAATCTTTATCTGATATCAGATACTCCAAAGGTCTTCTGCGACCATACGACCTTGTGGGGAAGCTACTGGAACTAGTGGACCGGTGTGTGAAATTTCTTATTTCGCATTTTGACCCCTTGTGGGAGGGTCCATTTTTCACTTTTCCCGCCTGAACTAGCACTGTCAAAAATATTGGGATTTCCAAAGTTTGAACAAAATCGAATGATCTTTTCTCCTTTTATGACTTAAATTATTTCTCCGAACTCGATCTAAGTTTGACAACAATATTACGATGTATCAAGTTTGGACCAAATCGGATACTCACTTCGAGAGTTATATAGAGCACCAGCCAGACAGACAGACCAACGGAGAAGTGTCACTCTTTGAGTAAATGGGAATATAAAGAAATTGTTCTGAAAAGTTAGATGTTGTGAAGTCATCTATAGAGAAAAGAACTATTATGGAAAGCCTTTAATAGCCGACTTTCGAAAGGTTATTTCCATAGAAATAAAACCTTCAAATGCTTCTTCTGTAGAAACAAATTCTGCCGCATAAAGACAATTTTGTTCTTTAGATATTTTAAAAATATTTCTAAATGTAACCAATCGAAGGACCAAACACTCCATACCCACCATCCCCTTATAGTACCGCAATACTATCCCAGAAACTACCAAAACATTTAAGGAAAACAAAAGGAGAAAAAAAAAAAAAAAACAACTGGACACTGAAAGATAAACATTTCTTCCAAATGAAATGAGAAGAGACGAGAATCTGATAAGGCAGGAGACCTGCAAAAGGCATTCATCCATACTCTTCTGGATGGTTGGTTTTATGCTGAGCCAAGCATTTTTTTCACATTTCATTTCTTTAAAGTTTTGTATATAAATTTTTTGTCGGTATGATGTTTTGGGGGTGGGGCGGTAGGAGGTGGCACAGAGGTTTCATTGGTGACGTAGAGTCGCCTTTTAGTTGGGGCTCATATGTTTGGGACTGGTGCTTTGCCTGTTGCTTTGGGGGGTTTGAGTTACTTTTTTTTTTCTTCTTCTGCTTTGTATTTATTTAACCCAAAAACCGGATTTAATTAGGCTCGGACAACAGAGATACCAAAAGTGGACAACAACAACGACGATGGACACTCTCCAGATAAAAAATACTCTACAGCAGATGAAAGTATCTTCGGGCCATACGAAAAAAAAGAGTTAAGAGAGAATGAGGGAGAGCGAAACCCCTGTGATCTCTTCAGCATCTTTTCATTTTCGAAAGGTTTATTTCTGATTCCATTAATTTTTGTCGTCTCGTCGTTAGTCGTGGTTGTGTGTGTGTGCGACTGGGTCTTGAGAGCCATTAAAACTCGTTAGATCGTTTCGTTTTTTTTTCTTCGTCTTCATCTGTTTCTTTTTTTGGCTTAGAGCATTGTGGTTGAGATACTTGTTTTGTTGTTGTTGTTGTTGTTCTCCTTTCATTGAGCTGGGCTTAGATGGTCTCTAGATGTGATGCTGCTGTTATCGTTTTTTCTTCTTTTGTTGTCGCTGTTGTTGTACTGTTTACTGGTTACGGCACCACACTGTGTTCGGTGGCAATGACAGTGGCAGCTACAGTTGTATGGTAAACGTGTGCACTGAGCTATGTGTTTCTGTTTTCTGTTGTTGTGTTGTATATGCCCGCCCGGCTGCTCTATAAGCCGCCAACGTTGAGAATAGCTGTGGACGACGACGACATGCACACATACACACACACTCACATGTATTTATGCTGCTGAACAAAAACGAAACGAAATAAAACAGCAGCTTAATGTGCACATAAATACATATCGTAGATACGCATAATTGTGACACAGTGATGGCTTAAATAATTTACATACATTGGTGCATACGTGTGTACCTAAGTACATTTGTGTGTGTGTATGTAGGTATGTTGGTGTGAGTGAAGAAATTGCCTGAAAAGGTACATTATATAAAAATCTGGGACCCTGTTGGGGTAAGTTACTGAACTCAAAAATTGTTGGTTTGAGACCATACACCTGCAAAATCATACTAGTATACCCAGTTTTAACAAAATACAGGGAACCTGACCATTAACTTTTCTGGTCTGAGCTTTCGGACTATAAAGAGAAAATACATAATTATTTCGGTGACAAATGAGGCACCTCCAAACAATAATCATGGATACCGGATATGTATGGATGTGTTCTATGGCATTTGAAATCGATCTAGTCCCGACTGCCGGTTATCTGTCTAGAAAGGGGTAACTCGATTTTATCGAAATATTTTCTCTATAATTTAGGTTAAGTACCGGCTTTGAATACAGCAGCATCTCTTCCGACGCCTCCCCAATAAATGATAATTAAATTTTGAAAAAAATCATAAATCACCAAAAACCAAGATTCGTCCAAATTGTATTTCTGTCTATCCTTGTTTTTTGTTATCAAAAGAAATTAAGTTGAAACTTTTGTGTGTATTTTTTTCAGCAAAAAGAAGGATTTCCCGCAAGGGCTTTATTGTATAAATAATTTTATTAATTATTTTAAAAGCGTACTATAAAAAAAAATATTTAAATCTTTTTCTAAAATTTCACGATTTTTGATACCATTTGTAGCAATAGTGCTATCTGGAATTTCGAAGAGAAATAATATCAACCAAGACGCGTCTCATCGAAATAACGGTTTTTGACCCTAGGTGTCTTTGGACCAAATCTGTTTCAGCACATTTGGAGTCGATCTAGCGATGTCCGCTAGGTTACCAATTAATTCCACAAAACTGGAAATAAGCATACACAGGGTGAGATAAAAAAACACTGCAACAAAGTCAAACACCATAATTTTTACCTTTTTTTTAAATTTTATTGAATGAAAGCAAAACATGTCGGAAATAGCAACAAATTTTAGAATAATTTCACGTTTGGTCACGTTTGGCACGAATTATGACCTCCAAACGGCCAATGAAACCGTCATAAGCAGCCCGAATGTTACTCTGCTGTATTTTGGCCAATTCCCGGCGAAGCGCTTGCTTGAGGTGATCGACACTTTGGCATTTTTAGTGCCAACCTTGTTTTCCAAAACACTCCAGACACAATAGTCCAAGGAATTGGTATCCGGAGATTTTGGTGCCCATTGTACGCGGGAAATGGAGCGCGAAATCTAATTTTGTCACCATTCTTGGGTCGCGCGTGGTGAGTGCGATGGTGCTGAGTCCCATTGGAATGTTCAAGATCTGCGGTCAAAATGTTTGCGTGCCCAAGGCTTTAATTCACCCTCCCGAATATTTTCGCGATAATATTCGGCATTTATTGTGATGTTACGGTCGATTTATGCGAGCGGAGAGCGACCATCGGCTGTTACGGCGGCCCACACCAGCACCATGGCCGGCGCTTGAGTTCTGGTGGCCATTGCACATTTTCAGTTGACCTCTTTGGCAAGTAAACACGATCATTTCGATTGTTTACAAACTGCTGGACAACGAATGTTTTCTCATCAGATAAAACCAAATTCGGCAGTTCACCACTTTCGGCCAAGCGAAACAACTCTTTAGCTCTTTTGAGTCTATTTTCTTTCTGTTGCGGTGTAAGTTCTTGCACTTTTTGAAATTTCAATGGCCGAGCTCATTTTTCAATATTTGTCGAATGTAATATGGCGATATGTTCAGCTCACGAGCCATTTGTCGGCCACTGCGACGCGGGTTTCGATCAAGTCGCTTCTTTACTTTTCGAACCACTTCTGCTGATGTTGCTGTTTTCTTCCGTCCAGAATATAAAGAAATCACACTATCACGCTTGAAATCCATCACGAATAACTTTTTTTCTGGAAAATTCTCACCGCAACGCTTTTGTACGCTTGTAAACAATATAATGAGCTGTCACTGGAATAATTTTAGCAGCTGTCGGACAAGTGGCTTAGAAATGACAGCAGTCTGAAGTTGGGCCAGTTTTTTCATCTTACCCTGTGTATCTGCGAACCTATACAAAGGTTCACAATTTCCAATACTTTTATCTGTCATAGTCTGCAAAATAAGTCAGTGATTCTTTACAACTTGCTATATCTAAGTATTTCTCTCAGCCAGACACATGAGATGAATATGGAATTTATCGGAATTTATGATTTTGAATAAAATTTGATATAAATTTTAGGTTTTTTGTAACAATTTTGTCCATACCAATATTTTTATCTATATCAGATGAAGTATGAAAATGGAATACTTCGGTCAATTATATCTGTTATCCTTCTGCATATTTCAACAAAAAATATCCATATCTCATATAAAGTGAAGGAAGTCCAGACCTGACACGCGCAATATTTATGTCATATTTATATACTATATATTGACTCATTCATTCGGAGCCTACTCCAGAAGAGGGTAAACAAATTGAATAATCATAACAGAAGTAAAAATATATTTAAAATATCGAACATTGGCAGAGAATATACATCTGTCGGCAAAACCAATTGATACTTTTTAACATGTTTTATGCAAAGGTTATCATCCATTTCACCTTTTAAACATTATCAGATGACAACAACAAATATTTTATGAAACAAGTAAAAAAAACATTAAGTTTGGCCGGGCCAAACTTTTAATATTCTCCACCATATGGTAAAGGAAACATTAGAAGAAATGTGGCAAAAACCATTAAAATACCGAATATCGGGAGGTACCGCTATATGGGGGCTATACCAAAACGTGGACCTATACATGCAATGTTTTGCCACACTCACTGGGACCCGTTATGACCTACAAATACCAATTTTCAGACAAATCCGTAAAAAAATGTGACAAAAACCATCAAACTACCGAATATCGGGAGATACCGTTATATGGGGCTATACCAAAACGTGGACCAATATATGTCATTTTCAATACCAACCATCCTAGATACAATACAAATTATTCTGCTAAATTTTGACGCTCTACGTCAAATAATGTGGGCTGTATCGTGATTTCAACAGACAGACAGACGGACATTTTTTAATCGACTTATAATTTTATGATGATTATGAATATATATACATTATGGGGTCTACGACGAATATTTAGACATGTTACAAACGGAATGACAAAGTTAATATATCCTCCTTTCCAAGGTGGAGGGTATAAAAATATTGTCTTCTCTTCAGGCCCCCCTGGGTCAAAAGGAATTAGCCTTTAAGAGTATTTTTCCAAGGCCTCCTTTTGACAATTTTTTGTGCAGGTTCTTACTCAAACGAATACCCTCTTTTAAAATAATTCTCAAACCATTCATACAGAAAATATTATATTTCAAGCTCTCGCACACAATTTAAACGCCATTGTGAGACTTTGACCCGGGGAATATATTTTATTTATACTTCTTCTGACTATTTTATATCTACACAAAAAATTATAATTCTTCAGGTGTTTGCACCATTTGGTGTTCTGAAAAATTCACACTTTTGAAAAAAATTTCCACCCCATTTGGCCGGTCAATATTTTCCTATTTCATTAATGATTTTTTATTTATATTTACTTTTCACATTGAATCTGTATTCCACATTAATGATTTGTTTTTATTTCAATTTTTATCTTTCGCCTGGCCTCCAGTCGTCTCTCTAAAATGATGATAAAAAACACAGACTTTGTGACAAAAACAACAACAACACCATCAACCAAAGAGTATCAAAAACCTGTTCATTTTTATTTACACGCGTTGAGGAATTTTCAAGATGCAAGGCATTCTTAGTTGGGATGGTGTTCTTTTCCTAGTTCAGATGTCTGCAGTTCATTTTCAGCTTCATAGAAAGAAGAAGAAAAACTACCCACCAACACCCTGACAAAATCTTAGAAAGCCAACAACAACATAAGGCCTAAGATTCAAACTTAAAAAAAATACGAACTTCAGATTATCAGCATTTGTTTCGATGTATTGGTGTGGAGAGCAAAGTCGATGTTCAAACATTGCATGCAATAGACAAACCTAAACGTTTGAACAACATTGTCGCATTGCCCAATGTGTTGACAAAACGACGAAACAACCATCCAAACGACTGAACGACAGACCGACTGATCATCAGACCCAACCGCCTAACCAAAATGATTTTTTTCTCCTTTCTTCCTCACTTTTTTGTGTGCCCTCAACAATCTTCTGCCAAATTGAACAAACGTGTTATTAACATTTTTTCTCCAGCCATGGTATGCCGCCGCGAACGACGGCACACAGCCAACAGAGAGAACAACGAACCTTTGAGCTCAAACCTTTCCTCACAAACAGCAGCGAGCTACGATGATGATCAGAAGATCTACCTCAACCTCAGACTGATTTGTTGGTTATAGAAAAAAGGTACTTTCGTCGTCATCGTCATTGCATGCATTCAGTAACAGCAGCCAGCCACTAGGCCTGGCCAAAAAACAACACACACACACACTTGGCCACATTTACTCACATTCACATACACCACCATCACCACCACCATCGGTGCTCATTCAGTTACACTGAACAGTCAATTGAATGCGGCGAACGGACAGACAAATCCATAGACCCACAATCGTTCGGTTGTTAGTATTTACGGCAGTTAAAATGTGTTTTTCTACATTTTGTTTTGAAATAGGAGCTGAAGCCAGTGCAGCTACCAAAACGCTCCTCAAGTAGTCCCAATGTCTTCCCACACGCCACAATATAAAAATTGTAGACAACCAGCCAAGCCAAGCCAAGCCAACCATCCAAAGCAGCTAGCGAACGATCGTTATAACTTAAAGCTGTATGGGCTAGATGAGTGGCTGCCTGGCAGGCAGGCTGACTTGACTTTCCAACCAAGCAACCAGCCATCATCATTATTATGATTATTATCATTATGAGCGTTTTTCTTGTTTTCTTTCCCAGTTACATGTATTGTAATAGCATACACACACACACATTTGCTCGCTCTTTGAACGCACATTTACAACATATTCGCTCTTTAACACAATTCTCTCCGAAAGGTGAATGGAAAACAAAACAAAATTGTTCAATATTGAGTTTTCATGGTTTGGGCTTTTCCGACCAAAAAACAAGTATCGAGTATTTTAACAATTCAAAATGTTAAATTGCTTG
The DNA here is from genome assembly GCF_030504385.1 of Musca domestica. Taxonomy (NCBI): domain Eukaryota; kingdom Metazoa; phylum Arthropoda; class Insecta; order Diptera; family Muscidae; genus Musca; species Musca domestica. The sequence goes on along the minus strand of NW_026712245.1, from coordinate 3,129,219 downwards.
TCCGGCAAATAATGGTATGTGTGAAATATGGAGGAAATAGAATGCTTATTTCGGATTTTTGGATTTCGGATCGTTTTGGGTATTCAAAACTTTCACCCTTTGTGGGGGAGGTACCAGAAGGAATGGCCCGATAGATCCCATCTTTATAACAGATCTTGTGTTGATAGAATTATTGATGTGACACAACATGTATGGAATCGGACCTTCATTTCGGGTCTTATGAGCTTCATGGATATATAAAATTTTGATCCTTTGTGGGGGAGGTACCAGAAGGTACCTATAAATAAATATTGTGATGAGTGCAATTTGAAGACGATCGGAATCTTACATCACATTTTATAAGAATTATGATTATTCAAAATTTTGGACTCTTTGTGGGGGATTTACTTGATAGAGTGGGCCGATATTGTCCATTTTCGCACCTGACCTAGCACTGATGCAAATATTAGGATTTGCAAAGTTGGAGTAAAATCGAATTATCCTTTCTCTTTCTGTGCAGAAAAGTGGCGGCCATTCTTGGGTGGCGGGTGCTGAGTGCTGTTGGAATGTCCAATGTCTGCGGCCAAAATGTTTGCGTGCCCAAGGCTATAATACACCCTCTAGAATATTTTCACAATAATATTCGGCATTTATTCTGATGCCACGGTCGATTAATACGAGCGGAGAGCGACCATCGGCTGTTGTGGCGGCCCACACCACCACCATGGCTGGCGCTTGAGTTCTGGTGGCCACCCGAAGGTGCACATTTTCAGCTGACCTCTTTGGCAAGTAAACACGATCATTTTGTTCGTTTACAAACTGCTGGACAACGAATATTTTTTACAAACTGCCGGACAACGAATATTTTTTCATCGGAGGAAACCAAATTTGACAGTTCACCGCTTTTTCAGATTTTTTCATATCACCCTGTATTTTTTTAAAAATCTTGATCTTTTGTGGGCACCAGAAGGTGTAGACCGATATTACACATCTCCGAACTCGATCTAAGTTTACGATGTACTTAGTTTGGACCAAATCGGATTCTCCTTTCAAGAGTTATCGGGCGCAGACAGACAGACGGATATCGCTAAATCAACTCCAAATATCCTGAAACGGATTTGGTTCAAAGACATCTAGGGTCTTAAACCGTTACTTCGATGAGCCACGTTTTGGCCGTATCGCTCTGTGTCCATATGGCTGAGGGTATAATCAGGAAGCGGTTTTGTATGTAGTTAATGGTGAATCGATTATTTTATAATGCTGCGTAGTAAAAACTGGCCAACGAAAAAAATGTGAAATGCAATGATGGAAATAATCTCAAAATGTTATCATCCGTCGTAGGAAGATAAAATATGTAAGGATAAATTTCCGATATTTAATTGAAATCCGAAATTATAAAATTGTTATTTAAATTACTTCGAAAACTATTAGAAAACAGATAATTGGACAGCATTTTGGATTAAGCTGTCAATCTTTAATTTAATTTCTTACAAGTTCCTGTTTCAAAACATATCACGTAAATTGTATTTAACAACCACTAAGACTTTTGAAGGATTACCGCATTTGCTTAATATTTAATTTATCAGCCACAAAAATATTAAAACAGGCACTGATTACATATTTTGCTTATATTTTTAACGGACTTAACTTTGTCTATATTTTTGATACAAAAATGCATATTTTAACAGAAAAAGTGAGTAAATAAAATGGATAACTGCCACTTTTTGGCCACTTAACACAATATTGTTATAATTGCTTTGCTTGCAAAGATTTTTTTTTGTGTTTTTTTAAAGGGCAAAATTATAATAAACACTTTCTAAAAGACATGATTGTGCGGCAGTTTGGCAAATGAGATTACCGAACTTTATTAAAAAAACGTTACTTTAAACTTTGCTTCCTTCCATACAAAAATTAAAATTTAAACAGGAAGAGCAGAAGAATTTTTATGAGGCATTTTTTTCTTTTACGAGGAAGCTTTTGCATGGTAGAATAAATACGGTAACCCAAATGTGTTTTCATAAATCACACATACATCGGAGATGGAACTTACTTTCTATTCAGCTAGATTTGACAGAGTAAATTATAGAAAAATGTAAAATAGGCAACTTTAGTTCAAACCTTTTATTAAAAGTCATATGAACTGGCCTTTTTGGCACTTTTAAATTAGAATTTTGCTGCCACTTATTTAAAGACTAGACACAAATAGTAATTTTTAAGTGTCTGTCGAAAAAAAATGTTTGCCAAAGTAAAAAAAAAACAAGCAAATCTATGTAAGTTTTTCAAAATGTTATTCAATTTTGAAAAACACATATAGATAGTGTTGATCGTTTGCATTAATTTTCCAGAAATATTTTTCTTAACTATCTGATCTGATGTGAATATGGAATTTATTTTCCACATATTATCATATATTTCATATAAAGTGATGAAAATGGGCAATATTGACCCACACCGTCGGAACCTCCCCAACGCAAGTCAAAATATATTTAAATAAGCGAACATCTGTCGGAAAAATCGACTGATACACCTTAACTAGTTTTATTTTAAAGACAGAGTTATCTTGTTTGGTTAACTTCCGCAACAAAGTGATATTCCAATTTCCCACCATATTTAGTATCTGTTTGTTTTAAAATTAATTATTTTAGGAAGAAACATTTATTTTAGAGAATATAGGAAGATAACAGGTACAGAGAAAGATGATAGTCTATTTCTTATTTTATTTTTTCAATTCCTAAACCTTTTTAACCGATTTGCCCCATTTCAGCTTTAATAGGTCCCAATTTTATGTTGAATTTCAGTTTCATTAGGAGTGTATTTTTTTATACTCTTTACCATTCTATGTGGGTATATTAACTTTGTCATCCCGTTTGTAACTCCTCGAAATATTTATAATAGACCCTACAAAGTATATACGTGTATATTCAGTCCGTCTGTCCGTCTGTTGTAATCACGCTATCTTTCGAACGAATTGAGATAGAAGGCTAACATTTTGCATAGTTTACCAGCAGGCAGGTTAAGTTCGTAAATGAGGCATGTGGGCCCACGTTTTCATATAGCCCCCACATAGCGGTACCTCCCAATATTCTGTATCTTAATGATTTTAGCGATATTTTTTACCGGAATCATTTCAATTTTCGTAGTTGAAGTTCGTAATGGGTACTACAATGTACGAAAAAAAGTGTCGTTACAGGTCTTTGCATAGCCCCCATATAACAATAATTCCCTACAATCGGTAGTTTGATGATTTAAGTACATTATTCACCAGAATTGTTTCAAATTTCATTTTTGAAGCTCGTAATGGATATTACAGCCTATGACAGAAAATTGTCTGTGCAGGTTTACGTCTTCGTATAGCCCCCAAATATAATAACCTCATAATATTCGGTATTTTGATTTATTTTATTCACCGGAATTGTTTCAAATTTGGTATTTGAAGTTCGTAATGGATACTACAGCCTATAACAGAAAATTGGCTGTGCAGGTCCACGTCTTCGTATAGCCCCCATATAATTTTTTTTCGGGCCGGTCGAACTTACCGCTTTTTTACTTGTTTTTTTTTAATTTTTTCAAGTTCCTTCAAAATAGTGGAGGATTTTAAAAGCTCGGCATGGCCGACTTTGCTGTTTTTTGACTTTTTTTTTTGGTTTTTCTATTTCATTCTAAATACTTTTTAACAAACTTGCCAATGGTACAACAATAATAGTTTTCAAAATCTTACTGAATTTCGGTCTTGAAAAAATCCGTAATATTGAATAGTGTTCGGAGCTTAATTTAAGTAATTTTTAAATACAAATTGGATTCTCAACTTATAATATAACACCCTTCGTGCAGATCATTTTCTATATAGTTGCTCTATTTTGTTTAGGCAAGTACAAGTGACAATAGTTTCAGATTTTGAAATTTTAATGGACATAACATCTATTTTCAGACAAACTCCAATATAGGTACTGAATTTAAAATATGATCTTGGATTTTTGGTATATTTTAAGAAATCTAAGCATATTGGCTAAACGAAAAACTAAAAGACTCTTCGGGAGCTCTTAGCGGAATTAAACAGATTTTTAAATATTTTATGAAAATTGTTATTGGCATTAACTGAGAGCATATGCGAGATATTTTAAGACAAAAAGCAAATTTTGTTTTCGATTAGAGGTTATATATATATATTAAATTTTCTCTCTTGAAAAAAAGTTTTGAAATTGTTGCTGAAAAATCGTCAATGTGACAAAATCAATCAATATCTTTTGGAATGTAATTAAAATATTTTCTATATTTCGTAGACAAATTTATTTTTCAAATCTTTCCTCTGCATTGTAGCAAAACTTTCAAAGGTAATCAACAGCAATTTTCTTTATTCTGTTGAGAGCTTTTTTTTAATTTTTTCAAAGCCCTATTGGGCAGTATTTTTATCCACTATTTTCGCCCGATTTCTTATTTCTTTAATGGGGAAAAATAATAGACTTTCATTCCTTTTTTCCTTATCCACCGATTTCCAGGTGAAAAATCACGTTAAAAATAAAATTTGGTAACACTGTCTCGCAGCGATACAATAGAAGATCTCATAGATTCACACCACTACATACACAGATAAAAAGAGATACGTACTTTTTTTAGTTAATTTTTTTCCTTCTTTTCTCTCTTCGTTTGTTTTGTGTATTCCTCTCCTGGCCGTTGTTGCTTAGAAGATGTCTTCGTTATTGGAGATAACAATTTTCCGAGATCATTGGTATGGGGGGAATTCTCTTTTTATTTTTTCTTAAAAAAATCAGAAACGGTGGGTTTTCAACGATGGAGGCCAAGTGCTGGAACGATCTCGTTTTCGTTTAAATCCAATTCACATTTGAAATAAATATTTTGTTTTTTGTACTTTCTTTACTCCCCTCCAATTTTGTGGGTTGTTTCAACACTTTTTTTTCAATTTTTTGTATGAGATATTTATTCTCAGATTCTTCAAAGATTTTAAGATTTATTTTTCACTAGCTATTCTTTCTAATTCTCATTCACTTCACATACTTATTTTTTCTTCTTCTTGCTTCATTTGGCTTATTGTTATAACTTATTTAATTTTTTTTTTGAAACTCAATCTTCTTCTTCATCACATTTTTCTGTTAATATAATCTTTTTTTCTTCCTTCTCCTCCTCTTTCTTCTTCTTCTTCTCGTTTTCAGATTTCATTAATCTTATCCACTTTTATCGTCGTTGCGAGGAGTGTATGTGTGTTGGTGCGTTTACACACACATACACCTGGTTAAATTTTTTTTATTTTTTTCTTCTTCCATTTACCAACACCATGGCTTGACATGTGTGTAGCAAAGGTATTGATAATATCACAAAAACAACAACACCAATAACAATATGAGTAGCGTACATAAATTGCCTGAGGAGATCCAACAACTAACTACCGACGTTGCTGTAATATTCCGTTTAAATTTACAGGTGCGTTACCTACGATCAACTATTTAAGACTAACCGAAAAGTATCTCCGTTGGGGGGCAATGAGCCTCTCATGCCGAACAATAATGGCTGGCTTATACTCTGGGTAAACACCGCTCTTTTATCTTTCAGATAAACCACAAAACCTCTCTCTCTCTCCCTGTGAGTTACCAATTTTTGTTTGCTCTCCCATTCCCGCTCTCTGTCTCTTTTGGGCCAAAAGATCTTGTCATATCTGCTTTAGTTGGCAGTTCGTTCGTTCCATGTGTCGTCTGTAGCCTCCAATAAGGTTTCTCTACTAACAACAATTTATGTTTTTGTTGGTAGCCGAGTGATGTGAGTGTGTCTGTTCGTTATACCTGTTTTGTTGCCCGTAAGCTATTACTGCTAGTCGACTAAATGAACGAACGGCCGAACTGGTTTGTGTTGTCTCAAGAGTCTGATGCTTGCTGGCTTGGCCCATACATAAATGCGAGGGTATTGAAGTCGAGCTGCTGATGTGTTTCTGTGGTCGAGAACAGTGGCTCAGGGGTGGACACTCCATTGAAGACTTTGGGTCTTCCGTTATCTATATAACACCATGAGGTCTTCTTTTCCATGCTCCATAGAAGACCTAGAGGTCTTTTACACTCCATAGAAGATCTAGAGGTCCTTGCGGTCTTCTGAACTTCACATAACTATAAGACCTAGAGGTCTTCTATATTCAATAGAAGACCTAGAGGTTTCCTTTACTCCAAAGAAGACGTAGAGGTCATCTAAACTCCATAGAAGACTTAGAGGTCTTCTAGATTCCATAGAAGACTTAATGGTCTTCTAGACTCCATAGAAGATCTAGAGGTCTTCTAGACTTTATAGAAGACCTAGAGGTCTTCTTGACTGCATAGAACCTTTAGGTCTTCTAGCCTTCATAGAAGACCCATAGGTCTTCTAGACTTCATAGAAGACCCAGAGGTCTTCTAGACTTCATAGAAAACCTTGAGGTCATCTGGACTCCATAGAAGACCTAGAGGTCTTCGAGACTCCACAGAAGACCTAGAGGACTTCTGTATGCCATAGAAGACGTAGAGGCCTTCGAGACTCCACAGAAGACCTAGAGGACTTCTGTATTCCATAGAAGACCAAGAGGTCTTCTATTCTCCATAGAAGACTTAGAGATCTTCTAAATTCCATAGAAGACCTAGAGGTTTCAAGACTATAGAATACCTATTGGTCTGCAAGATAATGGAAGACCTAGAGGTCTTCTAGTCTCCATATAAGACCTGGAGGTCTCATGGACTCCATAAAAGACCTAGAGGCGTAGAGGTCTTCTTGAGTCCAAAGAAGACCCAGAGGTCTTCTAGACTTCATAGAAAACCTTGAGGTCATCTGGACTCCATAAAAGACCAAGAGGAAAACCTAGAGGTCTTCGAGACTCCACAGAAGACCAAGACGTCCTCGAGACTCCACATATGATCTAGAGGACTTATGTATTCCATAGAAGACCTAGAGGTCATCTGGACTCCATAGAAGACCAAGAGGTCTTCGAGACTCCTCAGAAAACCTATAAGTCTTTGAGACTCCACAGAAGACATAGAGGTCTTCGAGACTCCACAGAAGACCTAGAGGTCTTCTAGACTCCATAGAAGACCAAGAGGTTTTCTATTATCTATAGAAGATTTAGAGGTCTTCTAGACTCCATAGAAGACCTAGATGTTTTTAAGACTATAGAAGACCTATTGGTCTTCAAGATTATAGAAGACCTAGAGGTCTTCTAGTCTCCATAGAAGACCTAGAGGTCTCGTGGTCTCCATAGAAGACCTAGAGGTCTCATGGTCTCCATAGAAGAGCTAGAAGTCTTCTAGACTGCATGGAAGACCTGGAGGTCATCTATGGAGTTTAGAAGACCTCGAGGTCTTTTGTTCTCCTTAGAAGACCAAGAGGTCTTTTATTCTACATAGAAGACCTTGAGGTCTTCTATTCTCCTTAGGATACCTAGGGTCTTTCATGCTCCATAGAAGACCTATAGGTCTACCATGCTTCATAGAAGACTAAGAGGTCTTAGAGGTCTTCTAGACTCCATAGCCTAGCAGTTTTTGTAAAAATTTTATTCCGTCTTGTTACAATCTTTATAACCACTGTGCTCCCGTCTCGTGTAGCATATTTACGGCGATGAATTGCTGAAATGAGTTCGACTCTCCGATGTGGTCTATGGTCATAGATTATTTTTCAGTCGGTCGTTCATTCGTTCTGCCCATCGAAACAAAAGCTACCAAATCGTCGTGTAGTCAACTGGTATTGCTGTCAACCGAGAAAAAATGTTTAGCTCCAGCCTTTGGCTTAAAACATAATGACAGACAAACAGACGAACGAACGGACGAACTCACTGACATACAGACAGACAGACATACCTACATACATTCCAGGGGACGAACTCTACGTAGATTATTTTTTTTATGTTCACCAAGAGTACTGCGAGCATATACGAGTTACTGGCTGGCTGGATGTCAGTCCGTCTGTCCGTCTCTCGAAACAAAATCATATATGACGAAAAAATAACAAAAACAAATAAACAAACAACACACACGCACACTCTCACCCGAACGAGTAAACCCCAGTAGGTAATAGACGGCTATTTGGAATTGCTACTTCTGTTTGAGCCGCGTCTGCCGTTCGTTATCAGCTATGAACCGCCACCTTAGCGCATGCGTGTGCACACAGACTGAGCGAGCACCCTGTGGTCGCAATGCTAATGGGTTTTACTAGGAAACCAACAAAACCCAGGAATCCTTGCCCTTTGTAAATGTTTTCTTCAATGGATTTGTTTTGTTGTTGTATTTGTATTTCGTTTGGATATCAAAAAACAAAAAATGTTTTTTGTGAAACAACTGGAAAATGGAAATGGGTTATTTTTTAAACGTCTGTTTTTTTTGGGTATGGGGGAAATTTCGATAAACACGTACACAAGTCTAGGCAGTATTTCCTTTATTCCGAAAAAAATACAAACGAACCTTAAGTCAAATATTTGGATTGGCAACGGGGAAAAAGTGTGAAATGGGAAAGGTGAAGGCAAAAGTGCCAGGGAGTTCAGTAAAAGTGGTAGGAGATTAGTATTAGGAACCAAATGATAGATGAAGACCTAGAGCTCTTCTATGGGACCATAGAAGACCTTGAGCTCTTCTATGGGACCATAGAAGACCTTGAGCTCTTCTATGGGACCATAGAAGACCTTGAGCTATTCTATGGGCCCATAACAGATCTTGAGCTCTTCTATGGGACCATAGAAGACCTTGAGATCTTCTATGGGACCATGGAAGACCTCGAGCTCTTCTATGGGACCATGGAAGACCTCGAGCTCTTCTATGGGACCATAGAAGACCTTGAGCTCTTCTATGGGACCATAGAAGGCCTTGAGCTCTTCTATGGGCCATAGAAGACCTTGAGCTCTTCTATGGGCCATAGAAGACCCTGAGCTCTTCTATGGGCCATAGAAGACCTTGAGCTCTTCTATGGGACCATAGAAGACCTTGAGCTCTTCTATGGGACCATAGAAGACCTTGAGCTCTTCTATGGGACCATAGAAGACCTTGAGCTCTTCTATGGGACCATAGAAGACCTTGAGCTCTTCTATGGGACCATAGAAGACCTTGAGATCTTCTATGGGGCCATAGAAGACCTTGAGCTATTCTATGGGCCCATAACAGATCTTGAGCTCTTCTATGGGACCATAGAAGACCTTGAGATCTTCTATGGGACCATGGAAGACCTTGAGCTCTTCTATGGGACCATAGAAGACCTTGAGCTCTTCTATGGGACCATAGAAGACCTTGAGCTCTTCTATGGGACCATAGAAGACCTTGAGCTCTTCTATGGGACCATAGAAGACCTTGAGCTCTTCTATGGGACCATAGAAGACCTTGAGCTCTTCTATGGGACCATAGAAGACCTTGAGCTCTTCTATGCGACCATAGAATACCTTGAGCCCTTCTATGGGATCATAGAAGACCTTGAGCTCTTCTATGGGACCATAGAAGACCTTGAGCTCTTCTATGGGACCATAGAAGACCTTGAGCTCTTCTATGGGACCATAGAAGACCTTGAGCTCTTCTATGGGACCATAGAAGGCCTTGAGCTCTTCTATGGGACCATAGAAGGCCTTGAGCTCTTCTATGGGCCATAGAAGACCCTGAGCTCTTCTATGGGCCATAGAAGACCCTGAGCTCTTCTATGGGACCATAGAAGACCTTGAGATCTTCTATGGGACCATGGAAGACCTCGAGCTCTTCTATGGGACCATGGAAGACCTCGCGCTCTTCTATGGGACCATAGAAGACCTCGAGCTCTTCTATGGGACCATAGAAGATCTTGAGCTCTTCTATGGGACCATAGAAGGCCTTGAGCTCTTCTATGGGCCATAGAAGACCTTGAGCTCTTCTATGGGCCATAGAAGACCCTGAGCTCTTCTATGGGCCATAGAAGACCTTGAGCTCTTCTATGGGACCATAGAAGACCTTGAGCTCTTCTATGGGACCATAGAAGACCTTGAGATCTTCTATGGGGCCATAGAAGACCTTGAGCTATTCTATGGGCCCATAACAGATCTTGAGCTCTTCTATGGGACCATAGAAGACCTTGAGATCTTCTATGGGACCATGGAAGACCTTGAGCTCTTCTATGGGACCATAGAAGACCTTGAGCTCTTCTATGGGACCATAGAAGACCTTGAGCTCTTCTATGGGACCATAGAAGACCTTGAGCTCTTCTATGGGACCATAGAAGACCTTGAGCTCTTCTATGGGACCATAGAAGGCCTTGAGCTCTTCTATGGGCCATAGAAGACCTTGAGCTCTTCTATGGGCCATAGAAGACCTTGAGCTCTTCTATGGGCCATAGAAGACCTTGAGCTCTTCTATGGGCCATAGAAGACCTTGAGCTCTTCTATGGGCCATAGAAGACCTTGAGCTCTTCTATGGGACCATAGAAGGCCTTGAGCTCTTCTATGGGCCATAGAAGACCTTGAGCTCTTCTATGGGCCATAGAAGACCTTGAGCTCTTCTATGGGCCATAGAAGATCTTGAGCTCTTCTATGGGACCATAGAAGACCTTGAGCTCTTCTATGTGACCATAGAAGACCTTGAGCTCTTCTATGGGACCATAGAAGACCTTGAGCTCTTCTATGGGACCATAGAAGACCTTGAGCTCTTCTATGGGACCATAGAAGACCTTGAGCTCTTCTATGGGACCATAGAAGACCTTGAGCTCTTCTATGGGACCATAGAAGACCTTGAGCTCTTCTATGGGACCATAGAAGACCTTGAGCTCTTCTATGGGACCATAGAAGACCTTGAGCTCTTCTATGGGACCATAGAAGACCTTGAGCTCTTCTATGGGACCATAGAAGACCTTGAGCTCTTCTATGGGACCATAGAAGACCTTGAGCTCTTCTATGGGACCATAGAAGACCTTGAGCTCTTCTATGGGACCATAGAAGACCTTGAGCTCTTCTATGGGACCATAGAAGACCTTGAGCTCTTCTATGGGACCATAGAAGACCTTGAGCTCTTCTATGGGACCATAGAAGACCTTGAGCTCTTCTATGGGACCATAGAAGACCTTGAGCTCTTCTATGGGACCATAGAAGACCTTGAGCTCTTCTATGGGACCATAGAAGACCTTGAGCTCTTCTATGGGACCATAGAAGACCTTGAGCTCTTCTATGGGACCATAGAAGACCTTGAGCTCTTCTATGGGACCATAGAAGACCTTGAGCTCTTCTATGGGACCATAGAAGACCTTGAGCTCTTCTATGGGACCATAGAAGACCTTGAGCTCTTCTATGGGACCATAGAAGACCTTGAGCTCTTCTATGGGACCATAGAAGACCTTGAGCTCTTCTATGGGACCATAGAAGACCTTGAGCTCTTCTATGGGACCATAGAAGACCTTGAGCTCTTCTATGGGACCATAGAAGACCTTGAGCTCTTCTATGGGACCATAGAAGACCTTGAGCTCTTCTATGGGACCATAGAAGACCTTGAGCTCTTCTATGGGACCATAGAAGACCTTGAGCTCTTCTATGGGACCATAGAAGACCTTGAGCTCTTCTATGGGACCATAGAAGACCTTGAGCTCTTCTATGGGACCATAGAAGACCTTGAGCTCTTCTATGGGACCATAGAAGACCTTGAGCTCTTCTATGGGACCATAGAAGACCTTGAGCTCTTCTATGGGACCATAGAAGACCTTGAGCTCTTCTATGGGACCATAGAAGACCTTGTGCTCTTCTATGGGACCATAGAAGACCTTGAGCTCTTCTATGGGACCATAGAAGACCTTGTGCTCTTCTATGGGACCATAGAAGACCTTGTGCTCTTCTATGGGACCATAGAAGACCTTGTGCTCTCTATGGGACCATAAAAGACCTTGTGCTCTTCTATGGGACCATAGAAGACCTTGAGCTCTTCTTTGGACCATAGAATCATATGAGCTCTTCTGTGGACCATAGAAGCCGATGAGCTCTTCTATGGACCATTGAAGCCCATGAGCTCTTCTATGGACCATAGAAGCCCATTAGCTCTTCTCTGGACCATAGAAGCTCATGAGATTTTTTATGAATCAAAAGAAGCCCATGAGCTCTTCTATGGACTATATAAACAATAGAAGATCTTGGGTTCCTCTTAAGCAAAAATGTGAAGTGTTCTATAAAAGTTGATTATCTGCAGGTCTCATGTGGGGCGTTTCTGTTCGCCAACTTGATCAACTTATCATAATCTGTCATTTGTATAAATTATAAATATAATGTTATAATGTATTTTTTTAATTCATTACAAATTTTTTGTAATTAAAAGTATCGAATTTTATGGCCCATTTCGAGAGCATGACACCCGACTCGTAACGAGCCAACGATAATTCAAAGGTGACGAAAACATAAACTTTCTACTCCGACTTTATGGCCCATCCATGGGGGCACATTCTTATGACACTCTTTGTCTGTTTTAATCGAATCTTCAGAATGCATATCAAGTTCCTTTTATTGGCCCATGAATAAAACACTAAAATATATATTCATGTGACATTATATGGCAAATAAAAAAATTTATTACCTCCATGCCCCGAAATGATTGTCAATCAGCGAGAGTCGTAGGAAGATTTACACAAAACAAAAATTAGAAGCTGTAAAAAAGTTGAGACTTTAGGTGACACAGCCAACCCTTTTTTATCATCGTATTGGCGAACATTTTTATGATTCTAATCAATTTGTGAAGTAGCAACGACCAATGGAGCATAATTCAAAACCGATTGTACGGCATTCATAGGCAGTCAACCAAGCAGCTAGCAAGCCGGCCAGCTAGCCAGTCAGCCAGCCATTCAACCACCTTACTTGTTTGTAATTATCTTCCAACATAAACACTAGCTGTGTGTTTTTTTCTCAATTCTGGCTTGACGCTTTCAGGTTTGTGCGTAGGTATGTGTGAAAATGTTGTAGCAGCGCAAGCAACCAGCAAGAAAGTAGAACCACTTTTTGGCGCTTGGCTTGACAGTTACAGTGGGTAGCGAAAGGGTTTTAATTGTCAAAAAATATAAAAAAATAAATAAAAAAAATAATCCTTGAAAAAATATTATTTAAAAAATCCACGTTTGGTGGTCTGATGGTCCTTGAAAAAATATTATTTAAAAAATCCACGTTTGGTGGTCTGATGGTCCTTGAAAAAATATTCTTTAAAAAATCCACGTTTGGTGGTCTGATGGTCCTTGAAAAAATATTCTTTAAAAAATCCACGTTTGGTGGTCTGATGGTCCTTGAAAAAATATTATTTAAAAAATCCACGTTTGGTGGTCTGATGGTCCTTGAAAAAATATTCTTTAAAAAATCCACGTTTGGTGGTCTGATGGTCCTTGAAAAAATATTCTTTAAAAAATCCACGTTTGGTGGTCTGATGGTCCTTGAAAAAATATTCTTTAAAAAATCCACGTTTGGTGGTCTGATGGTCCTTGAAAAAATATTCTTTAAAAAATCCACGTTTTGTGGTCTGATGGTGCTTGAAAAAATATTCTTTAAAAAATCCACGTTTAGTGGTCTGATGTTCCTTGAAAAATATTCTTTAAAAAATCCACGTTTCTGTTGGTCCTTGAAAAAATATTCTTTAAAAAATCCACGTTTCTGTTGGTCCTTGAAAAATATTCTTTAAAAAATCCACGTTTGGTGGTCATTGAAAAAATATTTTTTAAAAAATCCACGTTTGGTGGTCCTTGAAAAAATATTCTTTAAAAAATCCACGTTTAGTGGTCTGATGTTCCTTGAAAAATATTTTTTTAAAAAATCCACGTTTGGTGGTCCTTGAAAAAATATTCTTTAAAAAATCCACGTTTGGTGGTCCTTGAAAAAATATTCTTTAAAAAATCCACGTTTAGTGGTCTGATGTTCCTTGAAAATTATTCTTTAAAAAATCCACGTTTGGTGGCCCTTGAAAAAATATTCTTTAAAAAATCCACGTTTGGTGGTCCTTGAAAAAATATTCTTTAAAAAATCCACGTTTGGTGGTCCTTGAAAAAATATTCTTTAAAAAATCCACGTTTGGTGGTCCTTGAAAAAATATTCTTTAAAAAATCCACGTTTGGTGGTACTTGAAAAAATATTTTTTAAAAATCCACGTTTGGTGGTCCTTGAAAAAATATTCTTTAAAAAATCCACGTTTGGTGGTCTGATGGTGCTTGAAAAAATATTCTTTAAAAAATCCACGTTTGGTGGTCTGATGGTGCTTGAATAAATATTCTTTAAAAAATCCACGTTTGGTGGTCTGATGGTGCTTGAATAAATATTCTTTAAAAAATCCACGTTTGGTGGTCCTTGAAAAAATATTCTTTAAAAAATCCACGTTTGGTGGTCTGATGATCGTTGAAAAAATATTCTTTAAAAAATCCACGTTTGGTGGTCTGATGATCGTTGAAAAAATATTCTTTGAAAAATCCACGTTTCTATTGGTCCTTAAAAAAATATTCTTTGAAAAATCCACGTTTCTGTTGGTCCTTAAAAAAATATTCTTTAAAAAATCCACGTTTCTGTTGGTCCTTAAAAAAATACTCTTTGAAAAATCCACGTTTCTATTGGTCCTTAAAAAAATATTCTTTGAAAAATCCACGTTTCTGTTGGTCCTTAAAAAAATATTCTTTAAAAAATCCACGTTTCTGTTGGTCCTTAAAAAAATACTCTTTAAAAAATCCACGTTTCTGTTGGTCCTTGAAAAAATATTCTTTAAAAAAATCCACGTTTCTGTTGGTCCTTGAAAAAATATTTTTTAAAAAAATCCACGAAATCCAAGTTTCTTGTCTAAATTTTCCTTAAAAAATAATTGTAAAAATTCATCCGTCGGATCTTCAGAATTCTTCCTCTAACTTTTCTTTTGTTTTCCACTGTACTTAACCTCCCGTATGCGTGTGTTCGCCATGAGTGTGTTGGTGTAAGTATGATTTACCAGTTAGTAGGCACATCAAACAGTAATCTGCTACCATTTTAGTGCAACTGTTGAAAGCATATCTGGTCTGGTGCTGTTACTGCTGCTGTTGCCGTTGCGTCTCTTCTTTTTGTTCGTTTTCTTCTACATCTTCCTCTTCGCTCATTATCATAATGTGTATGGCGTTGATGGTGGACTTGTTGTTTCTACATTCTCTGTAGATTGGTAACCAAATCCAGGAACATAACCAGATCGACCACAACGCATCCAACGAACAAACCCGATATGCATCCATTTTTTCTGGGAGTATCAAGTATCTTTTGCCACACACTACACTCGTAGGCAACATGCGATATGAAGCGGAGCATTCGAACGAATGTGAAAAAAAGCAGATGATGATGACGATGATGATCTTGGGAGTTCTGTAAAATGATTATCACTGCTGTTTTTGTTACGAAACAAAAATCAAAAGGAAGAAGCTTTAGGCTTGCCACATTTTCTTATCCTAAAACATCTGGGTAGAAATTTCGAAAGTTTCCTCTTTTAAAAAGTGATCACAAATTGTAGCTAAGAACCCCGAAATGTCAATATTTAAGGAGTTATGGCCATTTTAAAGTATGCTATTTTTCCTCTTTTAAAAAGTGATCACAAATTACAGCTAAAAACCCCGAAATGTCAATATTTAAGTAGTTATGGCCATTTTAAAGTATGCTATTTTTCTTCTTTTAAAAAGTGATGACAAATTATAGCTCAAAACCCCGAAATGTCAATATTTAAGGAGTTATGGCCATTTTAAAGTATGCTATTTTTCCTCTCTTAAAAAGTGATCACAAATTATAGCTAAAAACCCCGAAATGTCAATATTTAAGGAGTTATGGCCATTTTAAAGTATGCTATTTTTCCCCCTTTAAAAAGTGATCACAAATTATAGCTAAAAACCCCGAAATGTCAATATTTAAGGAGTTATGGCCATTTTAAAGTATGCTATTTTTCCTTTTTAAAAAACTGATCACAAATTATAGCTAAAAACCCCGAAATGTCAATATTTAAGGAGTTATGGCCATTTTAAAGTATGCTATTTTTCCACTTTAAAAAAGTGATCACAAATTATAGCTAAAAACCCCGAAATGTCAATATTTAAGGAGTTATGGCCATTTTAAAGTATGCTATTTTTCCTCTTTAAAAAAGTGATCACAAATTATACCTAAGAACCCCGAAATGTCAATATTTAAGGAGTTATGGCCATTTTAAAGTATGCTATTTTTCCTCTTTTAAAAAGTGATCACAAATTACAGCTAAAAACCCCGAAATGTCAATATTTAAGGAGTTAAGGCCATTTTAAAGTATGCTATTTTTCCTTTTTTAAAAAGTGATCACAAATAATAGCTAAAAACCCCGAAATATCAATATTTAAGTAGTTATGGCCATTTTAAAGTATGCTATTTTTCTTCTTTTAAAAAGTGATGACAAATTATAGCTCAAAACCCCGAAATGTCAATATTTAAGGAGTTATGGCCATTTTAAAGTATGCTATTTTTCCTCTCTTAAAAAGTGATCACAAATTATAGCTAAAAACCCCGAAATGTCAATATTTAAGGAGTTATGGCCATTTTAAAGTATGCTATTTTTCTTCTTTTAAAAAGTGATCACAAATTATAGCTAAAAATCCTGAAATGTCAATATTTAAGGAGTTATGGCCATTTTAAAGTATGCTATTTTTCCTTTTTAAAAAACTGATCACAAATTATAGCTAAAAACCCCGAAATGTCAATATTTAAGGAGTTATGGCCATTTTAAAGTATGCTATTTTTCCACTTTAAAAAAGTGATCACAAATTATAGCTAAAAACCCCGAAATGTCAATATTTAAGGAGTTATGGCCATTTTAAAGTATGCTATTTTTCCACTTTAAAAAAGTGATCACAAATTATAGCTAAAAATCCTGAAATGTCAATATTTAAGGAGTTATGGCCATTTTAAAGTATGCTATTTTTCCACTTTAAAAAAGTGATCACAAATTATAGCTAAAAACCCCAAAATGTCAATATTTAAGGAGTTATGGCCATTTTAAAGTATGCTATTTTTCCACTTTAAAAAAGTGATCACAAATTATAGCTAAAAACCCCAAAATGTCAATATTTAAGGAGTTATGGCCATTTTAAAGTATGCTATTTTTCCTCTTTAAAAAAGTGATCACAAATTATAGCTAAAAACCCCGAAATGTCAATATTTAAGGAGTTATGGCCATTTTAAAGTTTGCTATTTTTCCACTTTAAAAAAGTGATCACAAATTATAGCTAAAAACCCCAAAATGTCAATATTTAAGGAGTTATGGCCATTTTAAAGTATGCTATTTTTCCACTTTAAAAAAGTGATCACAAATTATAACTAAAAACCCCGAAATGTCAATATTTAAGGAGTTATGGCCATTTTAAAGTATGCTATTTTTCCTTCTTAAAAAGTGATCACAAATTATAGCTAAAAACCCCGAAATGTCAATATTTAAGGAGTTGTGGCCATTTTAAAGTATGCTATTTTTCCTTCTTAAAAAGTGATCACAAATTATAGCTAAAAACCCCGAAATGTCAATATTTAAGGAGTTATGGCCATTTTAAAGTATGCTATTTTTCCTTCTTAAAAAGTGATCACAAATTATAGCTAAAAACCCCGAAATGTCAATATTTAAGGAGTTATGGCCATTTTAAAGTATGCTATTTTTCTCTCTTAAAGAGTGATCAAAATATATAGCTAAAAACTCCGAAATGTCAATATTTAAGGAGTTATGGCCATTTTAAAGTATGCTATTTTTCCACTTTAAAAAAGTCATCACAAATTATAGCTAAAAACCCCGAAATGTCAATATTTAAGGAGTTATGGCCATTTTAAAGTATGCTATTTTTCCTTTTTAAAAAACTGATCACAAATTATAGCTAAAAACCCCGAAATGTCAATATTTAAGGAGTTATGGCCATTTTAAAGTATGCTATTTTTCCTCTTTAAAAAAGTGATCACAAATTATAGCTAAAAACCCCGAAATGTCAATATTTAAGGAGTTATGGCCATTTTAAAGTATGCTATTTTTCCACTTTAAAAAAGTGATCACAAATTATAGCTAAAAACCCCAAAATGTCAATATTTAAGGAGTTATGGCCATTTTAAAGTATGCTATTTTTCCACTTTAAAAAAGTGATCACAAATTATAACTAAAAACCCCGAAATGTCAATATTTAAGGAGTTATGGCCATTTTAAAGTATGCTATTTTTCCTTCTTAAAAAGTGATCACAAATTATAGCTAAAAACCCCGAAATGTCAATATTTAAGGAGTTGTGGCCATTTTAAAGTATGCTATTTTTCCTTCTTAAAAAGTGATCACAAATTATAGCTAAAAACCCCGAAATGTCAATATTTAAGGAGTTATGGCCATTTTAAAGTATGCTATTTTTCCTTCTTAAAAAGTGATCACAAATTATAGCTAAAAACCCCGAAATGTCAATATTTAAGGAGTTATGGCCATTTTAAAGTATGCTATTTTTCTCTCTTAAAGAGTGATCAAAATATATAGCTAAAAACTCCGAAATGTCAATATTTAAGGAGTTATGGCCATTTTAAAGTATGCTATTTTTCCACTTTAAAAAAGTCATCACAAATTATAGCTAAAAACCCCGAAATGTCAATATTTAAGGAGTTATGGCCATTTTAAAGTATGCTATTTTTCCTTTTTAAAAAACTGATCACAAATTATAGCTAAAAACCCCGAAATGTCAATATTTAAGGAGTTATGGCCATTTTAAAGTATGCTATTTTTCCACTTTAAAAAAGTGATCACAAATTATAGCTAAAAACCCCGAAATGTCAATATTTAAGGAGTTATGGCCATTTTAAAGTATGCTATTTTTCCACTTTAAAAAAGTGATCACAAATTATAGCTAAAAATCCTGAAATGTCAATATTTAAGGAGTTATGGCCATTTTAAAGTATGCTATTTTTCCACTTTAAAAAAGTGATCACAAATTATAGCTAAAAACCCCAAAATATCAATATTTAAGGAGTTATGGCCATTTTAAAGTATGCTATTTTTCCACTTTAAAAAAGTGATCACAAATTATAGCTAAAAACCCCAAAATGTCAATATTTAAGGAGTTATGGCCATTTTAAAGTATGCTATTTTTCCTCTTTAAAAAAGTGATCACAAATTATAGCTAAAAACCCCGAAATGTCAATATTTAAGGAGTTATGGCCATTTTAAAGTATGCTATTTTTCCACTTTAAAAAAGTGATCACAAATTATAGCTAAAAACCCCAAAATGTCAATATTTAAGGAGTTATGGCCATTTTAAAGTATGCTATTTTTCCACTTTAAAAAAGTGATCACAAATTATAACTAAAAACCCCGAAATGTCAATATTTAAGGAGTTATGGCCATTTTAAAGTATGCTATTTTTCCACTTTAAAAAAGTGATCACAAATTATAGCTAAAAACCCCAAAATGTCAATATTTAAGGAGTTATGGCCATTTTAAAGTATGCTATTTTTCCACTTTAAAAAAGTGATCACAAATTATAGCTAAAAACCCCAAAATGTCAATATTTAAGGAGTTATGGCCATTTTAAAGTATGCTATTTTTCCTCTTTAAAAAAGTGATCACAAATTATAGCTAAAAACCCCGAAATGTCAATATTTAAGGAGTTGTGGCCATTTTAAAGTATGCTATTTTTCCTTCTTAAAAAGTGATCACAAATTATAGCTAAAAACCCCGAAATGTCAATATTTAAGGAGTTATGGCCATTTTAAAGTATGCTATTTTTCCTTCTTAAAAAGTGATCACAAATTATAGCTAAAAACCCCGAAATGTCAATATTTAAGGAGTTATGGCCATTTTAAAGTATGCTATTTTTCTCTCTTAAAGAGTGATCAAAATATATAGCTAAAAACTCCGAAATGTCAATATTTAAGGAGTTATGGCCATTTTAAAGTATGCTATTTTTCCACTTTAAAAAAGTCATCACAAATTATAGCTAAAAACCCCGAAATGTCAATATTTAAGGAGTTATGGCCATTTTAAAGTATGCTATTTTTCCTTTTTAAAAACTGATCACAAATTATAGCTAAAAACCCCGAAATGTCAATATTTAAGGAGTTATGGCCATTTTAAAGTATGCTATTTTTCCACTTTAAAAAAGTGATCACAAATTATAGCTAAAAACCCCGAAATGTCAATATTTAAGGAGTTATGGCCATTTTAAAGTATGCTATTTTTCCACTTTAAAAAAGTGATCACAAATTATAGCTAAAAATCCTGAAATGTCAATATTTAAGGAGTTATGGCCATTTTAAAGTATGCTATTTTTCCACTTTAAAAAAGTGATCACAAATTATAGCTAAAAACCCCAAAATGTCAATATTTAAGGAGTTATGGCCATTTTAAAGTATGCTATTTTTCCACTTTAAAAAAGTGATCACAAATTATAGCTAAAAACCCCAAAATGTCAATATTTAAGGAGTTATGGCCATTTTAAAGTATGCTATTTTTCCTCTTTAAAAAAGTGATCACAAATTATAGCTAAAAACCCCGAAATGTCAATATTTAAGGAGTTATGGCCATTTTAAAGTATGCTATTTTTCCACTTTAAAAAAGTGATCACAAATTATAGCTAAAAACCCCAAAATGTCAATATTTAAGGAGTTATGGCCATTTTAAAGTATGCTATTTTTCCACTTTAAAAAAGTGATCACAAATTATAACTAAAAACCCCGAAATGTCAATATTTAAGGAGTTATGGCCATTTTAAAGTATGCTATTTTTCCTTCTTAAAAAGTGATCACAAATTATAGCTAAAAACCCCGAAATGTCAATATTTAAGGAGTTGTGGCCATTTTAAAGTATGCTATTTTTCCTTCTTAAAAAGTGATCACAAATTATAGCTAAAAACCCCGAAATGTCAATATTTAAGGAGTTATGGCCATTTTAAAGTATGCTATTTTTCCTTCTTAAAAAGTGATCACAAATTATAGCTAAAAACCCCGAAATGTCAATATTTAAGGAGTTATGGCCATTTTAAAGTATGCTATTTTTCTCTCTTAAAGAGTGATCAAAATATATAGCTAAAAACTCCGAAGTGTCAATATTTAAGGAGTTATGGCCATTTTAAAGTATGCTATTTTTCCACTTTAAAAAAGTCATCACAAATTATAGCTAAAAACCCCGAAATGTCAATATTTAAGGAGTTATGGCCATTTTAAAGTATGCTATTTTTCCACTTTAAAAAAGTGATCACAAATTATAGCTAAAAATCCTGAAATGTCAATATTTAAGGAGTTATGGCCATTTTAAAGTATGCTATTTTTCCACTTTAAAAAAGTGATCACAAATTATAGCTAAAAACCCCAAAATGTCAATATTTAAGGAGTTATGGCCATTTTAAAGTATGCTATTTTTCCTCTTTAAAAAAGTGATCACAAATTATAGCTAAAAACCCCGAAATGTCAATATTTAAGGAGTTATGGCCATTTTAAAGTATGCTATTTTTCCACTTTAAAAAAGTGATCACAAATTATAGCTAAAAACCCCAAAATGTCAATATTTAAGGAGTTATGGCCATTTTAAAGTATGCTATTTTTCCTCTTTAAAAAAGTGATCACAAATTATAGCTAAAAACCCCGAAATGTCAATATTTAAGGAGTTATGGCCATTTTAAAGTATGCTATTTTTCCACTTTAAAAAAGTGATCACAAATTATAGCTAAAAACCCCGAAATGTAAATATTTAAGGAGTTATGGCCATTTTAAAGTATGCTGATTTTCCTCTTTAAAAAAGTGATCACAAATTATAGCTAAAAACCCCGAAATGTCAATATTTAAGGAGTTATGGCCACTTTAAAGTATGCTATTTTTCCTCTTTTAAAAAGTGATCACAAATAATAGCCAAAAACTCCGAAATGTCAATATTTAAGGAGTTATGACCATTTTAAAGTATGCTATTTTTCCTCTATTAAAAAGTGATCACAAATTATAGCTAAAAACTCCGAAATGTCAATATTTAAGGAGTTATGGCCATTTTAAAGTATGCTATTTTTCCTCTTTTAAAAAGTGATCACTAATTATAGCTAAAAACCCCAAAATGTCAATATTTAAGGAGTTATGGCCATTTAAAAGTATGCTATTTTTCCTCCTTTAAAAAGTGATCACAAATTATAGCTAAAAGCCCCGAAATGTCAATATTTAAGGAGTTATGGCCATTTTAAAGTATGCTATTTTTCCCCCTTTAAAAAGTGATCACAAATTTTAGTTAAAAACCCCGAAATGTCTATATTTAAGGAGTTATGGCCATTTTAAAGTATGCTATTTTTCCTCTTTACAAAAGTGATCACAAATTATAGCCAAAAACCCCGAAATGTCAATATTTAAGGAGTTATGGCCATTTTAAAGTATGCTATTTTTCCTTTTTAAAAAACTGATCACAAATTATAGCTAAAAACCCCGAAATGTCAATATTTAAGGAGTTATGGCCATTTTAAAGTATGCTATTTTTCCTCTTTACAAAAGTGATCACAAATTATAGCTAAAAACCCCGAAATGTAAATATTTAAGGAGTTATGGCCATTTTAAAGTATGCTGATTTTCCTCTTTAAAAAAGTGATCACAAATTATAGCTAAAAACCCCGAAATGTCAATATTTAAGGAGTTATGGCCACTTTAAAGTATGCTATTTTTCCTCTTTTAAAAAGTGATCACAAATAATAGCCAAAAACTCCGAAATGTCAATATTTAAGGAGTTATGACCATTTTAAAGTATGCTATTTTTCCTCTTTTAAAAAGTGATCACAAATTATAGCTAAAAACTCCGAAATGTCAATATTTAAGGAGTTATGGCCATTTTAAAGTATGCTATTTTTCCTCTTTTAAAAAGTGATCACTAATTATAGCTAAAAACCCCAAAATGTCAATATTTAAGGAGTTATGGCCACTTTAAAGTATGCTATTTTTCCTCTTTTAAAAAGTGATCACAAATTATAGCTAAAAACCCCGAAATGTCAATATTTAAGGAGTTATGGCCATTTAAAAGTATGCTATTTTTCCTCCTTTAAAAAGTGATCACAAATTATAGCTAAAAGCCCCGAAATGTCAATATTTAAGGAGTTATGGCCATTTTATAGTATGCTATTTTTCTCTTTGAAAAAGTGATCACAAATTATAGCTAAAAACCCCGAAATGTCAATATTTAAGGAGTTATGGCCATTTTAAAGTATGCTATTTTTCCCCCTTTAAAAAGTGATCACAAATTTTAGTTAAAAACCCCGAAATGTGTATATTTAAGGAGTTATGGCCATTTTAAAGTATGCTATTTTTCCTCTTTACAAAAGTGATCACAAATTATAGCCAAAAACCCCGAAATGTCAATATTTAAGGAGTTATGGCCATTTTAAAGTATGCTATTTTTCCTTTTTAAAAAACTGATCACAAATTATAGCTAAAAACCCCGAAATGTCAATATTTAAGGAGTTATGGCCATTTTAAAGTATGCTATTTTTCCTTTTTAAAAAACTGATCACAAATTATAGCTAAAAACCCCGAAATGTCAATATTTAAGGAGTTATGGCCATTTTAAAGTATGCTATTTTTCCTCTTTAAATAAGTGATCACAAATTATAGCTAAAAACCCCGAAATGTCAATATTTAAGGAGTTATGGCCATTTAAAAAAATCAAGAATTCGTCCGTCCGTCCATGTATTTTTGTAAACAAAGTACAGGTCGCATTTATTGCCCGATCCAGATGAAATTTTGCACAAATCATTTGTTTGACCCAATGACGAACCCCATTAAAATTGGAATTAGGTCTGAAAATAAGTATGGCAAATTTGATTGAAGTTGGTTCAGATATAGTTATAGCTCCTATATATATTGTTCATCCGATTTATTATTTTTGTTCTCTGCAGCCGTAATATGCACTCTATAACAACGATATTTTGGAAAATATATCAAATACAGCTCAGAAATATTTTGCTAAATTTTACCGAGATCGATTCAGATTTGGAAATAGGTCCCATATATCTTCGTCCGATTTGACTTTTATTGTGCACCAAAGTAGCCCAAATGGGATGGAATTTGGCACTTACAAATTTGTGAAAATCGGTTCAGACATAGCTATAGGTCCCATATATATAGTTTATCCGATTTATTGTATTTGTTCTCCACAGTCGTAATATGCACTCCGTAACAACGATATTCCGGGAAGTATATCAAATATAGCTCTGAAATATCTTTGCTAAATTTTATAGAAATCGGTTCAGATTTGGATATAGCTCATATATATCTTTTTTCCGATTTCAAGTTAATTGTGCACCAAATGGGTTATACAAGCCCGAATTGAAAAGGTACAAATTCCTCGGAAAATTTAGTCGAAATCGATTCAGAGGAGTATATTCCTCTCTCATATCTTAGTTCCTTTGATATGATTTAATTTTTAATTCTCACAAATTCCTCATAAAAACTTTTATATGTTATGTAAAGCTCTGCTAAATCAGTGGTCTCATAGCCCTGAAAAATATTCTTTAAAAAATCCACATTTATCCTTTAGAAATTATTCTGGGTGTTCTAAAGAGAGATTATTGGCGATGTTCATTAAAAGAATTTATGTCCATGTCTAAAAACCCGCCTGAGAAGCCTTAAGTCCAAAAAATTGCATTCACGTCCTTTTTTCCTTCTAAGCTATCCTTTGTGGAGATGATTTTTTGAAGGCCTTTTGCTATAGAAGACACTTATAAAGGGTCTTCCGTCTATAGACCTTTTAAAAAATTGGTCTATGTATGTCCTACACAAAGGCTTTCAGTCTATTAATGTCCTGTGATAATTATTTAAATTATTTTTCGACAGAAGACATCTGTATTCCATTGCAAAGATTCTTAAGGTAGGTCTTTTATCTCCAGGTGTACTCTTTGTAGCAAACTCCCAGATAACTTTTTTAGGGTCTTTTCTCGAAGAATGGCCTTTTCCAGTAGTCGTTTAAAGCCCCTCCTTCTCTACAAGACATTTGCAGAGGATTTTTAGTTATCCCCAGACTGTGGAAGTCCTATTGAGAGGTCATCTCTTGTTTGAAGACCTTTGGAAAGGTTTGATTTTTCCATAACAGAACTGATATTAACAGAGTGATTTTTAAATGTCCTCTAAAAAGCTTTTTTTATCCATACTTCCTATGGTAGACCCTTATAGGCGTCTTTTATTCACAAAATTCCTCTGAGAGCACTTTTTCTATAGAAGACCCTTATTAAAACCTAATATAAAATTGGCCATAATGTCCAGTGAAAAGGTTTATATTCTTATTCAACAGAACACTTCTGGAATGGAATTCTTTAAGAAGCTTCTTAAAGCAAGTTTTTATATCTAGGTGTTCTCTCTGTAGAGGACTCCCACATATCTTTAGGGCTTTCCTCCAGAAATGACCTTTTCCAGAAGTCTTTCAAAGCCCTCTCTTCTCTAGAAGTAATTTCCAAAGGATTTTTAGTTATCCCCAGACTGTGGAAGTCCTATGGAGAGGTCATCTCTTTTTTGAAGACCTTTGGAAAGGTTTGATTTTTCCTCAACAGAACTAATATTAACCGAGTGATTTGTAATTGTCCTCTAAAAAGCTTTTCTATCCATACTTCCTGTAGTAGAATAGGCGTATTTTATCCACAAATTTACCCTGAGAACCCTTTTTCTATTCCAAACCCTCACCATTATTACCAGCCACTAATTATACGGCAACCTTGATGTGAACGGACTGCACACCATTCTCTAGTCAAATACACGTGCACAGAACCTGTTCTCCAGACTCTCTGAGAGTGTTCATGCAACGTAATTATCATCATCATCATCATCGTCATGGTCGTCATTGCTGTTGGCTTGTAAGCCACCTTGCACATTCACTTACAACTACCAACACAAGCGTTCCCGCCGCTGTTGATGGATGGATAGATGAATGATGTTGAATGTTTCTCACCAGCCATGCAACAGCATACATGTATGTGTATCTATCTCAACACTCACACCAACACACACACACATGCATGCATTTAATTTATTATTACTTTTGATGATAATTTTGCCTGGCTACTCGTCATTTTGTATGGCTGCGCGTGCGCAACCACTCAACCATACAATGCAGCGCAACTAACTGAATGACTGACTGACTGGCTGGTTGGTTGGTTGACTATCCGCCACTATCTGTTGCTTGGCATATGCCGTGTTGCATCGTGTGTATGCATGTGTGTGTGTGTGTTCGTAGGTAGTTTGAGTTAACTACTGCTGACTGTTGCCGTTTGGTTGCAGCACCACCTGACTGACTGATATTTGCTACTGCTTGCTACCCGGCTTCTTGTTGTTCCACTACCACTACCACCACCACCGCCGCCGCCATAACCACCGCTGTGACTGTGACTACTGTTGGCCGTTGATGCCACTGCAACTACTTGAGTTACGTAGCGCAACCAAGCGAGCAACCGAAGCCCAAGACTAGTAATAGATACCAGCTAACCATGTTGAGCGAACATTGCAGATTTGTTGGCGATTTGTTTTGCTGACCAACCAACCAAACCGAGCCAACAACCTGCTAGCTGGACATGTGGCTGCATTGGAGGTAGCTAACAATTTCACAATTGTCATCAAACAAAACGATGACAATGAGGTCCGAGATAAAAGAAAAAAAGACGACCAAACCAGAAATGAATTTTCATTAGTCGATGCTAAATTGTTGTTGGTTGGTTAAGTGAGTCCGAACTCACTCTTTAGCCATAAACTGAACAAACATTTCATTTAGCCTAACCAAACTATATGCACAACATACAAACATACACACACACGGAATTTATCATTGTGTGGCAGATTATCATCAAAACTGCATCGCAGGGTACATCAACTAACAATTTTTGCCATGTTGTTGTTGGTATAGACAACGAAGAAGGAAAAGAAGATGCAGAACAAACGAACGAACGACAGCATAATGAGCATCTAAACCGGTCAACCGTGTTTTGTGGAAAAACATCAGTGGCATGCAAAAATGCCGCCGTTGCTGCTGCTGTTACCAGTTACCAGCAATGACAAAGCAGCAGCAGCACCAGCAGCAGTTTGTAGCAATGATTGTTATCTGCAGGCATACATGTATTCTAAACTACCGAAAAATACATTCGGTGAGAGTAAATTTAATTTATGATCTCTGCATTCTCCTTTTTTTTTTGTTGGCCAAAATTGGAGGTAGGTAATTTGAATATGTTGAGATGGTATCGCCAGCACCCTACGGTGGATTACTTTTTATACCCTCAGCCATGTGGCTACAGAGGGTATATATCATTTAATACGGCCAAAACGTGCCTAGTCGAAATAACGGTCTTAGACCCTAGGTCTCTTTGGACCAAATCCGTTTCAGGATATTTGGAGTCGATCTAGCGATGTCCGTCCGTCTGTCTGTCTTGCTGGCTGGTGCGCACGATAACTCTCGAAGGGAATATCCGATTTGGTCCAAAGTTTATACATGGTAAAATTATTGTCAAACTTTGATCGAGTTCGGAGAAGGGCAATATTGGTCCACTCCTTCCGGTACCTCCCACACAAAATGTCAAAATTTTCAATGAAAATAATCTATTGCACAGAAAGAGAACGGATAATCCGATTTTGCTCTAAATTTTGCGAATCCTAATATTTTCATCAGTGCTACGTCAGGTGCGAAAATGGACAATATTGGTTCACTCCATTAAGTACCTCCCCCACAAGGGGTCAAAATTTTGAATAATTACAAATCTTATAAAATGTGATGTAAGAATCCGATTGTCTTTAAATTTCACATATCCCAATAAATTTATAAGCCCAAGATCTGGTGTTATTTCGGTTCACTCCTTTTGATACCTCCCCCACAAAAGGTCGAAATTTTAAAAATCCATTGAGCTCATAAAGCGCGAAATTAATATCCGATTCCATTTAGATTTGGCACATCTGAATATTTTCATCAACACAAGATGTGTTATAAAGATGGTGGAGATCGGACCATTCCTTCTGATACCTCCCCTACAAAGGGTCAAAATTTTGAATAACCAAAACGTTTATAACATCCGAGATAAGCATCAGATTCCATTATTTCCACTATCAAAAGATCTGTTGTGAAGATGGGATATATCGGTCCACTCCTTCTGATATCTCCCCCAGTGAGGGTATACATCTGTCGGCAAAATCGACAGATATTTTTTAACTTGTTTTAAAAGAATTTGTATACCCTACACCGCAAGGTGGTCCGGGTATTATGTCTTTGTGCATTTGTTTGTAATAGGCAAAGGGAAAGGGGTAGACCCATAGTTCCTTTTGATGATCTGCATAGAATCACACTCTAAGTCGATTTATGCACGTTCGTCCGCCCAACTGTCCATGTATGTTTGTTAACAAAGTACAGGTCGCTTTTATTGCCCGATCCAGATGAAATTTTGCACAAGTCATTTGTTTGACCCAAGGACAAACCCTATTGAAAATGGAGATAATCGGCCCTCCGCAGCCGTAATATGCACTCTTTAACAACGATATTTGGGGAAATATATCAAATACAGTTCAGAAATACCTTTTCCAAATTTTATCAAGATCAGTTCAGATTTGGATATAGCTCCCATGTATATCTTCGTCCGTTTTGCTCTTTATTGTGCACCAAATGTGTAATATTAGTGTGAATGGGATGGAATTTGGCACAGCCAAATTGAGCCTCGAAACAAGTATGTCAAATATGGTGAAAATCGGTTCAGATATAGCTATAGCTCCCATATCTTCAGACTGCTGTCATTTCTAAGCCACTCGTACGACAGCTGTTAAAATTATTCCAGTGACAGGTCAGGTTGTCTACAAGCGTATAAAAGCATTTTGGTGAGAATTTTCCGGAAAAAAGTTATTCGTGATGAAATTCAAGCGTGATAGTGCGATTTCTTTATATTTGGCTGGGAAACCACAAGTGGCTGTCGTCGGAGCACTCCAGCATTTATATGTGAATAAATCTCCGTGATATCCGTGATACTGGTAGCGTAGCCCGACGTCAAAGAAGTGAACGGAAGAAACCTGCAACATTAACAGAAATGGTTCGAAAAGTAAAGAAGCGACTTGATCGAAACCCGCGTCGCAGTGGCCGAAAAATTGCTCGTGTGCTGAACGTATCGCAATATTCCATTCGGTAAATATTGAAAAATGAATGGAGCACGGGGTAAAGCCATTGTAATTCCAAAGCAAGAAATTACACAGCAACAAAAAGAAAGAGCTAAAGAGTTGCTTCGCTTGGCCGAAAGTGGTGAACTGTCGAATTTGGTTTTCTCCGTCTCCGATGAGAAAACATTCGTTGTCCATCAGTTTGTAAACAAACAAAATGATCGTGTTTACTTGCCAAAGAGGTCAGCTGAAAATGTGCACCTTCGGTTGGCCACCAGAACCCAAGCGCCGGCCATGGTGATGGTGTGGGCTGCCATAACAGCCGATGGTCGCTCTCCACTCGACTTAATCGACCGTGGCATCAGAATAAATGCCGAATATTATCGTGAAAATATTCTGGAGGGTGTATTAAATCCTTGGGCACGCAAACATCTTGGCCGCAGACCTTGGACTTTCCAACAGGACTCAGCACGCGCCACCCAAGAATGGTTACAAAATGAGGTTCCTCGCTTCATTTCCACCGCACAATGGCCACCAGAATCTCCGGATACCAATCCGTTGGACTA
The DNA here is from genome assembly GCF_030504385.1 of Musca domestica. NCBI lineage: Eukaryota > Metazoa > Arthropoda > Insecta > Diptera > Muscidae > Musca > Musca domestica. Next base: position 3,099,671 of record NW_026712245.1, on the reverse strand, counting down.
TTGTGTCTGCTGGATTTTGAGAAAGCAATCTTGGCCCTAAAAATACCAAAGTGTCGATCATGGCACGCTACCCAAGAATGGTTACAAAATGAGGTTCCTCGCTTCATTTCCAGCGCACAATGGTCGCCAAAATCTCCGGATACCAATCCATTGGACTATTGTGTCTGCTGGATTTTAAGAAAGCAATCTTGGCCCTAAAAATACCAAAGTGTCGATCACCGCAAGCAAGCGTTTCGCCGGGAATGGACCAAAATACCATAATTCGTGCCAAAGGTGACCAATTCCAACAAATCTAAACTTATTCTAAAATTTGATAATATTTCTGACATTTTTTGCTTTCATACAATAAAATTAAAAAAAAAATTAAAAATTATGGCGTTTGACTTTTTTGCAATTTTTATCTCACCCAGTTTATAAAAGATCCAGAATTTTTGATCAGAAAGTTCTTGAAAATTCGCGATGTCTAAAGTTTGTGGAACCAATATTTTGGTAGAAAGACCATAAATGTTTCTTTAAATCCACGATTTAGCCAAAAATAAAATCGTATTTTTAATTCTTGATTTCTTGGAGCGAAGTCATCGAGATTTTTTCTAAAGTTTTGGCGAGGAGGCCCTTGTATTCAAATTATTTTGGAATTTTGGTTAGGTGGTTATACATGTTTTCTTTAAATTGACATTTTTGGCACAAATTCCTGAAATATTTCTTCTTAAAAATGCGTTATTTTAAATTTTTTGTTTCCAAAAAAAAAATATTTCTAACATTTCCACTGAGGTTCGTAAAAGTTATTCTTTTAAAGACCAAAATCTTTAAAACCCATCTTAAAAATATATTTTCAAGATGGGTTCAAACCTTAAAAAAGAATTTAAATAAATCCTGCAGCCAAAAAAAGAAAGTCCTTCAAAAAAATCAGGACTTTTGAGCAGGAGTGAAAGTCTTTAAGATTCATCAATTTTCCAAACTTTTAAATTGTATGAGGAAAGTTGAAGAAAAATGTCGCTATGTTTTAGTTTTTAAAAATTTTCAAAAATAATATTCAAAGTTTTATTTAACGAGAATATTCCATTCTCTTCATATGGCATTCAGGATTTTTCAAAACAAGTAAACTTATAGAACTTCACCTATGACACTCTTTGAGTAAGGAGTATAGAATTATAATGGCTATTTATCAACTGTTGTAGAATTATAATTTTTTCGTAGCTTGATCCCTATTTATTATTCATTGCTTTCCCATGTGTCTGAAGTGTTTTATGTTCTCACGAACAGTAGTTATTATTTATGCATATCTCGATCCCCTTAACCCCCCACCTTTTCCGATGAGAGAAAATAAAACCAAAAACATAAACATCACGACATCCATCATAAAAAACAAATAATAAAATGTTTATTCTTTTGGTTTTTTTTTTTGGTTTTGGTTTTGTTGTCAACAGAGTAATTTAACAAAACATTCATACAAAATTAAATAAATACAATAAAACAAGTCTACATTAAATTTATATATCATTTGTTTGTGTTGTTTTTGTGTTTTTTTTTTTTTTTTTGGCTTTGTTCTTTTGATAAATTTTAAAACTATAACTAATTCCTCGATCCTTGAATTAATTTTTGGTTTTTCCATTTTTTTATTAAGACGTCTAAACTAAAGTAAATGTTGTAGTTGTGTTGTGCCATTTGTTGCAACATCACCGCTGTTGGCGCATCGGTCAGAGGTGTCTCTTTTTCTATTTCAACGAAAAATAACACATTTTGTTATTATTTTATTTTGTATATAGTTGTTTGTTGTTGTTGGTTTTTTGCATTTGTTTCTTTGTAAATAATAACATTTTCCTAGTTTTTGTTTTTATTTATTTTTTTTTTGGTTTTGTCTACTATCAACTTTCACTTGGGGGTTTTTGTTGTTCTTTGAAATGTCATCATAAGTATTGTTGTAATTAATTTTTCTACAGTTGCCATTATTGGTTTTTGTTGTTTTGCATTTGGAAAACAGCCGTCTAATTTTTAAAATTTTTTAATCCATTAATTGCTATAGTTTTTTTGTGGTTGTGTTGCTTTTGTTCTTTTTTTATTCTATTTCTAAGAATGTGATGGATTTTTCTTTGGTTTTGTGTGACGATGGGATGATGTCGAACTTATCAATTCAAATATCGTTTTGGGTAGAGACTACTGCTCATGTGTGATTTGTAAAGGGAAGAAGAATTTGCCGGACAAATGCTCAATTCGTTAAAACTCTGCTGGGTAAAACAATGACCTTAACCTCTGATTAGAGAGGAGACCAATTTTTACCCTCTTTTTATACCCTCCACCATAGTATGGAGGGTATAATAAGTTTGTCATTCCGTTTGTAACACCTCGAAATATACATTTTAGACCCCACAAAGTATATATATATATTCTTCATCAGCATAAAATTTTATGTCGATTTAGCAATGTCCGTCCGTCTGTCCGTCTGTGGAAATCACTCTAGGTGAAGTAGGTTGATAAATTTTTACTCAAATGTGTATTATGTCTGCAGGACTTTTGGTATTGAAAATGGACCATGTAGGTCCATGTCTTCGTATAGCCCCCATATAACGGTACCTCCCAATATGCGGTATTTTGATGATTTCAGCGAAATTATTTACCGGAATTGTTTCAAATTTGGTGTTTGAAGTTCGTAATAGATACTACGGCTTAAGACAGAAAATGGGCCATGTAGGTCCATGTCTTCGTATAGCCCCCATATAACGGTACCTACCAATATGCTGTATTTTGATGATTTTAGTGACATTAATTTACCGGAATTGTTTCAAATTGTCTGTGCTGGTCCACGTTTTATAACCCCCATGGTACCTCCCTATATTCGGTATTTTGATGATTTAAGCAACATTATAAACAGTTTTTTTTTTAAATTTGTTCAATTTATTTTTTGGGGTGGAGGACCTTTAAAAATAACTTCTATTTGTGAAATATCTTCAAAAGGTTTCCTTAAGCATTATGCCTTCAAAGACTCCTTATTACTTTAAAAATGCTCTAAAATGTCTTATGTATGCAGTATAATCTCAAAACGGGATCCTGCGGGATCCGAACCATTGCTTGTGCGAAATACCTGTAGAAAATACTGAAAAAGCAGCTTATTTGGTTGGAAATGTGGCAACGATATCATAAATACCTTGGCCTTGGATTATATCATTTTAAATTTTTACATGGGGGACCTTTTCGCTAAAGAAGAACTTGAGAATATCATGTGACCTTCCAGTCTCTATATACCATGTAAACTTTTAGTCTCCATACATGACAAAGTAGGTTTCTTTTATCGTTGGAGGACTATGTGGTCTTTTATTCTTCAAAGAAGACGATGTTGTTGTTTTCTAGTCTCGATAGAAGATCAAATTGTCATATATTTTTCAGAAAAGACAATGCGATCTTCAATCCTCTATAGAGTACTAGGTCTCACCTAAAGGACCTCAAGGTCTTCCAAGGAGAGTGGAAGACCTCAAGGTCTTCTATGGAAAACAACAGACCTCAAGGTCTTCTAAGGAGAGTAAAAGTCCTCAGTATCTTCTATGGAAAAAAGAGAAGAACTCAACGTCTTCTATGGAAAAGAAAAGAATGGTGGAGGGTAAAAAGTCTCTGGTTTTCCCTAGACAATTTCCTAAAGGTCTTTATAGAGAACACATTCTCTAAAGGTCGTCAATAGAGGTGGATCCTTTAGACTTATTTCTCTCTTTAGAAGACCTTCAAAAGGACACATTTGTATATTCAATATAGAAAAGGCCTAAAAGAAATACGTTTAAAGTACTAGGTCTCACCTAAAGGACCTCAAGGTCTTCTATAGAAAATAACAGACCTTAAGGTCTTCCAAGGAGAGTAGAAGACCTCAGGGTCTTCTTTGGGAAAGAGAAGAACTCAACGTCTTCTATGGAAAAGAAAAGAATGGTGGAGGGTAAAAGAGGGAAAAGCATCTCTGGTTTTCCCTAGACAATTTCCTAAGGGTCTTTCATAGAGAACATTTTCAGATTGAATTCCTCTAAAGGTCGTCAATATAGGTGGATCCTTCAGACTTTTTTCTCTCTGTAGACGACCTTCTAAAGGACACATTTGTATATTCAATATAGAAAAGGCCTTAAAGAAGACTTCAACTGAGAGTAGACCTGTATAAAATCGTCAATAAATAAAAGAGGGCTCTATACCGACAAGTCCTTCAAAGGGTTTTTATACATTAAAATACGTTTAAAGTACTAGGTCTCACCTAAAAGGACCTCAAGGTCTTCTATGTTGATTAGAATACCTCAAGGTTTTCTATGGAAAATAACAGACCTCAAGGTCTTCCAAGGAGAGTAGAAGACCTCAGGGTCTTCTATGAAAAAGAGAAGAACTCAAGGTCTTCTATGGAAAAGAAAAGAATAGTGGAGGGTAAAAAAGTGATAACACATCTCTGGTTTTCCCTAGACAATTTCCTAAGGGTCTTTTATAGAGAACACTTTCAGATTGAATTCCTCTAAAGGTCGTCAGTATAGTCAGTATCCTCCTTTAGACTTCGTTCTCTCTGGGCACATTTGTATATTCAATATAAAAAGGCCTAAAAGAAGTCTTCAAGTGAGAGTAGACCTGTAAAAAATCGTTAATAAATAAAAGAGGTCTCTATACCGACAAGTCCTTCTAAGGGTTTTTTACATTAAAATACGTTTAAAGTACTAGGTCCCACCTAAAGGACCTCAAAGTCTGCTATGTTGATTAGAATACCTCAAGGTTTTCTATGGAAAATAACAGACCTCAAGGTCTTCCAAGGAGAGTAGAAGACCTCAGGGAGATGGAAAAGAAAATAACTCAAGGTCTTCTATGGAAAAGAAACGAATGGTGGAGGGTAAAAAAGGGGAAAAAATCTCTGGTCTTCCCTAGACAATTTTCTAAAGGTCTTTTATAGAGAACACTTTCAGGTTGAATTCCTCTAAAGGTCGTCAATAGAGGTGGATCCTTCAGAATTCTTCTAAAGGATTTCGATAGACAGATGAAGGTCTTCAATAGAAAAATAGCTGCAAAAGGTACTTTATAGAAAAAAAAGACACGAAAAATATAAGAAATTAAAAAGGTACTTCGATGGATGGAAAAGCTTTGAAAGGTTCCCATCTTGAGAAGGTGTTCTGTAGGAAAACACTTTCAAAAGATATTTTGACAATATACACCGATGATTATATTATATTTTGCAAAGGTCTTCTAGGTGATTAGATTTTTTAACGAGTTCTGAAGAGAAAGAAATTCCTCAGATTTCCTATGGAGGGAAAATTGAGCATAAGTTTTATTAGAAGAAGACCTTCAAAAGGTCATCCATAGACGGAAGATCTTAAGCGAGTCTTATTAAGGCAAACTATTCAAGGCTTAAAGGCATTTAGTCGACTGATGTCTTCTATATTAAGATGTCTTTAAGGGAAGACTTTCGAAAGGTATTTTTTCAGACATAATATAAATAAGAGTGTTCTCTTAATAGAAGGCTGCTATGAGTTCGTTGGTGTATAGGATATCTTCTGGGGAGAAAATCCTTACGAAAATAAAAGACTTCCTAGAGAGAAGGCCTTTAAAGGGTATTCAATGGGAGAGTCTTTCATAAGGTATTCTGTATATAGAAGGTCATTATGAGATCATTTATAGAGTAAGGTCGGAGAAGATTTAGAAAAGTTCGCCTATACTCGTATATACAAAATATCCGAATGAAAAAAAAGGTAGAAAAAAATCTTCAATAGAAGACATACGAAGGGCTTCTTATCGGCAGGAGTTATATTATCCATGTTAATTTGTAATCTATTCTATAGATTGCAATTGGTGTCCGATCTTTACAAAATGTTGCACGGACGTAGGATTACTGACAGAATGGAAGACTATTATTTATGTTGATGTTTCCAAAATATCTAGATGAGAGCAGTAGATATGCATGTGACAATTATAGACCCCTCGACGAATAATTTTGCATGGGGCTTTAGCTTAGGACAGAGTAGAAGACTTCCATTTTGGATGGACCAGAACTTTTTTCTGAAAAATTCTTAAATTTTTCGTCAATCGCGAAAGCTGGCATTTTAGGTATTAACGTATATTTATGCCATAATCTTCACAACATGAGGAGTTCTCTACCTTTTCTTTCCGATTTTTGTTTTCATATTCCCCACTCTCTTTCCTGGCGTTTTTAAATCATATGTAGTTTGGTGCATTTTTTTGGTGATGTGAACATTTAAACTCCCTATGATGACCATCTGAAATTTTTACAAAATTTGCGAGACAACATTTGGATGCTTTTTGGTGCTGCATTTAGTTTGAAATTTCCCTAAGTGCTCTGTGTGTTGAAGTGTTTCTTTAACATGACCTGGGGTAGACGAGGACTTGGGGGACCAGTGACTCCATTACATTGCTATTATCGTCTATTTACATCCAATTTGTTATTTGTGATGATGTGTTGTGACCTGATCTGATCTGATGCGTTACGATGTTGTTGTGAATCGAATTGAATTACGAAAAAAATAACACACACACACACACACGTTGTGACTTATTACTCCATGAAATAACTAAAACTACGTCGTTTCCGCTTTGTGCTGTGCATGGATGATTTATTGTTAATGGTTTTCAACCTTAGTTACCCAGATTTGATCCAACGATCTATGGAATACTCGAGAGCTGATATCCATCTGTAAAAAATTAAAAAATACATATTTATAAATGCGAATATTTTACAAAGGAAAACATAAAACATGCAACGTTAAAGATAAACGATAACATTAATAATTACGAGGAAATTCCAGCAGATTATGTAAGTAGAGTTGAACAAGTAAAAAAACATTAAGTTCTGCGGGCCGAACTTTTAATACCCTCTACCTTAGGGTAATGGAAATATTAGAACCAATTATGACCCACAAATACCAATTTTTAGACATATTCGTGGGGAAATGTGGCAAAAATCATCAAAATACCGAATATCCGGAGGTACCGCTATATAGGGCTATACAAAAACCTATATATATTTCGCCAACGGAACTAGAACCTTTTATGACTAACTAATTCCAATTTTAAGACAAATCCGTGAAAAAATGTGACAAAAACTATCAAAATACCGAATATCGGGAGATACCGTTATATGGGGGCTATACCAAAGTTGGACCTGTACATAGAATGTTTCGCCACACGAACTAGGACCCACTATGACCTATAAATACCAATTTTCAGACAAATCCGCAAAAAAAATTGCCAAAAATCATCATATCGAATATCGGGAGGTACCGTTATATGTTGACTATACTAAAACGTGGACCTATACATGCAATGTTTCGCCACCGGAGCTAGAACCCACTATGATCAACACATACCAATTTTTAGACAAATCCATGAAAAAATGCGGCAAAAATCATCAAAATACCGAATATCGGGAGGTACCGTTGTATGCGGACTATTCCAAAACGTGGACCTATATATGTCATTTTCAATACCAACCATCCTAGACACAATACAAATTATTATGCTAAATTTTGACGCTATACGTCAAATAATGTGGCCTGTATCGTGATTTCAACAGACAGACAGACGGACAGTGAGACGGACAGACGGACATCGTTAAATCGACTTAGAATTTTATGCTGATTATGAATATATATACATAATGACCCCGACGAATATTTAGGGATGTTACAAACGGAATGACAAAGTTAATATACCCTCCTTTTCAAGGTGGAGGGTATAAAAAGGGAGACAAATGTATCGGCGTTTAAACAGTTTGCTTCTGAAAATAACCTAAATAAAAAGGGCAAGTTCCCTTTTTCCTCTTTTTTGGAAATTTCCGAAATAAGATTATTGGGAATCCGTGCACCTTAGGTATAGAGATGAAAAAACCGCAACCAACTTCAGACTGCTGTCATTTCTAAGCCACTCGTCCGACTGCTGTTAAAATTATTCCAGTGACAGCTCATTATATTGGTTACAAGCATACGACTTGATCGAAACCGGCGTCGCAGTGACCGAAATAAGGCTCGTGAGCTCGCATTCCATTCGGCAAATATTGAGAAATGAATGGGGCTCGGGGTAAAGCCATTAAAATTCCAAAAAGTGCAAGAACTTATACCGCAACAGAAAGAAAATAGACTCAAAAAAGCTAAAGAGTTGCTTCGCTTGGCCGAAAGTGGTGAGCTGCCGAATTTGGTTTTCTCCGATGAGAAAACATTCGTTGTCCAGCAGATGGTAAACAAACAAAATGATCGTGTTTACTTGCCAAAGAGGTCAGCTGAAAATGTGTACCTTCGGTTGGCCACCAGAACTCAAGCGCCGGCCATGGTGATGGTGTGGGCCGCCATAACAGCCGATGGTCGCTCTCCGCCCGTATTAATCGACCGTGGCATCAGAATATATGCCGAATATTATGGCGAAAATATTCTGGAGGGTGTATTAAAGCCTTGGGAACGCAAACATTTAAGCCGCAGACCTTGGACATTCCAACAGCACGCGCCACTCAAGAATGGTTACAAAATGAGGTTCCTCGCTTCATTTCCAGCGCACTATGGCCTCCAAAACCTCCGGATACCAATCCGTTGGTCTATTGTATTTGGAGTATTTCAGAAAGCAAGGTTGGCACTAAAAAATGCCAAAGTGTTGATCCCCTCAAGAAAAGCGCTTCGCCGGGAATGGGCAAAAATACCGCAGAGCAACATTCGGGAAGCGTGTGATGGCTTCATTGGCCGTTTGAAGCCCATAATTCGGGCCAAAGGTGACCAATTCGAACAAATCTAAACGTATTCTAAAATTTGATGCCATTTCCGACATTTTTTTGCTTTCTTTCAATAAAATTTGAAAAAAAATGTAAAAATTATGGCGTTTGACTTTGTTGCAGTTTTTTGTATCTCACCCTGTATGTATTGGAGATTTGGTGGTGATTTTGAAAATGCGAAAAGTACTAAATATTCCCAAATTTAGTATCGGTTGAAGGAATCAAGGTGAATATGGATATAACTCTTGGTATCTCTTTTTTAGAAAATGAGATGTTTTCGGAATATATATGTAGGCTATTGTTGGAATATTTTTTTAAGAGGAGGTGGATTTGGGTATGCATACTAAATGGGAAGTACTAAATGGTACTTAAATTTGAACAATATGTAAAACCTAAAAGGTCTAAAAATAACTGTTGGAACGAATTTTAAATTTTAAGGTGAACTTTTCGTTGACAAAGTAGCGGGCATTTGCTAGTTTTAATATATCCTAACTTGCATTATGACGAAGGTGCCGAAGTAAATTATCAATTTTCGAACCTTACCTTGTCGCCCTGTGCAGGAAGTACAAAAAGAATCAAACCGATTTTGTCATCTGACCTAAGGCTGACTTTAATATAATGATGTGCATAATTGGGATTAAATCGGATTCCCCTTATGTTTGGTTATTTTCTTATTGAGGGAGTAAAACGCTACTGCCCCTCTCGATCAAATAGGAAATCAGATACTTCCTCACAGAGCTTTTGTGCACATAGACAGGAGACGGAAGAACATCGCCAGATCGACTTCAAGAGGTCTGAAACGAATTTCATCCAAAGAGACCGTTAAATTTGATTTTCATTTGGTCATGTCTTCAGATCGCCTGTTTGGGCGTATGGATCTCACTCTCGAAAAAAGTATTTGGAACAAACTTGGAATATAGAGATTAAGTTCGAAGAAGGTCAATACTGCTCAAATTTTAAATTTAGGCCAAAATTTTCCAAAACAAAGAATAGATATTTTAAAAAGTATCTGAAGGAAGCACCTGATTTGACTGGAACTTTAATCCTGTTGCCTCCTCTCAAAAAACTCAATATGTTCAGATAAAATTCATTTAATTGACCGAAAGGAAAATACCAATATTGCCCATATTTAAATTTGATCATTCAACGTTAGTTTCAAAAAGGCAAATTCTTCATCAGCCGGAGAATATATTCCCTATGTTGTCACTCACTAATGGTATAACTAAGAAAATAAAGACATTATCAGAACTTAAATGTTATACGAAAACAGGGACCTACCCACATAATTTCCTAACATGTGGCTATTACAACCTTTAAATACAAAATTTCAATCAAATCCATTGAAGATGTTATTAAAATAACGCATATACCGAATATAAGGAATTACCTTAACACGGAGTCTATAGGAAAATGTAGACATGTGGAGATAATTTACAACAGGGGATATTGGTAACGAATATCGGGAATATCAGGAAGTACCTTAACATTGAGTCAATACAAAATCGTAGACCTGTGGACCTAATTTTCAACCGGGGATATTGGCACCCATTAAGAAATTTAAATAGCTGTGGCTATTATCGTCAAAATAGGCAAAATTTGAAGGCTTCGCATTATGGGGCTTAAAGAAAAGGTGGTTCAAATGTGATTTACATTCAGACCAAAAACACTCGTAAGGAAAACTTCAGCCCTCCATCTCGTCTCTTCCGAAAAACTGAGTGATAGCAACAATCAAAATAATACTTTTTCAAACTAAGTATTCAGAAAAGGTCTACACATTGTCCATTTCGCAAAGAGTCCGGAATGGCCCTCTGACTACGTCGATGCGTCACAGAATGACACTCCGATGGATAAACAAGTTAAAAAGCAGTAAGTTCGGCTGGCCCGAACTTGACCCACACAGGCATTATTTGTCATGAGTCATTACCAAATTCAAATTCGGAACTTGAAATAAACGCGAATAATGTAATGTAATGTAATCATCAAAGTATAGAACATAGGGAGGTACCGTTATATCGGAGCTGTGCGAAGGCCTGAACTTGCGAAGACAATTTTTTGTCATATTCTGTAGTATCCATCACGAACTTCAAATACGACATTTCAAACAACTTCGGTGAGTATTGTACCTAAACTCGTCAAAATACCGAATATAGGGAGGTACTGGTATATGGGGCCTATACGAAGACGTGGACCTGCACAGACAATTGTCCGTCTTAGGGTGTAGTATCCATTTTGAACTTCAAATGCCAAATTTGAAACAATTCCCGCGAATAATGTCGCTAAAATCATGAAAATACCGAATATAGGGAGGTACCGTTATATGGGGGCTATATGAAAACGTGGACCTACATGGCCCATTTACAAACTTAACCTGCCTACTGGAAAAATAAACATGTGTGCAAAATTTTAGCCATCTATCTCAATTCATTCGAAAGATAGCGTGATTACAACAGACAGACGGACAGACAGACAGACGGACAGACAGACAGACGGACATCGCTAAATCGACTTAGAATTTTACGCTGATCAAGAATATATATACTTTGTTGGGTCTGATATGAGTTTTTCGAGGTAATATACCCTCCATAGTATGGTGGAGGGTATAAAAAAACTAAGTCGTAAAATCAGTTAACGATTTAAGAGAGATCCTACCTAAAAAAATTGTACAAATATAGCATCCTAATTTTAAAAGTAACATATTTTTCCGGTTTGTAGACGACTGTTCAAAAATCTACAAAAAATATCTAAAATAAATTTTATAAAAGTCCGGATATCATAATATTTAGAAAACTTATTTATAAATCAAATCATAATTATTTTTTTCTCACCTCTTTTTCTCCATTTCAGATTCGGTATAAAAATAGTAATGTCTCAATTTCGGTTCAGGTGGTATAATTTCAAAGGAATATTTTTTGCCCGATGCAGCAGCTGACATTGATGAGACCTTGTAGCCATGAAGGCAGACCATACCTGCAGGTAAGACACTTAAAAATTAAACAATGTTGCTTCAAAAATTTTTAAAAATTACAAACCCAAAGCTGATTTCGATATGCCGTCCTGAAAGAAATACAAACAGGCATCTTTCAGGACGCAGTAACGTTTCGACCAGCCGCACCATTTCGAGCCCAATTTCATCAAATAGCCAAAACAGTCGGGACGTTGTATATTGCTGGGTTGTTTGTACAAATTGCGGGCACTGGTAAATAAAAATTTTAAATTCAAAATTATTTCATAGAATATGTAAAGTATAGTAGGAAACATTACCTCTTATCCAACCATGAATTCTCCTGGGCCACTGCCTTCTTCAAAATATTTACCCAACGATTTGTAATCTCTTCATTATCCCCGGCCACATACATGGGTATACCCTCACCCGAATCTATTTTAAATGCATTGGGTCTACCGACTTTGGCGGGGCATGGCTCGACTGTGTGCTTGGCCATGATCATTGCTCCAACTGGCTGTGTGTCCTGGAGGAAGAGAAAGGGAAATGTTATATCATGAATAGACATAATAAAAATTGATAATTTTTTCTTAAAAAAGACAAGATTGTGAAAGTGGTCTTGCTTGAAAAATTTACGACCTTTGGTCTTATGGTCCTTGCAAAAAATGCTCCTAGAAATCCAAGATTAGAAGTCTTATGATTTTTGAAAAAAAAAAACTTACAAATACTCATACCTATGTATAACCTTTTTGGAAAATAGTGCTATATAGTGATCTTTTAGGGCTTGGAGAGATATAATGAAAAAACTCACAATTTTATAAAGAAAGATTCACTTTTGGCCTGATAGCCTTTACAAAAATTAAAACCTCTTACTAGTCTGAGAGAGAAATATTCTTCAGAAAATCTAAGTTTGTTGTTAAAATGGTCCTTGGAAAAATATTCTTCCAAAGTCCTCGTTTATTGGTCTGATGGTCGTTGAAAAAATTTTCCATAAAAAATACGATTGGTGACCTGATAGCTTCTGGTCATAGAAGACATTTTGAAGTGGTTTTTCTATAAAAGAATTTCTGAGGAGCTTCTGTCTATAGAAAAACCTTCAGAAGAGCTTCTGTCCAAGGAAAAACTTTTTGCCATAGTAGACCTTCTAAATGGCTTCTGGCCATAGTAAACTTTCTGAAGAACTTCGATCTATAAAAGAGCTTCGGTTTTTGGTTATAGAAGACCTTCTGAAGAGCTTCATGGCCTTAGAAGACTCTTTGAAGGGCTTCATGCCTATGAAAGACCCTCTAGAAGACCTTCTGAAGAACTTCCGTCCATAGAAGACCTTCTGAAGAGATTCCACCCATAAAAGAAGTTTTGAAGGGTTTTTGGCCATAGAAGACTTTCTGAAGAGCTCCTGGTCATAGAAGACCTCCTGAAGGACTTTTGTCTAGACCAGACCTTCTGCAGGACTGTTGTGTATAGAAGAGCTCCTGAAGGGCTTCTGCCCAGAAAACAATTTTCTGAAGGAATTTTGTCCAGAAGGCGATCTTCTATAGGCCTTCTTGTGCACAAAAGCCCTTCAGAAGGGATCTGTTCAAAACGAGACCTTCTGAAGGGCTTCTGTCGGTAATAAATTCTCTGAAGGGTTTCTGCCCATAGAAGATTCTCTGAAGGTGTCTCTATTCATAAAATACCTTCTGAAGGGCTTCTGCTCATAGAAGACCCTCTGAAAGGCTTCTCTCCGTCTTCTGTCCATAGAAGATCTTCTGTAATGCTTCTGTTCATTGAAGATTCTCAGAAGGGTCTCTATCCATAGAAGACCTTCTGAAGGGCTTCTTTCCATGGAAGACCTTCTGAAGGATCTATGTCCATAGAAGACCTTTTAAAGGGCTGTTGGTCACAGATGACCTTTTAATGGGCTTCTGGTCACAGAAGGCCTTTTAAGGGATTCTGGTCACAGAAAGCCTTTTAAAGGACTTCTGGTCGCAGAAGACCTTTTAAAAGGTTTCTGTCTACAGAAGACCTTCTAAAGGGCTTCAGCCTATAGAAGGCCTTCTGAAGGACTTCTGTCTATAGAGGACTTTATATTTATATATACTTATATGTGGATTTTCAAAATTCCTATCCAACTCACCTCTTCAGTCTTGTAGTAGTATAAACAGTTATCCGAACGCAGTACAAACCAACGCTGGACCCATTTTTTGGCGTTGGGCGAACCCTTGGCCTGGCCACTTTGACGCCACAGATAACCACTGTAGATGACCTGAATGGGCGGTTCCTGTTGTTCGTTCATTAGGACGCCCAGAGTGCGGGCCACTTCCAGTTCAAGTTTTTCACAACCATCATGGGCAATTTTCACCACTTCTGTGTGATGTTTATCCAAAACTTTAACACCATTTACTGATATGATTATGTCGCCCACCTCGAGGCCGGAACTTTCTGCTGGGGTGTCAGGTTCAATGGCGGCCACGACAACAGGTTTGGAGCCGTGAATGCGGAAACCAAATTCTCCCGAATCCGATTTGACCACAACGGTTTTATCGACACCTGGAAGGGTTGGGAGAATAGGGAGTGAAATTATTTTGTTAAAAAAATAGATACAGGTGAACCAGGCTATAAGGAACAAACAAAAATATAAAATCTCAAATTTGAAGAAAAATAAAATAAACATTAAATTTTCCAAATTCCAAAATTTTATTTTTTTCAAAAAATTTTATTTTATTTTTTTTTTTAATATTTTGAATTTTTTCTTCGAATTTGAGAATTTTAATAACCTGTTCCTCTTGCCTCTGTTCCACTGTTTTATTAATTATTGGATTATTAAGAAAAAAAAATACAAGGAAATTGTTTTTATTTAGCTACCATATTCGCCGTTTGTTAATTTCGACAAGACATGACCTTCACGAGCCCATACCAACAGCATTAATTTTAAAATTTCCTCCAGACGCCGCCTCAGAGAGTCTTGTGCCGAATTCGATGTTATCAATTCTAGAAGAACGTAGGTCAAGATTTTGTTAATATTTTATTGTTGTTTTGTTATTTTTCGCCCTCCCCAAACTTTGGAATATAAGTGCGAGTGTGTGTCGATTTTTTAGGGGGATTTCATTCAGAAATAGAACGCACACCCGCAAAATCCCAGCCAAAAACGAGAGAGGGAGGGGTACTTTTTCTTTCGATTACGCACCCAACATGTTGCTATATTTGTTGCTGTTCCCAATCACAAATTCGAATGCCGCTTCTTTATTTATGCCACAAGCGGCAAAGTCACGCAAAGTTCACTTTCAGTTTCTGGTCAATGTTTCACTTTTTTGTGTTTCGGGGTTTCTAAATCTGTTTCAATTATGTGCTTCTATTTTCTTCTAATTCAATATAATTCTCAATCCAATTAGATTAGCAATCGACAGCAGGTGCTTGTTTTTTTTATCAAAAATAACTTCACGTCTTCTCAAATAGCTGTGCAGAAATCAAATACTGGCAGAAAAGTGTCTCCTGCCCGGCGTTGTATCCCATGTGTAAGTTTGGTGATGACTAAATTCCGAATGAACTCAAAACAGTTTTGCAAACAAAATCTAATTCGCTTTGCCAGAGTACCATAAAGTTCTCAGCGTTTTATTTTTTTTATAACGAACGCACTTATCGGCAAATAAAAAAGCGGTGCCGAAAAAAATAGAAGCCAACAACACCACCCTGCCCCCCGCCCATCCGATATCCCCCCATTAGCCATCGAATGAAATAAATAAATAATGGACTATTACTGCCAAAGTTTTGTGTTGTACAACAACGGGCAGAGAGACACACGGCGAACGAGACCACAAGCGAGTACTCTCCTCTAGTCTTTTTGGCGGTCAATGGTACTTTGTTGTCACATGGCACAGTGGCGGAAATAAATAAAAAAAAATAAAAGACCGAATGTTTTATAGTTAAATGATCCACGATTATTGGTCTGGTGTTCCTTGTGAAATATAATTAAAATCCAAAATTTGTGGACTGACGGTTTCTGAACATTAAAGACCTTCTGAAGGGCTTTTACTACAGAAGACCTTCTAAAAACTTCTAGCCATTGAAAGCCCTGCTGAGGGGCTTCTTGGCAGAGAAGACCTTCAGATCATAGGAAACCTACTTCGTATGCCATAGAAGAAGTGCTTCGGGCCATAGAAGACGTTCTGAAGGGTTTTTTTTCTATAAAAGACAATTTTCTATAAAAGACCCTATAAAACCTTCTGAAGTGCTTCGGGCCATACAAGACCATCCGAAGGGCTTCTCTCTGTAAGATACCTGCCGAAGGGCTTCTATATATAGGAGATCTTTTGAAGGAGTTTTTATTCCATAGAAGACCTTCTGCCTAGAGAAGAGGATAGATTCTGTTTATAGAAGACCTTCTGAAGGACTTCCGTCTATAAAAGACCTTCTGAAGGTCCTCTGTCCATAGAAGGCCTTCTGAAAGGCTTCTCTCCACAGAAGACCTCCTAAAGAGCTTCTGCCTATAGAAGACCTTCTGAAGTGCTTTGGACCTTAGGATCCTTCTGAAAGGGCTCCCCTCTATTGAATACCTTCTGAAGCGCTCCTGGGTATAAAATACCTTCTTCCTCTATTCACAAAAGACCTTTAGAAGGCCTTCTCCATATATAAATTCTTCTGTAGGGCTTCTGTCTATGAAAGTCCTTCTGTAGGACTTATGGCCATAAACGACATTTTGAAGAATATTTGCCTATAGCAGACTTTCTAAAGGTATTCTGCCTTCTGGAGTGCTTCTGGCTGCAAAAGACCTTCTAAAGGGCTTTTGTCCATAGAAGATTTTTTGAAAGTCCTTCTGAAGGACTCATGGTTATAAACGACCTGCTGAATGGTTTCTGTATGTGGAAGACTTTCTAAAGGACTTCTCCCTATAAGAGACCTTCTGGAGGGCTTCTCTCTATTGGATATCTTCTGAAGGACTTTCATCCGTAGTCGACCTTCTAAAGGACTTCTGTAGATAGACCTTATCCAGGGATGTTGTCTATAGGAAACCATCTGAAGACCTTCTGAAGTTCTTCGGACAATAGAACCCTTCTGAAAGGGCTCCTGTCTGTTGAATACCTTCGGAAGCGCTCCTGGGTATAAAATACCTTCTGAAGGTCCTCTATTCACAAAACACCTTTAGAAGGGCTTCTCTCCATTTAAATTTTTCTAAAGGGCTTCTATCTTTGAAAGTCCTTCTGTAGGACTTATGACCATAGACGACATTCTGAAGAATATTTGCCTATAGCAGACTTTCTAAAGGGATTCTGCCTTCTGGAGTGCTTCTGGCTACAAAAGACATTCTATAGGGCTTTTGTCCATAGAAGATATTTTGAAAGTCCTTCTGAAGGACTCATGGTCATAAACGACCTGCTGAATGGTTTCTGTATGTGAAAGTCTTTCTAAAGCCCTCCAGAAAGTCTCATATACGACATTTTGAAGCATTTCTGCCTATAGTAGACTTTCTAAAGGGTCTTTGCCTTTTGGAGTGCTTTTGGCCACAGAAGACCTTCTAAAGGGCTTTTGTCCATAGAGGATATTCTGAAAGTCCTTCTGAAGGACTCATCGCCATAAACGACCTGCTCAATGGTTTCTGTATGTGGAAGACTTTCTAAAGGACTTCTCCCTATAAGAGACTCTTCTCTCTATTGAAGATCTTCTGAAGGACTTTTGTCCGTAGTCGACCTTCTAAAGGACTTCTGTATATAGACTGAAGGCCTTCTGTCTATGAGAGACCTTCCGAAGGACTTCTGTCTTTAGAAGAACTTCTGAAAGGCTACTTCCTATAGAAGACTTTATGAAGCGCTTATCCCTATAAGAGACTTTCCGAAGGACTTCTGAAGGGTTTTGAGGGGTTTCTGTCTATAGAAGACCATTTGACGGGCTTTTGTCAATAGAAAACCCCCTGACGATCTTTTGCAGACAGAAGACCCTCTGACGGTCTTCCATAGTCAGAAGACTCTATAACGGTCTTTTAAAGAGAGAAGACCTTCTGACGGTTTTCTTTAGAGAGAACACTCGCTGACGGCCTTCTATAGATAAAAGACCCTCTGGCGGCCTTCTATTTGTTGAAGACGTCCTGACTTTATTCTATTAACAGAATACCCTCTGAAGGTATTCCACGGACGAAAAGATCCCCTGATGTCCCTCTGAGAGTCTTATATTGACATATGACCCTCTGAATGTCTTCAATTGACAGATGACCCTCTGACGGTCTCCTGTAGATAGGACATCCTCTACCGGCCTTTTATAGACAGAAGACCCCCTGACTGCCTGTTATAGACAGAAGACCCTCTAACTATCTTTTACAGGTTGAATACATTCTAACGATCTCCTGCAGACCTCTAATGGTTTCCTAGATGACTTTCTGACCTTCCAAAGAGTTTCTGTAGTCAAAAGATCTTCAGGATCATCTTCTGGCGATTTTTGTATAGGAGAGTTTCAAACTGTCTTCTATAGTGAAGTGGCCCTCCTCTGAAATGAATGCCTTCTGTCGCTCCCATGATTTCAAGAATATATGATTCTCTTCTCTCAACGTCCCTGCCTCGTTTTTATATTTGTTTCACTTTCCCCTCTTTCTCCCACAATCGAATTTCTCTCAACCTAACCCATTGTGCACCACTCACTTGTGCTGTTCAAAATGTTTGTTTACAGAACGGTCAGTGCGATGCGAATCTAGCTAATGTTCCAAAATTAGAAACACGCGTCAAAAATACCGGGTATCTAAACAAAATGTGGTCCCTTAGCTGGCCCTTCCACGCACACACACACACGCACACTCACACTCGATGTGGAAGCATAGCCACGGCAGCCATCGTCGTCACATTTATCATAACACAGAGCGGCACGAGACGAGCTGTTGGTACATCCGCTACATGCCAAGCATAGCTGAACTGCGTGTCAATGAATATCAATGAACTATGGGGTATGGGCTCGCATGGCCGGCCAAAATAGTCGGCGAAGAAAAAGAGAGAAAGAAAAACTTACCAAATGTATCATTTTTTTGGCGATGATACATCTCCAAAGTGCAACGTCTCTGTACAAGGCGATGCAGTATCACCTGGTATTTGGTGTAGAAGCTTTTCTCCGAATCGGTTGAGGAGCGGCGACCGCGACTGCGTTCTAGTTGGGGAGGAAATCATAATTTATTTTTGAGACATTTTTGGGGTAAGTTTTTCAATTTTGTTGGCCTACCCAGACTCTGATGATCCAATTGGGCCCATATATCCGAATCGGTCAGCCTAGCATAGCGGGCACAATCATAGTGGCCAATGTAAATGGTCTGCTGTTTGGTTTCGCTGGTAATTTCTGGCAGTATGCAGGGACTGGAACCGGCTGGGCGTAGAATGGGTGTGGTCTTTTTATTGCATTCCTGGTTGCGTTCTTCGCTCTAAAATGAGAAAATAAATAAATACCTCCTAATTTTTGATGGGAGTGACCTTCCTCCTTACCTTCGCTCGAATATTCTCCTTTCGTGTCTTATAGTGACGACCCCTCTCGAGGTGATATCGCTCCTCGGACCTGAAACGTTTATCCATTTTCTTGTACAAACGCTGCGGTGTCTTATTGGTCACTGGCGAATCGGCAAAATCGGACGGTGGCTTAACAATATCCGGTTCGTTGTCTATGTAGGGTAATGATTCCACCGAATCGCCACAGACCACAGTGGGATCGTCAACCTCCTTGCCACAGTGCGAGCAATGGCCACTGTGCTGGTCGGCATGATTGCCATCAGCTTCACTGTAAAATACCGAATCGGAACCGGGCGAAACCGAACGATTTAGGGACTCAATGGATTTGGCTTTTAATTGACATGTTTCCGAGGCGGATTTTACATATGCAGGTGATAGCGAGGTTGGAGCCTTTGTGGAAGTTAATGCAGTGGCCGACGACAGTGGTGCCACTGCAGCTTCCTTGCCTATGCGAGGGGCTGGTATGGGTAGATCTGGTTCCATACTGGTAACCATATGGCTGGGTGTGGCCGGGGGCTTGGGAGACATAATGCTTGCATCTAGCAGCTTCTCAGCACTGCCCATTATCTGTTGGGGTGACAAAGTCGCCGCATTGCTGGTCTTGCGTGTGGCTCGTGTGGCACTTTCATCACGTGAAGACCGTCGCAGTTGACGACGTATCTTCGGACGGAAACGTTTTAG
This sequence comes from Musca domestica, assembly GCF_030504385.1. Taxonomy (NCBI): domain Eukaryota; kingdom Metazoa; phylum Arthropoda; class Insecta; order Diptera; family Muscidae; genus Musca; species Musca domestica. Next base: position 3,079,888 of record NW_026712245.1, on the reverse strand, counting down.
TTTAACAGGACTCGTAGACTCGGCCAAGGCGGACGAGGCCTTTATCCTTTCGGGAGATTTCTTGTGAACATCCCTCTTTATGGGACTCGTAAGTGCTCTCATATTCTCCTTTTCAATATCGATTTTCATTGAGGTCTTTCGCCGCTTACGCTCCTCCTCCTGGCGATGACGTCTTGACTTCAACTTCTGATACTCATCATCCTGGGGACTTTCATAGTATCCGGAGGAGGAGTAACGTACATCGCTGCGTTCATCATCTGATATGGATTCGATTTTCTTGCGTGCCAACTCCGCCACCCTTTGGCCCAGTGGTGAAGTGCTTTCCTTTTTCATGGGCACAACCGGCTTTTCCCCTTCCGGTGTTTTACCTCCTTCATCGCCATCGCCAACAACACCCACATTATAGCTACCCGATGAGGTACTGCTCACTGAATGTGAAGGTGATTTCTTGGCAATCTCTCCCGCCTGGATGGGAGAGGGTAAATTCAATGTCAAATCTAAATGGGTTTTAGATTCTCGCCGATACTCCTCTTCGGGTTGGATAATATCTTCTGAGATCATTTCTCCTTTGGATGAGTACAGAGAAGAAGCACTCTCAAATGAAGATTCACCATGGGTCTTATCCATTTGGGAAGATTGAGTGGAAGCTGTAAGGGGGGGAGATATTTAATTAATCCGGTTAACCAATTTTTGTTTGGTTTTCAACATCAAAGGATAAGGAATAAAAAACACAGGACATTCCAAGCAGGTAGTTAGTTGCATACGCAAAGCATCATCATACATCAAGCATCAAACAACAACATCGAACACCATCTACTATGGTCTATACTAAGTTGTAAAATTTGTTTTTGATTTGATTTACGAGTTTTTTGATGGTATCTGGAGACTCCTAAGATCTGCTATGAAACAGTCAAACTTTGAAAAATATTTTTTTCATGGACTATTAGTCTAATCAACTTGTAATTTTAGAGCCCATATTAGGTCCCAAAAGAAATGAAATCCTGGATTTTTATGAAAATGTTTTTAAGGACCTAATAAGGAATTTTTAAAAATTATGTTTAAGAACTATCGGATTAATTTTTTTAGGAGTAAGGGAATTGTTTTGGTTACAATCATGATTTTTTAACATGTTTCAAGGATTAATGTGAACTTTTTAAAAATGTTTTTCTCAAACATGAACAGGATCTCAATAATGGGTTTTTAATAATATTGCAATAATTTTGCATATTTTAAATATATTTCAAGACCAGGAGGGTCTTATCTGTTTTTTTTTAATTTTCATTGCAATTTAAGGATGTTGTTTTTTTTTTTAAGGACCAGCAGATATTTCAATTTAAATTTCTAATGGAAATTTTTGAAGGCCAATAGAAGCCAAAGTCATGATTTTTCTAAGAATTGGTTTCAAAGGTCAAAATTTGTCATATAAATTTGGATTATTTACAAATATATTTTTAATGACTAAAGAAAAACCAAAATATTATTCAACAGATTTTTCAAGGTCCAGAGATGCTATAATCGTACATATCTCTACAGAAAATATATTTTAAAGGACTATAGCTGGAATCATGGATTTTTAACTTTTTTTTTTAAAGGACTAAAGGATCTATAATTGCGAATTATGTAAAAATATTTTTTCGTGGACCAGCTCCCATGGTAGTCCTGGATTTTTGTAAAAATATTTGTTCAAGAAATATAGGAGATATAATCTTGGGTTGCTAGAATATTTCTTGAGGACTACAGAAACTTTAATAGTGGATATTCGATAGTATTCGTTCAAGAACTGTAGAAGATATGACTATGGAGGTGTATCCGAGGTTTTTTTTAATATTTTTTAAGGACTATAATTTTGGATTTTTTAAATATGTTTTTAAGGAATTTGGGAGCAATAATCATTTATATTTTTAAAATATATTTACGGGCTATGGGAGGCACAATTGCAAGTTTTTAAAAAATAATATTTAAGGGCTTTTATGGAAGTATTATCTTAGATTAAATAGAACCCTTTTTAAGGACTATATGAGGTATAATCGCAAGTATTTTAAAAACGAGGAATTTTTAAAAATATTTTTCATGGATTGCGGGAGGTATGGATGTTTATAAATCTATTTTCTACGAAGGACGATTGTGGACTTTTTAAAATCTATAATTTCTTTTTCCCAACGTTTTTTTCAAGGACAGTGGCAGCTATGGTAATTGAATTTTTAAAACTAGTTTTTTTAGAAACTAAAATAGTTTTTAGAAACTAAAGTCTGCCATAAGTTTATCTTGGAGCATTTTTAAGGAATGAGCTTTTAGTGAGGTTAATTCATGCATTTTTTAACGTGGTTGTTTCAAATTATTTTTTAGGCTTTTTAGCTTTTCTTAGAATATTTTTAAAGTCCTAGCAGAGAATTTTATTGAAGTATTGTTGAAGGACTTGATAACTTTGTGGAATGATTTTTTTATTTTATTTTATTTTTTTTTTTTGAGAACTTTGAAAATAATTTGTCAAGGACAAATGGTGGACTTTTAACTTACTAAATTACTTATTAACTTACTAATGACGCTACAGATCGCAATTATGGTCCGATCTTCACGAAATTTAAAACTAAGGTGGGGTTAGAGTTAGAATAGAAGCCTATTGTTTTTTGAGAGGATCGCAAAATATTTTGGGGTTGGAATTGACCAAAAACAGAAATATGTCCTGATTTTCCTCTTGCTCTACAGGAACAGAAGCCTACCAATTTGGGCGGTCATCGTATGTAACGAATACGAAAAATTCCACTAAACCGCGAATATTTTTAATCCCGGCGAAACCACAAATACATTAGAAGGTCACTTATGACCATAACAGTGATGCTGTTAGCCAATATATTGGATATATAGCAAAATAGGTACAATATATATGTAAAAGAAATCGATCTGAATTATTCTGCTTATAAGTCAAGAACCGCTGAACTGATTTTTACAATTCTCATTAATTTGCATTTGTCTGTTACCAGAAAAATTTGACAATAAAAAAAGTGAATATTTTTTGTTACATTTTTTTTTTTTTAATTTTTGTCATATTTTTTATCACATGCGATTTTTTCAATTTGAGTTACAATTTTGAGTTGAAAATTTTCTGAAGTTTATCTACACCCCGCAATACTACGTTTAAGGGTATTATACATATGTCGCAATTATCGCCCGATCTTCACGAAATTTTGCATGGAGGTAGGGTTAGGGTTAGAATTAAAGCCTTTTTTAGGTGTAATTTAGGATTTCAAATTAATTGAAAAAGTTAGATTTTGCAGTCGCTGTAAAGGTCACATTTGAAACCAATCGACACGTAATTTTGCTTGAGGAGAGCGTTAAGGACAGGGAAAAAGTTTTGAATTTTGGATGGCCATTGGAATATGTTTAGAGGTAAAATTGAACACAACTTTCGTGCGAAATTGTTTAAATACCCTAGGATCAAAAACCTAGGGCCAACATCAAAATGGATGGATAAGGAAGCTTCGAACGTATTGTAGTGTTGTAGGGTATCACATGAACGGCCCTGCTTTCTTGTTTTTTAATATTTTTCCAGCACAAAATTTGAAGTTTTTAAAGATTTTTTAGACCAATCATGGACTAAATTTATATTTAAAAAAAAATTGCAGGATCAATCATAGTTGTTTTAAGTGCCTTTCAAAGGACCAGCACTCGTGGATTCTTGAAGATTTTTTTCATCAGAATCAACTGGGGAATAATTGGGGGCAATTTTTTAAAAAAAAAGTATTTTTAAAGACATGATCATGGATTTTCTTAAATATATATATTTTCAAAATTTGGCAGAACAATTTGAATTGTGTCTGGGATGGTTGGGATTGAAAATGAGGTCAATCGGTCCACATTTGGTATAGCCGCCATATAACGGCCATATACCTATTTATACCCTCCACCATACATAGTATGGAGGGTATATTAAGTTCGTCATTCCGTTTGTAACTCATCGAAATATTCATTTTAGACCGAACAAAGTATATATATTTTTGATCAGCGTAAAATTCTAAATTTCTTAGCTCTGTCCGTCCGTCTGTTGTAATCACGTTACAGTCTAAACGAATTAAGATAGGAAGCTAAAATTTTGCACAGAAATCTATTTTGTCTGCCGGCAGGTCAAGTTCGGAGGTGGGCTATATCGGTCCACGATATCGTATATCCCCCATATAACGGTACCCTCCGTCATTCGGTATTTTGATGATTTTAGCCACATTTCCCAATGGAATTATATGAAAATCCACACAAGGAGTTCCTTGTGAGTATAATATCGTATATCCCCCCATATATCGGCACCTTCCAATATTAAGTATTTTAAAGATTTTAACAGAATTTTCAAGGGATTTTATTTTTTTGAAAAGTTTGGCCCGGCCGAACTTACTGCTTTTTAACTTGTTTTGATTATTTTCGCCACACATTTTTTCAGGGATTTACCCACGCAATGGTTTCAAATTTGGTATTTAAGAAGATTTGGAAGATGACAATCCTAGAAGTATTAAATTGTCTATAGAGGTTCCCGTGTTGGTATGGCCCCCATACAACGGGTGAGACCGCTTTTTTGAAAAGTTTAACAGCATTATCCAAACGGCCTTACTGGCATTTGTAGTTTAAAGTGATTTCAGATATTTTATATAAAAAGTTGGAGGGTATTAAAAGTTCGGCCCTGCCGAACGTAATGTCTTTAAACTTGTTTAAGGTCAATTTTGTTTTGTTTTTTTCATTGTATTTTTTCAAAAAAGACCAAGAACAGTGGATTTTTTAGTTGATTTTTTTTTTTTTTTTTTGAAAGTTTAGCCCTCATCTAACGGTTTCTTCCGAAATTCAGTATTTTTATGATTCCAGCCAATTATTTCTACGAAATGGTTACAAATTTTGTATTTAGAGTTCGTAAAAGGTTTTACCTCTGGTGGCAGAAGGTCTGAGTATTTGGTATTTCAATAATTTGTTATTAACATTTTTTCATGGACCATTTGGGATTTTTTTAAATAATTTTTCGTGAAGTTTTTGAGAATATTACTTTTTTTAATAGAATTGAATAAGGATCAATAGAGCCTGGGTACTTTTAAAGGATATTGATGTTTTTTTCCAAGGTATAATCCTGGAACTTTAAAAATTTTGATGGCAGGACCACAAAAAGGTATTTCTTAAATTTTGAAAAATAAAAGGTGCCATGGATTTTTCATGAATATATTTTAAAGGGCCTTCGCAGATTTTTGAAAAAACATTTTTGACAGACTGTATACAAATTGTTATTCGGGATTTGCTTTTAGATTTTTTTAAGGACTATATTGTTTGTTAAGAGACAAAATAGTTTTTGAGTTCACAGGATTATAATATTAGGTATGTTAAGAATGCTATTCTATTACGAATTTTTAATATTACTCCTGCAAAATATATTTTATGGATTTTTAGAATTTTTTGATGGGTTTTAGACCACTGATCTTGACCTTGAATATTTTTTCAAGAACTATTATCAGTAAAATCTTGGATTTAGTGTAGATTTCTTGAATACTTTTTTTTTTAAACTAATTCTAGGCGTGTTTACCCCACAATATTGGATTAAATATATTTAAAATATTTATCCAGGGTATTTTAAAATGGATTTTATAAATGGAACTTAGATAAATTTGAAGCGAAGATCTAATGGAGCGATATATATGAGTTAAATAATTCACCACTTTAAAAATGGCTTAGGAGGGTAATCTTTCGAATAAAAATAAAATAGAGTCCTCATACTCTTAAAAAAATAAAAAGAATAAATAAAAAACTATTATTGACATTTCCATTCTGGGAAGGGCCCAAAAAATTGGAACACAAAGAAACACACATACACACAAGTATCTAAACTAAACGTAACGGAAATCATCATACAAACAGGACGTGCTATATTCTCTCACTCTCTTTCTAGAGTCTAAACATTTACATAACGACAGTTTGTTGATTCAAACCTGGTACTTGTGTTGTTGATGATGAGCTTGTCGTAGTAGTGGTTGTGGTTAAGGTAGTCCTCATACCTGGCGTGCGTCGGGAGGTGTCGGTACAGGTGGCATAGTCCTCGGTGTTGGTATTGGTACTGCATTCGGAGTTGTCAAAGCCCTTCAAGTTGTCGGTCAGCGAAGAAACGCCCACGGAAATGTCGGATAACCTAAAACAAAGGGGAATATATCATCAATCTCAGAAAATTTGTGAGATATTGACATTACCTCCTTTGCTCCTTTGGCGGTGAAATGGCAATAGTTTTCCTGGGCGATGCCAGCAACGCCTTGCCCGGAGGCTTGGCAGGTGGAGGGCCAGTCTGCCCCAAAATGGGTGTTATTTCAATGGAGGGGGATATCAGTTTGGGTTGATTACCCCTGTCATAGGGTTTGGCAATGATGTCCCTCTCATTTTGTGGTGTTGCCGGAGACCTAGACGATTTCATACTCACTGAACCCGTTTGACTATAGGTGGGACTTTGATCCGTAAACTGTTCCTCAAAATCCAAGGCATCCGTGTCCACGGAACTGCGTTGCTGATGCTGCAACAACAAATGTTTCCGCTTCGTTGATGGCGTTAGCAGCAGATTCAAATTGTACGAGGCCTCGGATCTTTGCTCTGCCATAAGCACGGTCACCTCCGATTCATTCCAATGACCATCCGAATGATCTCTTGTGACATCATTAGCCAATGAATCCGATGACGGATAGGTAGAAGCATGACCAATGGCCTCCTCGCGCAGCGGACTGGGCGGTGCAGAAATTCCTGAACCCTTTTCATCCTTCTCTTCATGTTCCTGCTCGCTGTACTCAGCCTCCGGAACATTCGCGGCAATGGCCACACAGCCGCAGGCCTGTAAATTTTCATAAACAGGATCTTGTCGTGGATCCTGATCGCTATGATCACTCTCAGCTGATATGGAATCATAGGGTTCAGGAAGTTCCTTGGGCGCAAGTTTGGCCTCCTGCTGCTCGTGTTTCTTGAGGAATTTCCTCTTCAAAGTCTTGGACTGCAGATCGTTTTTGATGTAGGGTTTAAAATCGATGATAATTTCTTTTTCATCGGACATATCGTCACGGAAAGCTTTGCGATTGAAGCGACGCGATCCCTTGCCCACATAATCCAGGTCCACAAGTTTTTCCGTTTTCACATAGACCGGCATGGACTGACGCCGTATATCATCCCGGCGAAAGGGACTATCATCGGGTGGTTCCATGCTAACCAACATGGATTTACGCCGACTTGAGTCCTTGTATTCCTTGGGATAGGTCTGAGTAATATCCAGCGAATCATCATCGTCCAGACAATATTCCTGGGGTGGTGGTAGTAGATCTGAGGTGAAATCCGAGGAACCATCTGCCATGAGCTCAGAACATTCTGTGATGTGTTTGCACACATCCTGGACATTGTGCATGTCTCGTCTGGGCAGGCTATGGAAATCGGTGTCCAGGCGATAGCCACAGGTTCGCCGAGGCAAACTATTGCTTTCGTACGAAAAGGAGTCCTCCTTTGACATGGAGCTGAGATCTTTCTTTTGATACATATACTTCTCATGATTCGTATCATACTCGAGAGGAGGTGGGGGTTGGTAGTATGGGAAACTACTTTCCAGCGGGGACTTGGGTGGCTCCTCCGATTGGGTGCGATGCAGCAGTTCATGTTCTGCCTGCGAGGTGCCTCTGGTCTCTTCATGTCGTTTACTGTCATAGGGTATTTGTGAGAGACTCTTGGCCAGGGGTTTTCCATTCGCCAGCCCATTCGTTTGGGCTCCCTGCGAAACCACCCGGACTCGATGTATGGTCCTTGGACTCAAGGCCAAACTTTGTTCGAATTCATTTTTCCTAACATCCGTCTGAGTGGCCTGCGTCTTCATGGCATTGCGAAACTTTTTCTCCACCACAATCACCTCTGGACTGGGTGGTGGCAGATTTTGCAGTGGACACGTTGAGGCCATTTTCATACTGGACAAGTCTTCTAGGATTGGGCGATTTGTTAGCACCGCTGTCGGTTGCTGGGTCTGGACATGTTGTTCGGTGACATAGGCGGGCAAATATGTTGTGGGCGGTGGCTGCGTTGGTGCCGCCGCCACTTGCATATGACCTGGCTGGTAGTGTTGATGTGTGTGACCTAATTGGTGGACAGGAACTGTTGCCGTTGGCAGCATATGTATGGTGGAGTTCGAACCCATTATGGCAGTAATAGGCGGTGGCGGGGCGGCACAAACAGGCATTGTGTCATAATAGGATCCACTGGGTCCCAAGGGTTTTTTGCCACCAATTAGGCGTTCTTGTGACTGGGCCGATTTCATGCGTCCCGACGACCGGAAGCCCACATTGAAGTCATCGAATGAGGTGAGGGTATGGGAACGGGCAAAGCTAACGTGTTTTGTTCTGTGGAAAGAGAGAAAGAGAAAAGAGAAGATCAAGTTTAGAATTGCGAAGAATTCAAAATAGACGCTCCAAACCTGGGGGTATTGAGGGCTCCAGGATGCTGCAGACCAGCACCAACTCCCATATGGGAAGGGCAGTGATATGAGCTATAAAGAAAGAGATAAATAACATCAGAGTTAGGAAAAACCAATAAAAGATATGGATTGAAAATTTTAACCCTCAAACGAGTCAATAAAGGGGTGTTTCCGGTCCTCAACAATGCAGATATTAAAAAAAATCCAGAATTTTTTTTTCAAGGATTTGTTCCAAGGATTTAAAGAATTTATTTCGAGGACTATTAAAGCAACAAACATAGATTTTTTAAAGAATTTTTTTGGATTTTTAAAGGATTTTTTTCAAGAACTATCAAAGCCAGAAACGTGGATTTTTTAAAGAATTTTTTTCAAGGACCTTCAAAGCTAGAAACGTGGATTTTAAAGAATTTTTTTAAGGACCATCATAGAATTTTTTAAAGAATTTTTTTCAAGGACCATCAAAGCTAGAAACGTGGATTTTTAAAGAATTTTTTTCAAGGACCATCAAAGCTAGAAACGTGGATTTTTTAAAGAATTTTTTCAAGGACTATCAAAGCCAGAAACGTGGATTTTTTAAAGAATTTTTTCAAGGACTATCAAAGCCAGAAACGTGGATTTTTTAAAGAATTTTTTCAAGGACTATCAAAGCCAGAAACGTGGATTTTTTAAAGAATTTTTTCAAGGACTATCAAAGCCAGAAACGTGGATTTTTTAAAGAATTTTTTCAAGGACTATCAAAGCCAGAAACGTGGATTTTTTAAAGAATTTTTTCAAGGACTATCAAAGCCAGAAACGTGGATTTTTTAAAGAATTTTTTTTCAAGGACTGTCAAAGCCAGAAACTTGGATTTTTTAAAGAATTTTTTCAAGGACTATCAAAGCCAGAAACGTGGATTTTTTAAAGAATTTTTTCAAGGACTATCAAAGCCAGAAACGTGGATTTTATAAAGAATTTTTTCAAGGACTATCAAAGCCAGAAACGTGGATTTTTTAAAGGATTTTTTTTTTTCAAGGACCGTCAAAGCAACAAAGTGCATTTTTTTAAAGAGTTTTTTTCAAGGACTTGGATTTTTTAAAGGATTTTTTTTTCAAGGACCGTCAAAGCAACAAAGTGCATTTTTTTAAAGAGTTTTTTTCAAGGACTTGGATTTTTTAAAGGCTTTTTTTTTCAAGGACCTTCAAAGCAACAAACGTGGATTTTATAAAGAATTTTTTTTAAGGACATTCAAAGCAACAAAAGTGGATTTTTTAAAGAATTTTTTTCAAGGACTATCAAAGCCAGAAACGTGGATTTTTTAAAGAATTTTTTCAAGGACTATCAAAGCCAGAAACGTGGATTTTTTAAAGAATTTTTTTCAAGGACTATCAAAGCCAGAAACGTGGATTTTTTAAAGAATTTTTTTCAAGGACTATCCAGGCCAGAAACGTAGATTTTTTAAAGAATTTTTTTCAAGGACCTTTAAAGCAACAAACGTGGATTTTTTAAAGAATTTTTTTTTCAAGGACTATCAAACCCAGAAACACGGATTTTTTTAAGAATTTTTTTCAAGGACTATCAAAGCCAGAAACGTGAATTTTTTAAAGAATTTTTTCAAGGACTATCAAAGCCAGAAACGTGGATTTTTAAAGAATTTTTTTTCAAGGACTATCAAAGCCAGAAACGTGGATTTTTAAAGAGTTTTTTTCAAGGACTATCAAAGCCAGAAACGTGGATTTTTAAAGAATTTTTTTCAAGGACTATCAAAGCCAGAAACGTGGATTTTTAAAGAATTTTTTTCAAGGACTATCAAAGCCAGAAACGTGGATTTTTAAAGAATTTTTTTTCAAGGACTATCAAAGCCAGAAACGTGGATTTTTAAAGAATTTTTTTCAAGGACTATCAAAGCCAGAAACGTGGATTTTTAAAGAATTTTTTTCAAGGACTTTTTCAAGAATTTTTTCAAGGACTATCAAAGCCAGAAACGTGGATTTTTAAAGAATTTTTTTCAAGGACTTTTTCAAGAATTTTTTCAAGGATATTCAAAGCCATAAACTTGGATTTTCTTAAAAAAAAATTCAAGGAATTTCCATATTCCAGATAGCCATAAACTTGGATTTTTAAAGAATTTTAAGGCTAATTTCTCAGGCAAGACAAGAGCCATCGAAGGAGGTTTGAGGTCCTTGATCCTAAATTCTTTAAAACTCCACGTTTATTGTTGGGATGGTCCTTGAAAAAATATTCTTTAAAACTCCACGTTTATTGTTGGGATGGTCCTTGAAAAAATATTCTTTAAAAATCCACGTTTATTGTTGGGATGGTCCTTGAAAAAATATTCTTTAAAATATCTTCTTTTTTGTGGGGTAGGTCCTTGAAAAAACATTCTTCAAAACATCCACATTTTTTGTGGGATAGGTCCTTGAAAAAATATTCTTTAAAATATCCACATTTTTTGTGGGGTAGGTCATTGAGAAAATATTCTTTAAAAAATCCACGTTTGGTGGTCCGAAGGTCCTTGAAAAAATGTTCTTAAAAATTCACGTTTATTGGTCCATGTTTAGTTGTCTGCATGTCCTTACAAAAATATTTTTTACAAAATCCACTTTTATAGGCTTGATGGTCCTTGAAAAATATTCTTTAATTTGATGGCCTGATTGTCCTTGAGAGATATTCTTAAAAATCACGATTTTTTTGTTAAAAAAATCCTAAAAGCTGAAATTATTGCTCTCCATCTAGAGGATGTTTAAAATTTCTACCTTTTATCGTTGATATAACTGATATTATCATAATTCCCATATGCCGGATGCTGGGCCATCTGATGCTGTTGCAGCTGATGTTGTTGTTGTTGCTGCTGCTGCTGCTGCTGTTGTTGTAGGTGGTGCTGCTGAAATTGGTGGTGTTGCTGTTGTTGTTGCTGATCCATCCAACTGCTGTGCTGGCGATTATCCGTGGATGCATCCACCATTTTGGAAGTACTTAGTATCGATGCTGGTTGTCTACGAAAATAGGAACTTTCCATATCCATGTTGTCAGCAGTGTTCGAAGACGACGACGTTGTTGCAGTATTAGGAAATTGTTTCGTATAACGTGAATATTTATAAAACGGTGTGTAGGGTGCCAAATTCTCGTCTGAGGGTATGCGACGACCAACACAGCCGCCCAGAAACGATTGCGGAGTACTACGACGACTTAGGCAACCAAAAAAGCGTTCACGCCGTGAGCGATCGATGGTATTAACTTGGCGATCAGTGAGGCAGTACTGAAGGAAATATATTTCAGTTAGATTTAAGTTCAAATATTGGAAATAGATTTTTACCTGCTCTCTTATGTCTCCCTTGGAATACTGCGATGGCCTGGGATACAATTCTGTGGATGAGGTATGTCTCAGACGACGGCGATACGTATTTTCATCTTCAGAATCATAATTTCGATCAGAATGACTGGAACAAGTTGGCTTGGTATTTGTGGTTATTGTATCGATGGTGCCCATTGAAACAGCATGGTGAAGACCTGAGAGAAAAAGGAGATTTTATGCTAAGTCGAATAGATTGAAATATAATATAGTAGAAATAGATAGATAGATGAAGACAAATAGTATCGAATATGAGACGGAAAGAAAACTTCCGTTTGATGATTAAAAAACTCATGATTTTCGGTAGGAAGTTCTTGTAATATTTGTAAAAATCTACGATTCAAGACGTCCTCAATATTTTTTAAAAAACACAATTTTTTGTAAAGAAATATTTTTAAAAAGTTGCGATTTTTGAAAGGCGGTCATGAATTCTTTTCTTAATCTTATAAATTTGATAAAATAATCAGTAAGTTCATGAAAGAATCTACTCATCAGTCCACAAATTTCGGTAGGGAGGTACTTAAAAAAGTTCTTAAAATTCAAAATTTTTGTTTTGGAAGTCTTTACGATGGGAGATCCTTGAAAATATTTTTAAAATGCTAAGATTTTTGAACAGTATTATTTTCTGAATGATATTACATTAATTATTTTGGTTTTTTATTTATTTTTGGGGTCCTTAAAGAAATTTTCTAAAAATCCACAGGATGTGGAAAAAAATAATTTTTGGCCCTTAAAATAAATTTCTCATAATTCAATATTTTCAATAGGTGGTCCTTTAAAGATATCTTTTTGAGATAGGAAGCACATGTCTAAAATGATCATCTAATTTTTTTGTTATAAATCCATAGCCGAAAGTACTAGATGTGCTTAGAAAGGGTAATTCATTTTCCAACCAAATTATGTTGATAATACGAGTAACAATTATTGTGAAAATAGATGTCCGGTATTTGGTATATCCCGAAAATAGGCGTTCCTCTCGATATTTAGTTTTTGAAGGCTTTAGCTACGACAAGATTGGGTATAACTTAAGTTCTTCTTTAGTAAATAATTAAACGCTAGAATTCCTTAAAATCCACTATTTTTGGGTCCTTAAAGAAATTGTTTATATATCCCAAGCACCTCAAAAAATTATTTTTTGGTCCCTAAGGAAATGTCTCAAAAATGCGATAAGATAAAAAACTGCAATTTTTTAAATTTTATTGAATGAAAGCAAAAAATATCAGAAATAGCATCAAATTTTAGAATAAGTTTAGATTTGTTCGAATTGGTCACCTTTGGTACGATTTATGGCATTCAAACGGCCAATGAACCGTCACACGCTGCTTGAATGTTGCTCTGCGGTATTTTGCCCCATTCCAAGCGCTTGAGGTGATCGACACTTTGGTATTTTTTAGTGCCAACCTTGCTTTCGAAAATCCTCCCGACACAATAGTCCAACTGATTGGTATGCGGAGATTTTGGTGGCCATGTGCCCTGGAAATGAAGCGAGACACCTTATTTTGTAACCATTCCCGGGGTTCAGCGCCTAGGGCACGCAAACATTTTGGCCGCAGACCTTGGACATTCCAACAGGACTCAGCACCATCGCACTCAGCACGCGCCACCCAAGAATGGTTACAAAACGAGGCTTCTCGCTTCATTTCCAGCGCACAATGGCCACCAACATCTCCGGATACCAATTCGTTGGACTATTGTGTCTGGAGTATTTTGGAAAGCAAGGTTGGCACTAAAAAATACCAAAGTGTCGATCACCTCAAGCAAGTGCTTCGCCGTGAATGGGCCAAAATACCGCAGAGCAAGTTTCGGGCAGCGTGTGATGGTTTCATTGGTCTTTCGAAGGCCATAATTCGTGTCAAAAGTTACCTATTCGATTAAATCTAAACTTATTCTAAAATGTGATGCTATTTCCGGCATTTTTTGCTTTCATTCAATAAAAATGTAAAAATTATTGCGTTTGACTTTGTTGCAATTTTTTTATCTCACCCTGTATATATTCTTGATCAGCGTAAAATTCTAAGACGGTCCACACGTCCGTCTGTCTATCCGTCTGTTATAACCACGCTAGAGTCAAAACGAGTTGAGATAGGAGCTAAAATTTTGCACGATATCGAAAAGCAACGGAACTTCTCTATATTTGGTATTTTGATGATTTTAGGCACATTTTTCGATGTAACTGTCTGAAACTCTACACAAGGAGATCTTCGTGACTACTTTACCCCCTGAAAAATATATGTCTATGTAGGTCCACGAAATCGTATATCCTCCTATAACTTTACCTCCCGATATTCGGTATTTGCTGATTTTAGCCACATCTTCAAATGAAACTGTCTGAAATTCTACACAAGGAGTCCTCTGTGAGTACTTTACCTCCTGAAAGTGAACTGCTTATATAAATCCACGATATCCGATATATTGGGTATTTTGATGATTTTAGCCACATTTTTCAATGGAATATTCTGAAAATCCACAGAAGGAGTTCCTTCTGAGTACTTATCCCCCTGAACAGGAAATGTCTACATAGGTCCACGATATTATATTTCCCCCCACATAACTGTACCTCCCGTTATTCGGTATTTTGATGATTTTAGTCACATTTTTTAATGGAATAGTCTGAAATTCTACACAAGGAGTTCTCTTTGAGTACTTTTCCTCTTGAAAGAGAATTTTCTATATAGGTTCACGATATCGTATAGTCCCCATACAATGAAGCTCCCCGATATTCGGATCTTTGATGATTTTAGCCACATTTTTCATTGGAATAATCTGAAAATCCACACAAGGAGTTCTCTCGGAGTACCTTATGCCTTGAAAGAATTTTCTATATAAGCCTACGTTTTAGTCTAGCTCCCATATAACGCTACCCTGAGATATTGGTATTTCCAGGATTTTCGTGACATTATTAATCGGAATTGCGTTAAATTTCGTATTTGAAGTTCGTAATGGGTACTACAACCTACGGAAAATTGTCTGTGCAGGTTCGTGTCTTAGTGTAGCCCCTATACAACAGTACCTTCCTTTATTCGGTATTTTGATGATATTTGCGACATTATTCACCGTTTTTTTTTTTTTTCAAATTTCGTATTCGAAGTTCGGAATCGTTACTACAGCCTATGACAGATTTTTTTATTTGAGCAGAATTTTTCGACTATTTTTTTTTAATTTTTCAAATTCTTTTCGAATGGTGGAAGCCCGACCAAACTTAGCTGCTTTTTTACTTGTTAGCTCTACTTTAATAAAATTGCTGGAAAGCCAGATTTTTTCACGTTTTTTTTTTTAAACATAAGCTCATATTTTGGGTTTCTTGAACGTCCTTGAAGTACATCTCTAAGTCGCCAAGTTTTGCAAAGGCCACCTATAGAAGGATTTTATTCTCTTATTGGCATTTTGAAAGTCCTAGTCACTTTCCTTACATGAACGGACTACAATTTTGTATTTTGGGTTCGTGGCTTGTAAAAATCTATCTGTCAAAAATATTCAGAATTTACACGTATTGATACCTCGATCGGGCACACATCAATCTTTTTTTGGATTCGGCAAAATTTCAGTTATTCGGTAACTACCTTGTAATTATTTTTCCAGTAAACAGGATAAATCCAAATGCTTCAATGTTCTCCAACTGAAACGGCTACTACTAAACGGCTTAAACTAGTTTCGTTTTACATGAGACATAACCTCTAATTGCAGTTAGCCTTTGATTGAAAAATATTTCCAAAAACATGCATTGAAACACATCCTGCATATATTTTTGCACCTCCTTAAGTGTCTCTAATTAAATTCAAATTGCTGCCACTAAAAACCCCCCTCCACAGTGTTCCTTGTCCTCCAAATGCCAAATGTGGCATCACACATATTCAAAATCCAAATAAACAAATGTCAAAAATAACCTGATTTTCAATGTTTGTGTCATCGTCACCGTCACCGACGACGACATCGTCGTTGTTGTCGTTCTTTTCAATGAAAGCCTCCGCTGACATCCTTTGGCGTTATGTAATTCTAAACCTTTGCCATGAAAGTGAAGAAGCCTTTTGCATTTTCAGTTTAAACACTGACTTGCTGTTTGTCAGTATTTCGGTCGGTCGGTTTTTATGTTTGTCTGTCTGAAAAGGATATGAACATGGAAATGGAGAATTTATTGAGTTCTCTCTAACCCAAAGAACTGTAAGTCTTCCGTTTCGTTCGCCGCCAACTGAGGCGGCCCAAAAAAAGACAAATGAAAGTGAATATAATTTCAACGGCAGCAGCAATAAAAAACTGTCAACGTTTCTGGTTTAGGTGACTTTTTGTCACAGTCAAGTAGGCAGGGAGGTATGCAGGAGTGGGGCAGGCCGTCGTGGCAAACGTGCAGTGAGGCAACCATTTTAATTTCAATATTAAACAAAATTAAGCTCTTTCGAAGGCATATAGTTGGCACTTTGAGAGACATACATACACACCAACGTATGTATGTTGGTAAGTCGGAATAGAAACTGGTACAGCTGGTTGCTGGCTGACTGGCTGGCGTAAAAGATTTTCCTGGTAATGCTGGTTGATGGTGATGCTGCTGCTGTTGTCGGTCTTTTTGCTGTGTCGTCATTTTACTTTTTGAATTTTTGGTGTTGACAATATTTTAGAAGGACCCAAATAAACACACACATACACTCTCGCACACACAACGTGACACGCACACATACACACACATTCCCTCACATTTCGAAAACTTTGAAATTCATATTAAATGTTTTGACAATAGAGGAAATGCTGCTGTAAATATGAATAGACCAATTATAAAGCAATTGGAAGAAGGATTTCAACTAAAGAGGGCGACAGAGGGCGGAGCGAACATAAGTTAGGAGCTCAAGAACGCTTTGGCTTCTAAGTATGAAAATTATTCAAGAATTTATGGTATTTTGTATTTAAAGAACCCATAAATTATGAAAAAGCCCTTTTGGAATGTCAAGGAAGTTTCCAAATGGGCACACACATACCTACATAGGCAGCTAGAGAGAATTTCCCCAAAAGGGTTTTTTTTGTGGTGGGGGATGGGACAGTAATAATCTCACTTAAGTGGGATCAAGAAAAGTTTAGCAAAACTTTGCCGGAGATGATAATAAAGTCATCTATAAATATTTGTACCTCTATTAAGCCGGAGGGACACTTTTGGCCAATTGCAAGAATAATATTTTAAGAGGAAGTTACTGGGCAACAAATTAGAAAGAGTCAGCATTTTTTTAATTCAAAAAAAAAAAAAATAAATAAACAAAAATAAAGTGAAAAAAGTGGAAAAATGCTAATTTTAAAGGATATTTTCTTAAGGAGGGTAAGACCAATAAACGTGGATTTTTTAAAGAATATTTTTTCAACGACCAACAGAAACGTGGATTTTTTAAAGAATATTTTTTCAACGACCAAAAGAAACGTGGATTTTTTAAAGAATATTTTTTCAACGACCAATAGAAACGTGGATTTTTAAAAGAATATTTTTGAAAAGGACCAAAACAAACGTGGATTTTTTAAGGAATATTTTTGAAAAGGGTCAAAACAAACGTGAATTTTTTAAAGAATATTTTTGAAAAGGACCAACAGAAACGTGGATTTTTTAATAATTATTTTTGAAAAGGACCAACAGAAACGTGGATTTTTTAAAGAATATCTTTGAAAAGGACCAACAGAAACGTGGATTTTTTAAAGAATATTTTTGAAAAGGATCCAAATAAACGAGGATTTTTTAAGGAATATTTTAGAAAAGGACCATCAATAAACGTGGATTTTTTTAAAAAATATTTTTGAAAAGGACCAACAGAAACGTAAATTTCTTATTTAAAGAATATTTTTGAAAAGGACCAACAGAAACGTAGATTTTTTAAAAGGATCAACAGAAACATGGATTTTTTAAAGAATATTTTTGAAAAGGACCAACAGAAACGTGGATTTTTTAAATAATATTTTTGAAAAGGACCAACAGAAACGTGGATTTTTTAAAGCATATTTTTGAAAAGGACCAACAGAAACGTGGATTTTTTAAAAAATATTTTTGAAAAGGACCATCAATAAACGTGGATTTTTTAAAAAATATTTTTTCAAGGACCGACAGAAAATTGGATTTTTTAAAAGAATATTTTTGAAAAGGACCAACAGAAACGTGGATTTTTTAAAGAATATTTTTGAAAAGGACCATCAATAAACGTGGATTTTTTAAAAAATATTTTTGAAAAGGACCATCAATAAACGTGGATTTTTTAAAAAATATTTTTGAAAAGGACCATCAATAAACGTGGATTTTTTAAAAAATATTTTTGAAAAGGACCATCAATAAACGTGGATTTTTTAAAAAATATTTTTGAAAAGGACCATCAATAAACGTAGATTTTTTAAAGAATATTTTTGAAAAGGACCAACAGAAACGTGGATTTTTTAAAGAATATTTTTGAAAAGGACCATCAATAAACGTGGATTTTTTAAAGAATATTTTTGAAAAGGACCATCAATAAACGTGGATTTTTTAGAGAATATTTTTGAAAAGGACCATCAATAAACGTGGATTTTTTAGAGAATATTTTTGAAAAGGACCAACAGAAACCTGGATTTTTTAAAGAATATTTTTGAAAAGGACCATCAATAAACGTGGATTTTTTAGAGAATATTTTTGAAAAGGACCAACAGAAACCTGGATTTTTTAGACAATATTTTTGAAAAGGACCAACAGAAACCTGGATTTTTTAAAGAATATTTTTGAAAAGGACCATCAATAAACGTGGATTTTTTAGAGAATATTTTTTCAAGGACCATCAGACCAATTAGAATGGTTTTTTAAAAGAATATTTTTTCAAGGACCATCAGACCACTAAACGTGGATTTTTAAAAGAATATTTTTTCAAGGACCATCAGACCAATAAAAATGGTTTTTTAAAAGAATATTTTTTCAAGGACCATCAGACCACTAAACGTGGATTTTTTTAAGAATATTTTTTCAAGGACCACCCCAACAATAAACGTGGATTTTTAAAAGAATATTTTTTCAAGGACCAAGAGGCCAATAAACGTGAATTTTTTATTGAATATTTTCAAGGACCAAGAGACCAATAATCGTGGTTTTTTAATGAATATTTTCAAGGCCCAAGAGACCAATAAACGTGGATTTTTAAAAGAACATTTTTTCAAGGACCAAGGGACCAATAATCGTGGATATTTTAATGAATATTTTTAAGGCTCAAGAGACCAATAAACGTGGATTTTTAAAAGAATATTTTTTCAAGGACCACCCCAACAATAAACGTGGATTTTTAAAAGAATATTTTTTCAAGGACCAAGAGACCAATAAACGTGAATTTTTTATTGAATATTTTCAAGGACCAAGAGACCAATAAACGTGAATTTTTTATTGAATATTTTCAAGGACCAAGAGACCAATAATCGTGGTTTTTTAATGAATATTTTCAAGGCCCAAAGAGACCAATAATCGTGGTTTTTTAATGAATATTTTCAAGGCCCAAGAGACCAATAAACGTGGATTTTTAAAAGAATATTTTTCAAAGACCAGGAGACCAATAAACGTGGATTTTTAAAAGAATATTTTCAAGGACCAAGAGACCAATGATTGTGGATTTTTAAAAGAATATTTTTTCAAGGACCGATTGAGTAGCAAATATTAATTTTTTAAATCAGATTTTTTCAAGGACCTGTTGAGCCTGGATATTTTAAAGAATATTTTTCAAGGAGCTTCCAGGTTATAAGTGTGGATTTCTTACAAATTATTTTTCAAGGAACAAGATACCAATAAACCTGGATACCAACAGAGATCTCAGTATCAAATTTCAGGATTCCAGTTCTATAAATTCACTCAATATCAAATTAATTTACATTTAGTACTTTTCTTATAGTTTTAGTTTTTATTTGTCAACCCGCAATATAACATTGTACGGTTTTAGCTCTTTTCCTTATATAATAGCAAATTTAGTACCTCATAGAACTTTTCGAACAATTATAGTAATTTTTTTCCAAAACCACTTCCCAACCTCAACCACACACATCTGCAATTACATATATACCAAATATGTGGATTCCAGCCCTATTCCTTCACCCAATACCAAATTTCGTACTGTTTAGTACTCTTCCTGCAATTGTAGTACACAGTCCCAAAACCACTATCCATATCAAATGTCAGGATTTCAGCTCTTTAATTTTACTTTACAATTTTAGAACGAATATCCAAAACCAGCTACCTCTCTCAACCATTGACACCAACAGAGACCTCAAAATGTAATTTGAGGATTCGATCCCCATACCATTACCGAATACCAAATTTGGTACCATTTAGTACTTTTCGTACAAATATAGGAAGCATTTCCAAATCTCAAACATAAATACCATCAGTTCTCTAAATATCACATTTCAAAAATGTATCTATATCTCTTCACCCAATACCAAATATTGTACAATTTAGTACTTTTTGTACAATTATAGTACACATTTTTAAAACCACCTCCTTATGTCCAGGCTACACACCAAAAACGACATTAATACAAAATTGAAAATTGCAAGCACTTTCAGTTCACCCAATACCAAATTGTACTAAATATAGTACCATTCAGTACTTTTTGCACACTTGTCGTACACATTTGTAAAACCACCTCTTTATCACAAACCTACTATCGAGAAGCATGCTAATACAAAATTTCAAAATTCCGATTCCATCCGTTCACCCCACCCCAAACTGCTCCAAATTTAGTGCTAATTGGTACAGTTCGCACACTTAGTACACATTTCCAAAACCATCTCCATATGTCCAGGCTACACATCAACAACGGCATTAATACAAAAATTCAATCTGCAAATATTATCAGTTCGCCCAATACGGAATTGTACTAAACTAAATTTTGTACTATTTAGAACTTTTCGTACACTTGTAGTATACATTTTCCAAACCACCTCTTCATCGCAAACTAACCATCAACAGGGACCGCAAAACAAAATTTTAAAGTTTCACCTTCTTGCGTTTACCGCAAACCAAACTGTTCTACATTTAGTACCATTTAGTACAGTTTTTACACTTAGTCCACTTTTCCAAAACTACCTTCATATATCAACCTGTCTTTCTAATCTTGATTCTTATAACAAATTACAAATGTTTACCTCAATCCATATATCGAATGGTGTTATTTAAACCGTTTTAGAACTTTTCGTAACTTAAAAGTTCGAATTTCCAAAAATTCTTTCTATCATATGTCCGGCACTCAATTGGTAACTCTCATTCCGAATTTCATAAAGTACTATTTAGTACTTTTCATGCTTTTGTCATAGAGATTTGTAAAACCACCTCTTTATCACAAATCTGCCATCAACTGGGACCTTAATACAAAATTTCAAAATTCCTACTTAATCACACCAAAATGTTCCAAATTTAGTACCCTTTAGTACAGTTCGCCAAAATCGCCTTCATATATCAAACTTAATTTCCAATCTTGAATGTCATACCAAATTTCAAGTTTTACGCTTTATCCGTTCCCTAATTCTAAATGATACCATTTCAGAAGTTAAGTACCATTTTTGAACTTTCGTAACCTTGAAGTTCGAATTTCCAAAAAAAAAAAATATTTTCTTAAAACTCCCAATTTATTGGTCTTGAGAAAATATTCGTTAAAAATCAACGTTTATTGGTCTGATGGCCCTTAAAAATCCATTTTATTGTTGAATCCAAAAGCCCTTTGGTTCATCTATCCTGCACCCCATTAGTGACTCTCATTCCAAATTTCTAGCTCATTGCATTTTTTGAATACAAAGTGTTCAATTTTTAGTTATTTTAAGTACTTTTCGTACCCTTTTAGTACGAATTTCCAAGTCTTAGCACACACTTATGCACCAAGACTGGCCCTCATGAAAATTTTTAATATTCGAACTTCAACCTTCTCGTCTGGGTTATTCAGTTATTTATATTTTTCAAGGATCATCAGACTAATAAAATTGATTTTTTAGCAATATTTTAGAGGACTTTCGATGTTTACACCTGGCTTGTTTTTACTAATTTTTTGAACGTTTAGGGACTTAAATGTATTTTTTAGGAATATTTGTCGTAGGATCAAAGATTTTTTCTGGTTCTCATATTCCAAATTGTTTGCTGGGTTATCGACTCCCATTCATATTCATGGGCGCACACACTTGCCAATAAATATACACAGACACAACATCAGCCATCAATGTTGTACACAAAACCAGATTCCTTGTTTGCACTTGTTGTTGTTGGCATTGCTGCTGTCGTTGGCTACGTGTTGGTAAACGAGGGAGAGAGTGTCGTCCTGTCGTCTTTATCGACGTCGTGACGGTATGTTATGTTGTGAGTGTGTGTATGTGTGGCAAAGTGTGTCAGTGCTGTGCAATTATTTACAATTACTTAAAATTCCGTGGCATATGTCGTCGGCAGTGATGGTGTGGGGGGGAGGGGCTGTAAGGGCGATGGGGACGGCGGCACTGGCTGCAAGTGGAAGTGGAGGAAACAATAAAGAAGAATACAACAAGAGAAGAAATTACATGTAAGTGAATGGAAATAAAGCGAGGGAACAATGGAAATAAAAGCA
This sequence comes from Musca domestica, assembly GCF_030504385.1. Lineage (NCBI taxonomy): Eukaryota > Metazoa > Arthropoda > Insecta > Diptera > Muscidae > Musca > Musca domestica. The sequence continues at coordinate 3,057,570 of NW_026712245.1, read as the reverse complement.
ATGATTATAAAAACAGCAACAACAACAACAGCAAAGAGAGCAGCATCAACATCGGCACACAAGACGAAGACGAAAAAGGCAACCGCAACATGAGAAGCAACAAACAAACAGACAGACAGACGTAGTGCAAAAAAAAAAAAACAGGAGACATCTATCGCCAGCCAAGTCCATGTTAAAGGCATGGCATGGATGTCGAAAATGTCAACGTATTTGTGGTGCGAATGAGAGGCACAAGGAGAAGAAGGAGAATCTGGAGTCGAGTTTGAAATGGGGAACAGGAAACGTAACACTACAAATGGGTTTCCTTTCCACTGCTTGGCTGTTGGGTATTCATGTGTGTGTAAGTGTGTGTAAGTGTGTGTGCGATCTTCTTCTGTTTGCCACTCTACTTAACGCCAAGCATTAACATTAACATACACTTATCACCATCGGGTTGGTCCTGTTGGTTACAAGCTCATGTATTCATGCATGCTCTTTGATGGAGTTTCTGCCACGGCATGAAGAGTTGTCGCGTGTGTGCCAAATAAACGAATTGGAGTTGTATGTACAAATGTGTCAACTGGTGGGGCGGGGTGGGTAATTTGACACTGCCATTCTTTTAAATAATTTAATTTTGGTACAGGGCAGACATGTTCGTTCACATAAACATACATACATACACACTAATATACCGATTTCAAATAAATGACATTTGTTGCAGACAATGTCGGTATGTTATGGCTCAATTTTCAAACATATTTCGTCGCTTTAATTGTGTTCGACGCCATTATTTGCTACAGGAGTAGGTTTCAATTTATTTAACACGTGATGGTGTACAGCAGTCATTTAAGCAACAAAATGTTATTATTTTTTTTTAATTTTTTTTTTTTTTTTTTTTTTTTTTTGTAGTTGTCGGCTTAAGACTTGGAGTTTGATGATTTTACATATATACTTTCTTGTGTAATATTGCAGATAAAACCACGAGGATTATTTTCGTTTAACACTTTTAACCTTCAAGTGACTCACCAAAAGGGTATTTTTAGACCCTTTTTCATCGTAGCAAAGTCAAAATATTCCACAATACTATGTGCCATAAAATTCTACTATAGGTCCTAGAAGACGTCAAAAGTCTAAGTTGTACCTAAACGCCAGAAACGTATTAAAATCACATTTCGGGGTTAGATTCTTAAAATCACCTACAAAGCATAGTTTTAGAGGAATGACGTCAGTAAAAAAAATATTCCTCATCTTATTACGCTATAAATCTCCAAAGAAATCTCTATTCTCAATATATATCAAAACAAGTTAAAAAGTAAAAGTCGAATTTTCCGATCGTAGTATAACCTCAGTTATTGTCTGCTTAGTTAAATATATTTAAATATGTATGCATCCGTTACGATTATGTAAAATGTAGAGCCTTTTTGAAGAAGGTTCCCACGAAGTAGGCCAATATTATCCATTTTGTATCTGACCTGATATAAATATTACAACGTTTCAGATTTGAACTATATCGACTAATTCCTAAACATTTTATAAAATATGTAATATTTTTCGTAAAATTTTGAAATCTGCGTAAGCTACCATATATAGCAGATCAAAGTATCCCACTTCATCTAATGCAGATAAAAATATTGGTATGTACAAAGTTTAATGAAAATCGGAATGCGAATAATTGATAATGAAAATGTTGGATTTTTTTGGTGGAGGTGCCAGAGGGAGTTGCCCGATAAATTCTATATTTAATTCAGATCTCTGTTTGAGAAAAATATTAGCACATTCCAAGTTTGAAGAATCGTTGTCTTCTATCGCAAGTTATGTAAATTGCAAATCGGGAGGGGGTTGGAAAAATGGAAATGCGTGAAAAAATATGGGAATGCGTGAAGTTTTGAAGAAATCAAATGCTTGTTTCGCATTTTATCGAGATGTAATTACACAAAATTTTGTTTTTTTTTTTTTTTTTTTTTGGGGGGGGGGGGGGGTGTCGTTTTGTGGGTAGGTACTTCATGGAGTGGGTCGATATTGTCCATTTTCATTGAACAAAGTTTGAACAAAATTGGGCCATCCTTTCTTGTTCTATAAGTTAAATAATTTCTTTTGAAAAAGTTGAATTTTTGTGGGGGAGGTACCAGAAGGAGTGGACCGACCCAACTCCAAACGCGATCTTAGGTTAATATTACGATGTTGCAAGTTTTGAAGTTATCGAGCGTACCAGCTAGCCAGGCAGACGACCGGACGGAAACCCCTAGATCGACTCAAACTTCCCTGACACGGATTTTTGGTCCTATAAGACTTAGGGTCTAAAAATGTTGTTTGGATGAGATACGTTTCGGCCGTATTAAGTGTTATACAGGCTTTGTAGCCTTATGGTTGAGATGCCAGGATGAGTGTACCTGCAAGTGATATATTCCAAGAGATCTACAACTTTTAGAAATGCCGATAAAAGTTTGAATATTAAATGTTGTTATGAGGTCGATATTATGAGAGTTATAATTAAAATTATTTTTCACCTTCTGAGAGGGAGGTACAAAGGGTGATCCCCTATAAGCCATTTTCATACCAGTTTTTGTGTGTGTAGAAATATTGGTAGTCCGATGCGTATTGTGTATTCAAAACGTTGATCCTTTGTGGGGAAGGTACCAGCAAAGGGGGGTCATGTCTATTACATTAACATACCAGATCTCAAGTTGGTAAAACTTATAGACTGATGGAAGAATAATTTTGCTTGGGGTTTTATTTTAGGACATTGTGAAAGCTAACCATTCTGGATTGCACTTTCCGAAACAATCACTAGTTCGAACAAAAGGCACATCTGATCTTTATGTTGATACTGATTTCGTAGAATTGTCTAGTCTGTAATCGGAGATATAGCTGTATATACACATGAATCTAAATTCTGAAATGTTTTTTTTTTTTTCGAAATCCTATAGGCACGACAGAGGGCGTAAACATACGACAGTTGCCACGGAATTTGGTATTTCCTTGTGACAATGTCCTTAATATATAAATTTATTAAATTATTTGTAACCCTCTAATAGCCAAAGCTCATATTTAGCATGATCTTTTAGTCGAAAGGGTCTCAAAGCTACAGAATCTTTACAGAAAATTATAGTGCTGCAGGATATCCCATCGTATCTAAATCATAAATACACGGAAAGATTACTTCTGACCATTACATTTATGCTGATATCCAAAGATATCGCATAGATAACAAAATATATACAATCATATCATGAGATTTTTTCAATTTGGCTTACAATATTGAACTGTATATTTTTCACCCAACAACACTATGTGTTCGGGGTTTTCTATTAATCCTCACGAAATTATGCATGGGGATAGGATTAGGGTCAGAATTAAAGCCAATTGTTTTTGAAGATATTAGCAAAATATTTTGGGTTTAAAATGAAGCAACAATCATCTCAGGATCAATAGACATGGAATTTGTTATAGGGTTAGAGTTCAGCTGAAGCCTAGTATTTTGGAACGTCATTGGATAATATTTAGCTGGTGAAATGTACCGCAATTCTGTGAAAAAATGCCAAAGTTAACAAAATCACATATACATGGGAGGTGTACCTTTGATCTTGACATTGAATCTTCATTCAAGTAAAAAGGATTTCAGATCTGCAGACAATTTACAAATATTAGTGTTGTGGGATATCAAATGATCGGTTCTGCCGAGCTATAACCTTTGCTTATGATATCGAAAAAATTGCAAAACTAGTAGATTCTTGCTGGTTCTGGAACAGAGCTCCTAATGGGTCTGGAACCAATATTGTCCAGAAAACTAATTTCATTGTTTAATAATCAATTTTTGAGTATATTGTTTATTTTATGGAAACTAAATAAAATAAATTTAATTTAACAACTAATTTTCCCGTTGAAAGACTTAATGTATTTTCTCTTTTATCTTTGGTCAAAATACAGTCTACCACAATTCCATGTAGAATTTTGCGCTGTTAATTTATTGAGGCAATATAAGTCCCAGCCCTTATACTATGCAAAATGTCCTAAAAATTGCAAACTGTAACGTGGAAACGAATTGTCATAGGAATACGGAGGGACAAACATAGCTAGATGGAGTCTAGATAGTCGTTATAAATATCTTGGCCACTACTATAAAATGGTACAGGGTAAAAATACTTCCTTTCAATTTTATTAAAATTTAGCTACCATATATAACTTTTCCACTTTCACTGCATTAGCACAAGAGAGGTACCGTGTCATCATAAATTGGTCAAAATTAATAAAATTCCAATTTTGAATAATTGACATAAAATAAGAAATATAGACGGAATGAAAATGCACCTTACAAAGGAGTAACAACTAATTTTTACTTCTTCAATTCCTCACATCAAGTTTGCCATTTGCAGTGGCTGTAATATTATATTTAGAAATCTTAATGGGAAGAAGATATCTTTTTAGATTCATACTTTTGAATTTCCCGCATATAATTGTCTCCCCCAATTTATGGTATCTTTCAGATCCTGATCAGTTTTACTTTGTGCGAGATTGTTTGCTACGATATTTCCAAATTTTATAGGTTTTAAGTTGTCACATGACCCGGTCGAACTATTTATTATAAAAATACTTTCACATGTTGCCCTCCCCACTTCATTTTTTCGTTTTTTTTTTTTTTTTTTGCCAAACCTTTTTCCTAAACTCCTTTAACGAAAACTCCAAAAATAGGTTTGAATCTCCCCCCTTAAAAAAAAAAAACAAAAGAAAAACCCCAAAAAGAATTGTAAACATATGTACACCATGAAGTATACGTACTTTTTTACTACTCACCGTTATTCATACGCATCGCCACACTCATCTTAGTGTTGGTGCGGCTGTTGGGCTGGAAAATGTAATCCAAGAAGGATGCTGGTTGGTGTTCCCTTTGGTTTGAGTTTCCTTTGACTTGGGTGTCTCTTTGACTGGCTGGCGGGTGGGTGTTTGTGTGCTTGTGTGTGGGAGGGAGAGTATGTCTATCGGTTCGCGTTGACGTTGTGTGTGGGTTTGTTAAGGTTGTCTGCTAACGTCGTGGTCGTCGTTGTAGAAGAAGAAAATACGCTCCAATGATTTTTGCCTTTGTTGCTTACAAAATATTTTTATTATTTTTATTTTAATGTTATTAGAGTTGATGATAATACCAACAGTGCGGCGGCTGCGGCTGTTGTTGTTGTTGGAGTAGTAGAAGATACCTGCGTTAGGTTGTGGCTTTGCGGTCCAGCCAAGATGTTGGTTATTAATAACTCTGGGTTCTAAGTGTGCTTCTATTTTTTTTTTTTTTTTTTTTTTTGAGTTAAGATAGTCCTTTGCTGTTTTGCTCCAATTGCATTGCTTTGTATTTACAAGGAGCTACTGCCGTTGCAGCTTCAACAATGACGACAGCAATGATGTTGATAATCAGTTAGAGGAGGATGTATGACGACGACACTCTCACACACACACTCTCGCTATGGAAGTGTGACAAGCCCACATGCACTGCCACTCGTAGATGCAATGAATTACCCCAGCCAAGGGAAACTGATCTGCTTCATTATTATTTGCCCTATTGAAGTTGATTTCACAGAGAGAGTGAGGTAAAAATCGGATGCTTAAAATTGTTATGGGTTCGTCCTTTCTTTTTTTAAAAAAAGCCTTTTTCTTATCCGCAATGATACATGATTGTGGCATTAGCAGCAATGGCAGAGAAATCAACAGCACCAACCATGGAAGCCAAAGAAGCCATGGTGTCTAGGATTCTTCTGGTGGTAGGCTCTTGTTGTTGTTGTTGTCTTGACATTCTACAGATGCATGATGTGGATTTTTTTCCTATGTGGGTTTTTGTTTTTGTTCTTTTTTGTACATTTCTTAAAGCTTTTCTTGGGGGGTTTGGATTATGTGTGTGTGTGGGGGGGGGGTTCTCAATGTGTATATACGTACATATGTATATATGTATGTGTGTGCGTGTGCAGTAGTATTTTCTTTAATATAGCTAATCTCTATGAATATCCTTGGTTTCCATTTCTTCTGCTTCTTCTTCTTTTTTGATAGGTTCACTTGGAATTTATTGTAGTTATTGTTGTTGCTGTTGTTGTTTTTTTATTTCATTCTTTATATTTCACTAAAATACCCGTATTACGAAGGATGTGCATAATAAATGGTTGGTTTTGTATGGTTGTATGCCATGCTGGTATGTCTGCTTGTAGGTATGTGTCAGCATTTGTGGTATCCACTGAGTAGTGAGTGTCCTGTTTTCTGTTGTTGTTGTTGTCTTCTTTCTTTGACGAAAGCCAGAACAACACACTTATGCAAGACGACCAAAAACTTAAAATTGCCAAAAATTTATTTTTCTCTTATCTTTTTTTTTTTTTGCTTTTCACTAATAAAAATATCACACCAATAAATTTCAAAATGAATTAACTAACATATTTCATAATTATTATTATTTTTTCACAATTTTTTTACACTTAATATTTCTAGATAGTAATGTCTGTATATAACATTGCTAAGTAAAATTTTCTGCTTTCTTTTTTTGGGGTTTCTCTAAATTATTGTATAACAAAAATAAAGTAATTTGTTTTATTCGTTCGTTCGTTTGATGTCTAAACACGGCCGTTTCTAATTTTCAGTTAAAAGTTCCGAAATTATTTCCAATGGAAATTTTGCCAATTTCAAAGTCCAGCGAAAAAATGAAACACATCAAATACACAGAGCCTTTAAAGTTTTTGTATACGTGTGTGTGTGTGTTGGTTGGTTGGTCGAGTTTGCTTCCTTCCTTTCTTGCTGGCCGTACGTTGTAGCAAAAAATATTTAATGTTTTTTCTTTTTTTTTTGTTTTTTTGGTCTGAAGTGTCTAGAGTAGAGGAAATGAAACACCTCAGCACATTCGAAGATGCGAACGAGATAACAATGATGCTGAAACTGAAACGCCATGGCAAAGCGATAGACCAAAAATCCTTTTTTCGCTGTGCTCAAATCTTACGCTCACGCACTCACTCACTCACACACATACACAGGAGTCTGTGAATTTTATTTACGCTCGCACAAAAACAGAGAGCATAAAGAGATGTTTGGTAAACACCAACGCACACTTGTCGGCAGCAGCATCCCGGGGACAGTGTGGTCAACTGTGATTTTAAGGAACATCTAGGATAAAAAAGGAAAACGGGATTTCTTAAATATACTTTTTCGAGGACCATTACCTCAACAGAAGTGGATTTTTTAAAGAATATTTTCGAAAAGGACCAGCAATAAACGTGTATTTTTCAAAGAATATTTTTAAGGATCAATAGAAACGTGGATTTTTTCAAGGATCGATGGAAACTTGCATTTTTAAAGAATATTTTTGAAAATGACCATCAATAAACGCGGATTTTTTAAAAGAATATTTTTGAAAAGGACCATTACTTAACGTGGATTTTTTAAAGGATATTTTTGAAAAGGACCATCACTTAACGTGGATTTTTTAAGGAATATTTTTGAAAAGGAACAATAGAAAAGAAAAATAGAAAAAGAGAAATTTTTTTAAAAAATATTTTTTCAAGGGTCAATAGAAAGGTGGATTTTTTTAAAAAAATATTTTTTCAAGGATCAATAGAAACGTGGATTTTTTTAAAAAATATTTTTTCAAGGATCAATAGAAACGTGGATTTTTTTAAAAAATATTTTTTCAAGGATCAATAGAAACGTGGATTTTTTAAAAAATATTTTTTCAAGGATTAATAGAAACGTGGATTTTTTTAAAAAATATTTTTTCAAGGATCAATAGAAACGTGGATTTTTTTAAAAAATATTTTTTCAAGGATCAATAGAAACGTGGATTTTTTTAAAAAATATTTTTTCAAGGATCAATAAAAACGTGGATTTTTTTAAAAAATATTTTTTAAGGATCAATGGAAACGTGGATTTTTTTTAAAAAATATTTTTTTAAGGATCAATAGAAAAGTGGATTTTTTTAAAAAATATTATTTTAAGGATCAATAGAAACGTGGATTTTTTTAAAAAATATTTTTTTCAAGGATCAATGGAAACGTGGATTTTTTTAAAAAATATTTTTTCAAGGATCAATAGAAACGTGGATTTTTTTAAAAAAATATTTTTTCAAGGATCAATAGAAACGTGGATTTTTTTAAAAAATATTTTTTCAAGGATCAACAGAAACGTGGATTTTTTTAAGAATATTTTTTCGAGGACCAACAGAAACGTGGATTTTTTTAAGAATATTTTTTCGAAGACCAACAGAAACGTGGATTTTTTTAAGAATATTTTTTCGAAGACCAACAGAAACGTGGATTTTTTTAAGAATATTTTTTCGAGGACCAACAGAAACGTGGATTTTTTTAAGAATATTTTTTCGAAGACCAACAGAAACGTGAATTTTTTTAAGAATATTTTTTCGAAGACCAACAGAAACGTGGATTTTTTTAAGAATATTTTTTCGAAGACCAACAGAAACGTGGATTTTTTTAAGAATATTTTTTCGAAGACCAACAGAAACGTGAATTTTTTTAAGAATATTTTTTCGAAGACCAACAGAAACGTGGATTTTTTTAAGAATATTTTTTCGAAGACCAACAGAAACGTGGATTTTTTTAAGAATATTTTGTCGAAGTGGCCATTTTTTCAAGGACCATCCCAACAATAAACCTGGATTTTTTTAAGAATATTTTTTCGAAGTGGCCATTTTTTCAAGGACCATCCCAACAATAAACCTGGATTTTTTTAAGAATATTTTTTCGAAGTGGCCATTTTTTCAAGGACCATCCCAACAATAAACGTGGATTTTTTTAAGAATATTTCTTCGAAGTGGCCATTTTTTCAAGGACCATCCCAACAATAAACGTGGATAAAGAACCCATAGTGGATTTTTTACCGAATATTTTTTTCAAGGACTACAATGAGGATTTTGTAAAGAAAAAGAAAACAGTTTGAGACCTTAGTTCTCTTTGTGCATTTCAGAACATTTGAAGTCGATCTATCGATGTCCGCCTGTCTGTCTGGCTAATTTCGGAAATCTCAAAATTTTCACATATAATTATTTACATTCTAGAAAAAGAAAGGATCATCCAATTTTATGCATATTTTGAAATTTCGATTTTTTTTTTATCAGCTCTAGGTCAAGTGCGAAAATGGGCAATATCGGCTCACTCCATCAAGTACCTCCCTTTAAAGGATCAAAGTTTTGAATATCAATAACTTTTATAATATGTGAAATAATGTACCAATTGCCTTCAAATTTCTTACGTCAACCAACATTCCCCATAAAGGGGTCAACATTTTGAAAACTGCATAAAAAGCTAAGAACTAGAGATTTAATATGAATATAGAATTTATCGGCTCAGAACAATGCTAGTCCAAATCTGGAACGTTGTAATATTTATATTAGACTTAGATTAGTTTAGACATAGAATATAAACCAGACAGATGGGTAAAGAGCATAACCTCCATAACCACAACCTAACATTTATGTATTGAAAAAGCGTTATTTTTTCATACTTTTTCTAATATTTTTCGAAGCCTCAAAATACTTTTAAAATAGTTGACAACACTGAACCCAGTCATTCACAAAAATGATAAAGGATATTCTACGCACACCCAAGCAAAAACCAAATATAAACAAAAACCAGCCTCAACTGCTCTGTGTGCTGTTTTTAATTCTTCTCTATTCTTAACTGCTCACTAATGAAACATCTATGATATAAATGTTCAAAAACAAATTTTAAACCCCCGACATCCTCTTATTGTTATTTAATATTTACGTTCTCTACTATCACTTGAATTATGAGAGTGGATGTGAATGTAATTTTTGTTTATTTCAGGGAGCCATCATTTAGAGCGCATGTCCGTGCAAATGTGTGTTTCGCACTGGCAGAGTTGCCAATAATTGGGAAAAGTTTTTTTCACACTTTTTTATTGCATTGAAAATTACTTTAAAATAATATAAATGAGGAAAATTTGTGCGTACATGGTGCAAAGGAAAATCTTCCTGTGAAAAACTAAGAACTCTGTTTTGATATTAAACATACATTTTACCAAACTATTATCGGAAGCCTTGATATTTTTGTACCACAAGTTAAGTATTTTTAATTAGAACGATGGTAACCCTATTGTTTCAAATCCCAATTTGTCAAAAGTTTGTTTGTATAGTTTTGTTTTCCTGCTGGAAAAATGAGTATCCTTTTCTTTGTTAAACTGTCACATTTAAAATGTAAACAAAATTGTTTTCTCTTTACAATAGTTTGACAGATATGTCAAATTGACAATACTGAAATAGTTTCTGTATCATACACTGAGAAAAGAAATAATGAAAATGTATATTGTTCTTTAGTCCTCAAAAACAATAAATTATTTGAATTTTGATGGACTATCCTGAAATGTTGTGTAAGGAATACGTTTATTTCTTTCGAGTACAGGGCCTCAATTCTTGTTCTGTGAAAATGTGAGATGAAAACTTTTATAAAGGAAAGACATGTCAAATGAAAAAGTTTATAAAGAAAATATTTTTCATTTCATATTTTCATAGAACAAGAATCCAGCCCCAGCATTATTGAAAATTATTGGTTGGACCATTAAAAAAATATTGTTGGAAATTGTTACACACATTATTCCTCTGAATATTTTTCAAGAAATATTCAAAAAATTGGGATGTTGCAGCAAAATAATTTTTGAAACCCTGTTTTTAAACAAATATAGACTTCTAAAATATTCCCGAAAACCTGCAAAAATATTGCTGTTGAAAATCTACAATAAAATCTCTGGTGGTCCATGTTAAATTATTCTCCAAAAATATAAATTATCCTTGGAGAAATATCTAAAATCTAAACAAATATTTTTGTATAAAATATGTTTTAAGATCACCTTAACTTTCATTCTAATACAAATTGATAAATAATCGTAAAAAATCCCCCAAAAATCCTATCCTATACAAAAGTCGCAATAGTGTTTGATGAAATAGTCTTAAAAGTCAACGTTTATAGTTCTGAATGCTATTGTCAAAATATAAGTAAAAAAGAAACAAATAAAGGCTATAGTCGGGCGGGCCGACCATATGTCTTGTGGTCCTTAAAAAAATATTATTTAAAAAATCCACGTTTGATGGTCTGATGGTCCTTGAAAAAATATTCTTTAAAAAATCCACGTTTGATGCTCTTGTGGTCCTTAAAAAATATTATTTAAAAAATCCACGTTTGATGGTCTGATGGTCCTTGAAAAAATATTCTTTAAAAAATCCACGTTTGATACTCTTGTGGTCCTTAAAAAAATATTATTTAAAAAATCCACGTTTGATGGTCTGATGGTCCTTGAAAAAATATTCTTTAAAAAATCCAAGTTTGATGCTCTTGTGGCCCTTAAAAAAATATTATTTAAAAAAAACAAGTTTGATGCTCTTGTGGTCCTTAAAAAAATATTCGTTTATTGGTCTGAAGGTCCTTGGAAAAATATTCTTTAAAAAATCCACGTTTATTGGTCTGAAGGTCGTTGGAAAAATATTCTTTAAAAAATCCACGTTTATTGGTCTGAAGGTCGTTGGAAAAATATTCTTTAAAAAATCCACGTTTATTGGTCTGAAGGTCCTTGGAAAAATATTCTTTAAAAAATCCACGTTTGGAGGTCTGATGGTCCTTGAAAAAATATTTTTTAAAAAATCATCGTTTATTGGTCTGATGGTCCTTGAAAAATATTCTTTAAAAAATCCACGTTTATTGTTGGGATTATCCTTGAACAAAATTCTTTAAAAAACAACGTTTATTGTTAAGATTATCCTTGAAAAAAATTCTTTAAAGATCCACGTTTATTGTTGAGATTATCCTTGAAAAAAAAATTCTTTAAAAGATCCACATTTATTGTTGAGATTATCCTTGAAAAATATTCTTTAAAAATCCACGTTTCTTTTCATGGTCCTGTTCAAAAATATTCTTTAAAAAATCCACGTTTCTGTTGGTCCTTGAAAAAATATTATTTAAAAAATCCACTTTGTGATCATCTTGATGATGATGAACAGTAATATGACAACAAATTTAACAAACTATTACTGAAAAATATTCATAATTTTATTAGCATATTTTTATAAGATTTTTCTAGATTTTATTCTTTTCCGACAGAAGGCCACTTTGAATCGGTGAGAATTGTCAAAATCATAAGCGGTTTATCTTTGATATATGAAATTTTATATGTTTTTGTAAATATGCGATACCTTGGATATGTAATGCAACGGGTTGAAATGACCTTTTGTGTATTTTTAACTTCGCCGGAAGTCAGTGCAAGTTTCCGTATTTTTTACTCACCCGCTAAATGGAATTCGATGACCATCAAGATTATTAATCTTCTGATCAGACCTAAACCCTAGCCCCATGCTTAATTCCACGTCGATTGGTTTATAATTGCGATCTGCAGTGCAACTACAAAATCAAGAATTTTTCTTTGGTCCATTTCAACACCAAAATATATTACGATCAACAATATTCTTCTATTCTGATCTTAACCCTACTTCCAGGCATTTTCGTGAGAATCGGACCATAATTGGGACCTGTAGCGTGACTACAATTTAACATGGACAGGTAGACAGACATACAAAGCTAGATCGACTCAGCTCTTCGAGATAGGAAGTTCCCAATGTCGGCTAAAAAAATTGGCTAAAATACCAAGTATTCGGAGGCACTGAATTATGAGTGATAAAAGGAATAATGAGTCTATTCCACAAGTTGTCTATCACAGAAGACAAAACCCACTACAAAGACTATATTACGAATTTTAAACAATTCCCCGAAAAAAATATGACTAAAATCATCAGAATACCGAATATCGGGAAGTACCGAAACACTAACATCAATATGCAATAATTTGCCACAAGTAGTAAAACCCATAAGAACCCTAAGTACCGAGTTTTGAACAGTTGTGTTAGAAAATTAGTCATTTATCATTAGAATACCGAATATCAGGAGGTACTGTTGGTGGATTTAAAAAATATACATCTGATTCAAATTGGAGATAATCCGCCAACATTTAGATATAGCTAGGTTTTAGACCAGACAAAGTATATATTTTGTTGATCAGCATAAAATTCTATGTCGATTTAACGATGTCCTTCCGTCTGTGAAACGCAATGAAGCAGGTTGATAACATTTTACTCAAATGTATATTATGTCTGCAGGACTTTTGCTATTGAAAATGGGCCATGTTGGTCCACGTTTTGGTATAGCCCCCACATAACGGTACCTCCCAATATTCGGTTTTTTCATGATTTTTGCGACGTTATTTACCGAAATTGTTTTAAATTTGGAATTTGAAGTTCGTAATGGATACTACAGCCTATGCCAGAAAATTGTCTGTGCAGGTCCACGTGTTCGTATAACTCCATATGACGGTACCTCCCGATACTCGGTATTTTCATGATTTTTGCGACGTTATTCACCGAAATTGTTTCAAATTTGGTATTTAAAGTTCGTAGTAGATACTGCGGCTTAAGACAGAAAATGAGCCATGTATGTCTTCGTATAGCCCCCATATAACGGTATCTCCATATTTCCGTATTTTGATGATTTTAGTGACATTGTTAACCCGAATTGTTTCAAATTTAGTATTTGATGTTCGTAATGGATACTACAGCCTATGAGAAAAAATTGTCTGTGCAAGTCCACGCCATCGTATAGCCCTCATATAACGGTACCTCCCTATATTCGGTATTTTGAATAATTTAGCGACATCATTTACCCGAATTGTTTCAAATTTGGTATTTAAAGTTCGAAATGGGTACTACAGCAAGAAAAAGAAAATTGTCCGTGTAGGTCCACGTCTTCCTATAGCTCCCATATAACGGAACCTGCCGATATTTGGTATTTTGATGATTTTTGCGACATTATTCACCGGAAATGTTTCAAACTTCGTATGTGAAGTTGGTAATGGATGCTACAGTCTATGAGAGAAAATTGTCTGTGCAGGTCCACGTCTTCCTATAGCCCCCCATATAACGGTACCTCCCGATATTCGGTATTTTGATGTTTTGGCGACATTATTCACCGGAATTGTTTCAAATTTGGTGTTTGAAGTTTGTAATGGATACTACAGCCTAAGACAGAAAATTGTCTGCGCAGGTCCACGACTTCGTATAGCCCTCATATAAAAGCACCTCCCGATATTCGATACTTTGATGATTTTAGTGCCATTATTCACGGAACTGTTTCAAATTTGGTATTTGATGTTCGTAATGGATACTACAGCCTATGACAGAAAATTGTCTGTGCAGATCCATGTCTTCGTATAGTCCCCATATAACGGTACCTCCCGATACTCGGTATTTTCATGATTTTTGCGACATTATTCACCGGAATGGTTTCAACTTTGGTATTTGAAGATCGTAATGAATGCTACAGCCTATGACAAAAAATTTCGTATATAGCTCCACGTCTTTGTATATCCCCCATATAACGGTACCTCCCGGTATTTGGTATTTTGATGATTTTAGCGACATTATTTACCAGAATTGTCTCATATGACGGTACCTCCCAATACTCGATATTTTCATGATTTTTGCGAGAGTACTCATCTGAATTGTAACAAATTTCGTATTTAAAGTTCGTAATGACAAAAAATTTCGTATATTGGGTCACGTTTTCATATGTCCGTCATATAACGATACCCCCCGATATTCTGTATTTTCATGATTTTTGCGACATTATTCACCGGAATTGTTTCAAATTTGGCATTGGAATATCTTAATGGGTACTATGACAAAAAATTTCGAATGCAGCTCCACGTCTTTATAGCCTCCATATAACGGCACCTCCCGATTTATTTTATTTGATGATTCTAGCGACACTATTCACCGAAATTGTTTCAAATTTGGTATTTGAAAGTCGCAATGGATACTACAGCCTATGATATTCGGTATTTTTATGTTTTTGGCGACATCATTCAGCGGAATTATTTCAAATTTGATATTTGAAGTTCGAAGTGGATACTACAGCCTAAGACAGAAAATTGTCTGTGCAGGCCCACGTCTTCGTATAGCCCCCATATAACGGTACCTCCCGACACTCGGTATTTTCATGATTTTTGCGACATTATTCACGGGAGTTGTTTCAAATTTGGTATTTTATGTTCGTAATGGATGCTTTGGTGATTTTAGCTACATTATTCACCGAATTTTTTCAAGTTTCGCATTTAAATATTGTAATGGCTTATGACAAAAGTTGCCTGTGCAGGTCCACGTCGTCGTAGAGACCCTAATATGATGGCTATATTCGGAATTTTTAAGAGTTTAACATAATTTTTAACGGATTTTATTTATTATTATTATTATTTTTTTTTTTTTTTTGGAAATTGCCAAATTCGTTCCAAATGGTGGAGGGAATTCAAAGTTCGGCCCCTCCAAAATTACAGCTTTTTTATTTGTTTTTTTTTTTTTTTTTTTTTTTTTTTTTTTTTGAAAATTGCCAAATTTGTTCTAAATGGTGGAGGGTATTAAAACTAACAGATTTTTTACTTGTTTCATTTCGTTTCTTCCAAATGATGAAAGATATTGAAATTTCGACTTATCACCTTCTTTGCTTGTCGCATAACCTGAAAATTTTATAATTAATTTTTAATCCTCTCAATAATAAAATAAAACACAAATTTCATTTCAAAGTTTTGTAATATTTGTCGTTTACAGTTTTATTTGTTATTTATTTCTTTATTTTTTTTATTAAATTGTTTTAACATTAAAATCTAGTAATTACTATAAAAGTTTAAAGCGTTTTTATTCAAAATTTATTTACCATTTTTGTTGTTGTTGTTCTTCTTCTTCTTGTTTTTAAATTTAAATGTTTATTTGCTTTGTGACACTATATTCCTTTATTTCATTTCATATATTCGTTCCCTTCATTTTTTTTAAATTTCTAATTTTTTTTTTATTCTTTGCTATCAATTCAATTTAACTAACTTTTTTTTGTAGGAATTTTATTCATTGATTTTCTTGAGAGAAAAAAAAAAGGAAAACAGATGTGTGAAAATACAACACCCAGATATTCACCAAAAATAACTGTGAATATGTGGTGTTGTTGTTGTCATATTTATGAATGTATTGTTGTTTTTTTGTTGCTTGTTGTAGTCTATA
This sequence comes from Musca domestica, assembly GCF_030504385.1. Lineage (NCBI taxonomy): Eukaryota > Metazoa > Arthropoda > Insecta > Diptera > Muscidae > Musca > Musca domestica. The sequence goes on along the minus strand of NW_026712245.1, from coordinate 3,041,525 downwards.
AAAATTGTTCAATATGAATTTTTAATTTTAGTTTTATTTATTTTTATTAAATTTTATTTATTTATTTATTTATTTTTTTTTTTTGTTTACACACAAATGTGTGATATCAAAAAGGTGGAGGGGAAGAGTGTTACGATAAAAATGGGGTCTCAGGGGCGTGGTAAGGTAGAGAGAGTCAAGAGAGTGTACGATTGGGTGGGCTAGGCTTTCAAAGTGATGTGTGTGTGTTTTTTTTTTTTTCTTAGTGTAGAGAAGGTGGAGTTGGTGGTAGTGGTAAATAGAATAGACCGATCTGAGAGAGAAGAGGTGATATGCCGGCTAATAAAGGCAGTAGATTTGGTTTTTTGTTTATTATTTAAAGTTTTTTGTTTATGAACACATAAATTTTATTATTTTTATATAAAAAAAACACCAGGGCTGGAAAGTCAAAAGCCCAAATCCCAAGATACTCTGTGGGAAGTTAAAAACAAAATTGGGTGATAATGATGATCATGAGCCCACAGATGGTATAACCGATATACGGGGTGAGATGAAAAAAAAAACTGCAAGCTACTTCAGACCGCTGTCATTTCTAAGCCACTCGTTCGACAGCTGTTAAAATTATTCCGGTGACAGCTCATTATATTGTTTATAAGCGTACAAAGGCATTTTGGTGAGAATTTTCCAGAACAAAAAGTTATTCGTGATGGAATTCAAGCGTTATAGTGTGATTTCTTCATATTTGGCTGGAAACCCCACAAGTGGCTATCGTTAGAGCACTCCAGCATTTAAATGTGAATAAATATTTTGTGTCTCGTACCATCACTCGTTACCGATTACGTGATACTGGTAGTGTAGCCCGACGTCAAGGAAGTGGACGGAAGAAAACAGCAACATCTGTAGAAATGGTTCGAAAAGTAAAGAAGCGACTTGATCGAAGCCCGCGTCGCAGTGGCCGAAAAATGGCTCGTGAGCTGAACATATCGCAATATTCCATTCGGCAAATATTGAAAAATGAGCTCGGGTTACAGCCATTGAAATTCCAAAAAGTGCAAGGACTTACACCGCAACAGAAAGAAAATAGACTCAAAAGAGCTAAGGAGTTGCTTCGCTTGGTCGAAAGTGATGAACTGTCGAATTTGGTTTTCTCCGTTTTTTGTTTTTCTCCATTCGGCAAATATTGAAAAATAAGCACGGTGCACGGGGAGCCAATGAAATGCCAAAAAGTGCAAGAACTTATACCGCAACAGAAAAAAAAACGACTCGAAAGAGCTAAAGAGTTGCTTCGCTTGGCCAAAAGTGGTGAACTGCCCAATTTGGTTTTCTCCGATGAGAAAACATTCCTTGTCCCGCAGTTTGTGACCAAAAACAAAATGATCGTGTTTTTGTCTTGCCAAAGAGGTCAGCTGAAAGTGTGCACCTTCTGTTGGCCACCAGAACTCAAGCGCCCGGCCATGGTAATGGTGTGGGCCGCCATAATAACCGATGGTCGCTCTCCTCTCATATAATCGACTGTGGCATCAGAATAAATGCCGAATATTATGGCCAAAATATTCTGGAGGTGTATTAAAGCCTTGGGCATGCACACATTTTGGCCGCAAACCTTGGACATTTCAACAGGACTCAGCACCCTCAGCAGAACTCAAACGCCGGCCATGGTGGTGGTGTGTCGGCCGCCATAATAGCCGATGGTCGCTCTCCGCTCGTATTAATCGACCTTGGCATCAGAATAAATGCCGAATATTATCACGAAAATATTCTGGAGGGTGTATTAAAGCCTTGGGCACGCAAACATTTTGGCCGCAGACCTTGGACATTCCAATAGGACTCAGCACCATCACCAGAACTCAAGCGCCGGCCATGGTGATGGTTTGTCGCCTGCTATAAATGTCGAATGTTATCGCGAAAATATTCTGGAGGTTGTATTAAAGCCTTGGACACGCAAACATTTTTGGCCGCAGACCTTGGACATTGGACTCAGCACCATCACCAGAACTCAAGCGACGGCCATGGTGATGGTGTGTCGGCCGCCATAACAGCCGAAGGTCGCTCTCCGCGACCGTGGCATCAGAATAAATGCCGAATATAGGAAATATTCTGGAGGGTGTATTAAAGCCTTGGGCACCCAAACATTTTGACCGCAGACCTTAGACATTCCAACAGAACTCAGCACCATCGCACCATCTCAGCACGCGCCACCCAAGAATGGTTACAAAATGAGGTTACTCGCTTCATTTCCAGCGCACAATGGCCACCAAAATCTCCGGATACCAATTCGCTGGGCTATTGTGTCTGCAGTATTTTGGAAAACAAGGTTGACACTAAAAAATACCAAAGTGTGGATCACCTCAAGCAAGCGCTTCACCGGGAATGGGCCAAAATACCGCAGAGCTACATTCGGGCAACGTTCGACGGTTTCATTGGCCGTTTGAAGGTCATAATTGGGGCCAAAGATGACCAATTCGAAAAAATCGAAACTTATTCTTTAATTTGATGCTATTTCCAATATTTTTTGCTTTCATCCAAAAAAAAAAAAATTATTAAAAAACAAGTAAGCAAAGGCTACAGTCGAGCGGGGCCGACCGTTGAATACCCTACAACACTATAATAAACGATACAGTTTATGTAGGCCAGATACTTGAAAGTATTCCGCAAGATATTGTGACAAATAATAAAAGAAAGCCATCAGGTTTCGTTCTCTAATTTTGGAATAATAGCAACTTTAACTAATTTGCTCATTTCCAATTTATTGGTAATTAATTGGTCTTCCTAGATCTGGAACCAATATTTCCCAAAGACCTATAATCTCTCAGAAGTGGCAAAAGATTAAAATTTATTATTGGTTTTTGACTGAAATCTATATGAGATACAGCCATTTGACTATATTCTTCAACGAAATCAGCGTTAACGAAATAGTCAGAAGTGCGACTTTCCTGTATATGTGAATTATCCAAAAAGTCACTGGAATGGACATTTTCGTATTTTGTCTACAAAAGTTGGCAAACTACTTCACACATTGAATATTTTTGGATGGCCATCCAAAACTGCTTGGCTTTTGTAATGTCCGGTAACTCCCATTCAAATGTGCGTGAGGATCGGGCGATAATTACGACCTGCAGACAATTTTGCAGTTTTTTGGTCCATTTCAACCCCTAAATATATGACGATCATCTCCAAAAAGAGTAGGCTTCTATTCTGACCCTCATCTTATCGCCATGCAAAATTTCGTAAGGATCGGGCCATAAATGCGATCTGTATATGATATCCTGATATCCTAACTACTCAGTTTTGTTAGCTGTAGAAATATTACCAAATGTTTAATTCAAAATGAAAATATGCCAAAAATATGACAAAATTGAAAAATTATGAGAAAATTTTACAAAATCCATATTTTCATCTTTAGAGAGATATTTTTATGCGATTTTTTTAGACGTTTTTTCTTTCCTGCCAAGAGGCCATTCTGAATTAATGAGAACTGTCGAAATCAGATCAGCCGTTCTCGACATATAAGAGATTTTTCAAGCATATCTTCTTTGATAAACATATATATCGCACATATTTTGCTATATATCCGTTTTGTTGGATGTTAACATCAATGTAAAGATCAGAAGTAACCTTGTCATGGCTTTGTGATTTCGCCGGGATTTAAAATATTCGCGGTTTAATGGCAAAAGTTCAATTTTTTCAAGAAAAAAGATATAGTCTATTTTACCCGCTAAATAATATCAAATGACCTTCTAAATTGGCAGGCTTCTTCCCCGGCCTAAACTCTAGCTACATGCGAAATTCCGCGTCGATTGGTCTATAATTGCGACCTGTACAGCTACTACAAAATCCGAATTTTTTTCAGTATTTGGTCCATTTCAACCCCTAAACATTTGGCGATCATCTCCAAAAGAAATAGGGTTCTATTCTGACCCTAACCCCACCTTCATTTTAAATTTCGTGAAGATCGGACCATAATTGCGACCTGTAGAGTGATTACAAATTAACATGGACAGACGGACAGACGGACAGACGGACAGACGGACAGACGGACGGACGGACATACATAGCTAGATCGACTCAGCTCGGCGAGCTAGGAAGATCCATATATACTTTCCTATATGGGAAACCAATATTTCGAGGTGTTACATAAATTCTGGCCCAATCAAACTTATAATACCCCCAACACATAGTGTTGTAGGGTATAAAAAATTGAAGAAAAATTTAAAAAAAATTTTAAAAATGACTTTGTTGCAACGTTTTTTCATCTCACCCTGTAGAATCAGGATTTTCCAGCCTTGACGTTTCTTGTTTTTAATTTTTTTTTGTTTTATTTGGTTTTTAGTTTCATTTCTATTTAAAAAGTTTGTAGGTTTGTGAGAGAATTTCCATAATAATTTCACTTTATTTTTTCATTAGGTTTCAATTTGTGATTATTTTTGTTTTCTTTCTTCTTTTTCTTCTTCTTCTTTAAATTTGTCTGTTTTTTTTTTTTGTCTTCTTAAGGCTTTCTTTACCACAACAATTAATTTTGAATAACTAACTTGTTTTGTAATAATTTTTATATAATTTTTGTTTTCATATAAAGTTTTTGATTAAAATCCTTTAAAATAATTTCACTAAAATAAAGTTATTGTTGTCTATATGTGTTTGTTATTTATTTAATTTAATATTCATATTTTTTATTTAATTTAATTTTTTTATTTTTTAAATATTAAAGATGATTTTCTTGGATTCCATAAACATTGAGAAAAATTCAATTTTGTTGGTTGTTCTTCTGGCTGTTGTTGTCTAAATCTTCTAAATCGAAGATACTCTAAATTTTTGTAGTATAAATACTCTATACATATATAATTTGTTGTTCTTATATTTTGTGTGAATTTTATTTTGTACCTATAACATAAAAATTAAAACTAAAATAAACAATAGAGATTGAGTCAATATTTGTGCAAAGTTACCTTTGCATTATAGCACATAAATTTGTTTATAAAGATCTGTTTTTAATTTTTCTAATTTAATTTTTTTTAATTGTTATTTGTTTATTTATGTTGTTATTATTTGTTTTTGTAATCGGTGGATTTAAAAACCTGGACAAATGTCATTAAATGTATAAATTTTTATTCTTTCTTCCTTTTTTTTATTCAATTTTTAGTTTTATGGGCTAAGGCTTAGGAAAAACAAATACACTGGGCATAAAAAGTCTAAGGACAGCAGAGAACTTTAAGGTAAGTTTGCTTTTGTATTCGACCTTGTCCAAAATCTTTAAAATAAATAAAAAAAAATAAAATAACTTCTTTTTTTTTAAATTGATAGTTATAAAAAACATGTATGGGTAGAAAAAATTTTTTTTTGTTAAATTTAAATGTCAAAAGAGAGATGAGATCAGAAAATTATGAAGTATAAAAGAAAATTTAAAAAATAATAAATAAATGTTTTTTTTTTTTTTTTTTTTTTTTTTTGTGGAATACGAAAAATTATTTGAAGAACAATAAATTTTGGGAGAAATTTTAAAAATTAATAAATAAATAAAATTTTATTTGTGGAATACAAAAAATGATTTGAAGAACAATAAATGTTGGACAATGAATTGTAAATATTTTTTTTTAAAAATTCGCGACCTCGGAAATGAAAAACATAAAATACTGGTGGGAACATTATGTGAAACCTATACAAAAACCTATGACTTCTTTCCATAAAGTGAAAAGAATTAAAATATTGAAATGGCTTAGTATTGTGTAGCCATAGACGTTTTACACTCAGTGTATTTAGGATATATATAGGCAGTTAAGTGTGTGTAAATGTGGTGTTATAGTGTCCTTCTTAATTGTGCGGCCTGGCGCACAGTGATTGTAAATCTTAATTAATAAACAAGTTAAAAAGCAGTAAGTTCGACCGGGCCGAACTTTGAATACCCTCCACCATTTGGAACGAATTTGGAAATTTTCAAAAAAAAAAATCCTTAAAAAATTATGTTAAAATTTTAAAAATATAGAATATAGCCGTTATGTTGGGGTCTATACGACGTGGACCTACATAGGCATTGTTAGTCATAAGCCATTACCATATTCAAATTCGAAACTTGTAATAAACCGTGAATAATGTAGCTAAAATCAAAATCATCAAAATATCGTATATAGGGAGGTACCGTTATATCGGAGCTGTGCGAAGACCTGGACCAGCATAGACAATTTTTTGTCACAGGCTGTAGCATCCATTACGAACTTCAAATACGACATCTCAAACAATTTCGGTGGATATTGTACCTAAACTCGTCAAAATATCTAATATAGGGAGGTACTGATGTACGGGGCCTATACGAAGACCTGGACCTGCACAGACAATTTTCTGTCACAGACTGTAGTTGCCATTACGAACTCTAAATACGAAATTTGAAACAATTCCGGTGAATAATGACGCTAAAATCATCAAAATACCGAACATTAGGAGGTATCGTTATATGGGGGCATACGAAGACGTGAACGTGCACAGACAATTTTCTGTCATAGGCCTTAGTATTCATTACGAACTTCAAATACCAAATTTGAAAGAATGCCGGCGAATAATGTATCTAAAATCATAAAAATAAAATATCGAATACCGGGAGGTACCGATGTATGGGGGCTATGCCAAAAGTCCTGCAGACATAATATACATTTGAGTAAAATTTTATCAATCTACTTTAATTCGTTCGGAAGCTAGAGTGATTTCTACAGACGGACAGACGGACGGACATTGCTAAATCGAGCTAAAATCTTATGCTGATCAAGAATATATATACTTTGTGGGGTCTAAAGTGTATATTTCGAGGTGTTACAAACGGATTGACAAACTTAATATACCCCGCATACTATGGTGGAGGGTATAAAAATAATAATAAAAATTAACGATTTTTATTTCCAAAACCAGCAATTAATTCGTTTTTGATATATAGTTAGTGTAGTTCTTATTCAGCAAATGATAGAGCCGATCGAAATATTAAAAAAAACGTTGCAACGACGTGCCTGGTTTGGACTATATTGGTTATTTCCTTCACTTCATATGGGGTATGTGATCATTTTTTTTTAGTCGAACGTGAAGTTCCATTTTCATATTTTATCTAATACGTATAAAAGTTGGTATGGGCAAAATTACAAGAAAATCCAGCATTTATAACCAATTGTATGCGTAATCATAAATTCTCAGGTTAAGAGAAATATGGCAAGTTGAAAAAAATCGCTGACTTGTTTCGCAAGTTATGGCAGATAAAAGTATTGACAATTGTTACCCTTTGTGGGTGAGGTACCAGAAGGGGTTCGAAGATCTAGTGTTAGAAAAATGTTCGTATGTGTGAAATTTAAAGAGAGTTAGATGCTTATTTTACTTTCTTTGAGCGTTTTTTTTTTAACCTTGGGCCCTATGTGCGGGAGGTATCAGAAGAAATGGTCCCATCTCTACCATCCTTACAACACATCTTGTGTTGATAAGTCTGAACGGAATCGGATTGTATTTCCGCATTTTATGAGCTTCATGGTTATTCAAAATTTTGAACCTTTGTGGGGGAGGTGCGAAAAACAGTGGACCGAGATACCTCATCTTCACACCCTATCTTGTGTTAGTAAAAGTAATAAGAAATGTGAAATATGAAGAGAACCTGATGTTTATTTCGGATTTTATAAACGTTTTGGTTATTCAAAACATTGATCCTTTGTGGGGGAGGTACCTATGGAATGGTCCGATCTCTACCGTTTTTTAACGGATCTAGTTTATAGAAATATTGATATATGCCAAATCTGACTGGAATCGGATGTTAATTTCGCATTATATAATCTTCTCGGATATTCAAAATTTTTACCTTTCGTGGGGGAGGTATTTGAAAGGATGTTGAAAATTGTAAATGAGGAAAATTAAAACATTATTTTTAATTTAGAGTAATTATATGAAATTTTGTGGAAGTTGTCAAAGGGAATGGGCTAATATTTGCCATATTCACAAATGACCCAAGTTTGACAGAAATATTTCTAATGTTCGGACAAAATCGAATGCTGCCTTGAAGCATTATACTGGCCAGTTGCAAGGCAATGTCTTACGTTGTTCTTCCTCTACCGCAAAAACAACTAAAGGTTTAATTTGGTCTTTCAACTCTAAAAGCCAGATGTTACACTCGTCACGACTAACCCCATTTTGGTTTTGAGGATATTTGAGTGAAGAGATACTTTTCTCTCACAGAAGCGTGTAGTTGGACTAGTTGCATGTACTGTACGTGGCCTCAGTATGAATATCACAGGAACCTAGAGAGAGTATCTCATATGCTTCGGTGACCGGTCCCGTTTTTTACGAATCAAAAACTGGTAGTAGTTTCGTCTACAAACTCTGACCGGAGACTCTTTTTGTGCCGCTGGTGTCAACAGCCACTAGATCGGTTGATCTTGCCTGTTTATGGAGAGGCAAGATAGTCTTCAACCCCTTATCAAGAGGAAAGTTAAACCCATATTTCTGATCTTCGAATTGGTACCTGCGAAATATACCTAGAACTCTATGGAGTGCTCCCATTCTCTAAGAAAACTCTGGGTAAATCTAAAAAGGCGCTGATCGACGCGACCCCATGCTATGGTGCATCATGGCTTAAGCCGTTAAGGCGAGAATCATGTAAAACTCCCTCTACTGAATTACTTCCTGATATTCGATATTTTGAAGGTTTTTGGCCCCGATTTGAAACCATGTCAGCTTTAATTTGATATTTTGGTTCTTAGAGGGTTAATTACTCCTCTTACAAAATAATATTCAACTTTCAAATTTTAGTAACTTTGAGGTTTGGTCAAATCAAGTTTTTCCATGATGGAGGGTATAAAAATTTCGGACCAGTTGAACATATTGTATGTCCTATGGAGGGTATATATGGTTGGTCAGCGTAAATTCGTATTCGATTTGTCTGCCAGTCCTCTTAAACTTTCCACAGAGCCAAACATCCGGTATTTTGATGATTTCAGGGACATTTTCAATGTTTTCAAATATTTTCCATAAAACGGTACCTCCAGATATTCGATATTTTTAACGATTTTAGTAAGATTTTTGAGTAAAATTCCCCCAATATTTGGAAGATTTTATTTTTAAGATTTTCTTCAGATTTTTCGAAGAAATTGCTTAAAATTAAATATTTGAAATTCGTACAGGGCACCGATGACTTTGCAAGAGAATTGTCTATAAAAGTCTAGGTTTGTGTATAACACAACAAATCACACATTTAGGGACCTCAAATCGAAATCGCATTTATTCAAATTTATTACATAAAAAATGTTTTGGGATAATAGAAAAAAATAAACGATAAACCGAAATGTCGATTTTTTTTATTGAAGTCAAAAGTAACTAGTCAGAAAGGTGTGGGACATCCACTCCTTTTTGGGCTGATATTAACCATTTGGAGTCCACCGAACCTGAAATCGGATAAACATATATGGAAGCTATATACAAATACCGATCTTGATAAAATTTGGCAGAGGGTTTTCTGAACTGTGTTTGATATCTTTTCCCGAATAATGTCGTTATGGTTGAGTGTGCCATGGGAGCTTTATTCAAATCTAATCCGATTATCTCCAATTTCACGGACTTGCATAAATCGAGTACGAATGTGATTCTATTCAGATCATCAAAAGGAACTATGGGTCTATCTTGTTTCCTTCTCCATGTTACAAACAAACGCACCAAGACATAATACCCTGACCAGAGTGTGGTGTAGGGTATAAAAAGGCTATACGTAGATTTTTTCTCTTTACTATGTATCTCTAGTATACACCTATTGGAAAATCGGCCAATTTTTGATTATTGTGACTTAAGTCATTTTGTCAAAAATCGATTCTCTCCTCCTACAATCACTGTGTGCCCGCCAACTATGATTACTCAATAGTAAAGTAAAGAATTTTCAGTGTCAAAGTGTTGAAGTGAGATATTGAAGTGTTCTGATCTGGATAAAAGAGAGAGTGTGTGTATATGTGTCTGCAAGTGTGTGTGGGTGTATATCAATAGAGATTGGGTGACAAAGTGGTGGAGCTGACAAGTGTTTGCAGTTGAGATAAGTTTGGGTTTCGTATTTGTGTGTGTATTAAGTCATGTGTCATTGTGGAGGAGAAGGGTTTTTTGTGCGCGCTTCAAAGTGACATTACATTGTATGCAGTTGTGTAAGCAGTGTCAAGTGGGTGACTATAAAACTGGATTGCGTTTCGTTGGTTATTTCACAAAAAAAGAAGAAACAATACTTCTGTCAGTATAAAATACAAAAGGACTAGAAAAGGTTGTAGACAGTCATCAATTTTTTGAGGAGGGTGGGGATTGGGGTGCTTAAAAAGAATATGTGTGTTTATCTTTAAACGGAGGTTGTCATCTGTTCCACATAGGTCATTGGTCTCGACAGCGATTGTGAACGTTTCAATTTACACTTGGGCATTGTGGATGCCGCAGAGTGGAGGCCTGCGGAGGGCTCTTTAAAGGGTTTGTTGCTACTAAGTAAATTCGAATTACCGGAACTTTGGACTAATTGTTTGAGATTGTGACAGGAACAATTGTGGTTGGTAGATTGCTGTTGCGGCTGTTGTTGCAGATGAGATGCCGGCATTAGGGCTGGCTGATGATGACGTGGCACATAGATATATTCACGGGAGGGTTGCACCGATTTACATTTACACTGCTGCGACATGGTTGAGAGGCCTTCGGGCACACTTTGGCTCTTACAGCTTTGGAAATAGCTCGAGGGACTGCAGGTGCAGAGCAGCGGTTGGGCCGAGTCCATTCTGCAGGGGAAAGGTGGAAATTGAGTAAAATTTATGAATTTTAAATAATTTTGAAAATTTACCTCAAATCCCTATGGGACCACTGAACATTGGCCTGGCACTGCAGCTGGAACTGATTGGCACCACAACAATTGGCATTTTGAATAAAGGATAGGCTGCGCCTCAAATAACTCCCAGTTCCATTGTCATAGACATAGGGATAACGATGATGATCATCCAACTCTGCCACACCTCCAGCTCCGCCCATGTGATGATGCTGCAATTGATTGGATGGCAAGCCTCCCAAAGCTCCTCCCCCTCCACCGCAATGTCTCCTCTGCTGCAGCGGGGTGTGGTAGTTGCAAATATTTCTCATGGGCCCACACAGACACGAAGCACTCTCTCCCAACTGATTTAGACTTATACAGCTACGATTCAATAGATCTGGGGCCGGATAATCACAGCCATTGCTTTTCGGATAGTCCACCGTAAAGGCAGGCTGATATTTGTTGCGCACATACTGGGTGGACATGGAGCGCATGCGCGGCGCTGGAACCACACTGCCATTCTCCTGGGAACGTTGTGAGGGATTCTGATGACTATAGGACGAGTAGCCAATGAAGAAAATAATGATGGCGGCAATGGCTGCTGCTGCGGAACAAATGTAATAACCCGCCCGCCCATATTTCGGCGAATAATCGTTGAGGAAAATTGTCAGCGGAACACTTATCAGCACGGGAATGGCCTCAATGCCACGGATAAATGACCAGGTTTTGGAAAATTTCAATTTGACCTTCTCCAGCACCAACATTTTCAGGGAGAAACGAAAGCCACCAAAGCCCACGCCATATATGCCCGACAGGATGCAAAGGCTTTTGTAGCCCATCATAAAGGACATGAAGAGTATGGACAAGGCGACGGCGGACAGGAAGACCTGGGGAGGGAAACAAATAAATATTTAGTTAGGCTTTCAGAAGCCGAAATTCGAGAAAAATTAAGTGGAGTTCTAAATCTGCTGGCTTCCGCTGCGCTCACCTGTGATATAATCGGTGTGGATATGACAAAATTCTGCACCACAAACGGCCTTCGTATCAGGACCCCGGCCAAGACCACCCCCAAAGTTGTGGACATGCCCAACATGGTTTGAAGCAGGACCAGCTCCTGGACGTCTGAGCCTTCCTTGGCGGCATTAAGAGACTAAACAAAAAATGAGATTATTTTCATCCACAAAAAAGGCCTCTTCCCCCTTCCTCCCTAAACTTACCATAGTAAACATTGGCGTATAAATACCCAAGGCAGCCACCGCCGAGGTTAGTAGTAAAATTTTCACAGTACCCGATTTAAGATTTGATATGTCTTGTATGATTTTCTTTATGATGTTTGGTTCCGCCGGCAAATTATTCGTTTTATGGTCACGCAGCTGCAAACAGAGAATAACAATAAAATCCATAATTTCCGTAAATTAAATCATCCCCTCCCCTCCCCATACCTTTTTCCTTTGATTCTTCAAATGCTGGATGGCTCTGCGCTGGGGATGATACAATGAGGCCGGCCGGTACAGTAGACCCACAAAAAAGCTTATCGAGGTTAAGGCCGCCACAATTTGCAAACCACTGCGCCAACCCATTTTTCTATTATTCCCAGAGACGAAAAGAAAAACAAAAATCGGTTATGTTGATAAATTTCCCATTAGCCAAAAAGCAATGCCATACAACTTACCCCACCCCCTCCTTGAGTAGCACCGAAAATAAAGCTATACCCACACCCTCACCTGACATCGCCACCATTTCCACAAATAAACGTCGCTTTTTAAAATAATTACCCAACATTATGGTTGAAGTCTCCCGCACCATGGACACGCCAATGCCAAAGACAAAACCTGAAAAAGGAAGGGAATAAAGATACTCACTGTAAGTGAAAATTAATCGCCAGCGATTAGCTTACCATAGCTGAATATTACTTGGTCAACTTCTGTGGCAAATGAGGTAAATAGAATGCCAAGCGATAGTACCAGACCACCGACCACCGCCAGCAGCCGTGTTGATTTACGTCGACACAACGTTTCCACAAATGGCGCAACCAGCATGGATATGGACCAACTTAAAGCTCCAAGCCATTCTAGAAGAGGGATGACAAAAAATATATGCTTTAATAGTTTTATAGTTAATACTTCTAAGAAGGAGGACTTCAGAAGTTGGCTGTGTGGGCCTTCAGAAAAAGTTCTGCTAGGTATAAAAGGCTTTCAAGAGCTCTTCTATGGACATAAACACTTTTTATGAGCTCTTCGATATTCTTGTATTGATTTAAAATATTTAACACGGCCTTTAACAATTTAAGAGCTTAGAGGCCTAACCTACAGATAACCTGTAAGAAAGGGTCAATAGTCAGGCGGGGTCGACTATATGATACCCTAAACCAGTATATGTATTTAGTAGAGCTTCCGTAATAATAAAAGTTTATATTGGTAATTTGTGGGAAATAGACCAAACCAACTACGAACCTTACTTTAATGCGTAGCATGGCTTCAGAGTAGTCACAATTTGGGAACTATATCCAACTCTGAATCGATTTTCAACAAATTTGACGGAGGCTCCTGAATCTCTAGTAGCAAAAAGCATTGCTGTATGACTTCGATAAGAATTATATTTAAAAGTATTTATTTGAACTTTAGTGAAATTCGAACCGAGATTCACCAAATGGAAAAATTCGATCCAATTTAAAAAAATCTATACAATTTGGGCTGATTGCCAAATTTTATCGAGATCGGTTCAGATTTTTATACATCTTTGATATACACATTTTTAACCGATTATTCATAATTGCATATATGGTGGACAATAACCGAAAAATCGGTTAAGAAAGTTTATATCAAAGATATAAAAAAATCTGAACCGATCTCGATAAAATTTGGCAGAGGTATTTTCGAGCTGATGTCCGGTATCACATATAATTTTTATGGAGTACACATTACGTATGTTAGGGACTTTAACACCAAATCGCATGAAACAGATATATATGAGAGCTATAGCTATATCTGAACTGATTTTAACCAAATTTAAAATACTTGATTCTAGGCTGAATTCCGTTGGAAGTGCCAAAATGCTGTCCATTTGAGCTGATATTAGTCATTTGGGGCACAAAAAAAATGAAACCGGTCAATATAAGTATAGGAGCTATATCCAAATCTGAACAGATCTTGACAAAATTTGAAACACTTATTTCAGAGCAGATACAGTTCTAGTTCTGCAAAGTACGTATGTGAGAGACTTAAAATCCCAAATCGCATGAAACATATATGTGGGAGCTGTAGCTATATCTGAACCGATTTTCACCAAATTTGATGTACTTTCTAGATTTTGGTCGGATGTGTGAAAATTCAGTCTATTTGAGCTGATATTAGCCATTTGGTGCACAATTAACCCGAAATTGGTTGAAAATATATATGGGAGCTAAATCTAAATTTGAACCGATTCTCACCAATTTCAAGGACGAACCCTATGTCCTTGGGCCATACAAATATTGTTTTGAAAATTTAATTTCAATCGGATTATAAATGCAACCTGCATTGGGTTCACAAAAATATATGGGCAGACGGACGAACATGCATAAAGAAACTATGGATCTATCTCGTTTCCATTTGCCTGTTACAAACAAATTCACAAAGAAATAATACCCTGACCATCTTGAGGTGTAGGGTATAAAAAGAGCTTAAACAGATCCCCTTTTACGAAAACAGTTTCAATAAAACTTTTATCCAGGGATAAGTTTCTCTACCACGAGAGGATAGTCAAAAGCTAAAACAATTGCTTTATCGAGAGGAAAGCTTTAACATCGATTCAATTAATAGAAGAACTTTTGAAGATCTTTAGAAGATAGCAGGCCTTAAAGAGTTCTACCATTAATCTTCTATGGTCATAAGACCCTTCGAGGGCATTGTAAAACTAAAAATTGCAGCTCGTCCATGAGGAGGAGTGCTCTCCTACTTTACACGAAAAGCTTTAACAGTTCTTCTATGGAATCGCTTTAATAGCGATTCTATTATTTCTATGGATAAAAAACCTGCCTATCGGTGGGGAGCTTTAATATCGATTTTATTGACAGAAGAACTTTAAAAGATACCAGACTCATCTTATATTATACCAATTTTTGCAGCGTGCTTCGTTAGCTGTTACATTACATGAAAAGCTTTTACATTTCTTCTATTTTTTTAAATATCTTTTAATGATGGAAAACGTTTTAAAGCTCTTCAAGGCTTTTTTAGGCAGAGAATATCTTTAAATGTTGGTGTTTTGAAAAAAGTCCTTAAATAGCTTTTTCTTGGATAGAAAACTTTAAAAGCTCTTCAAATGGCAGAATACCACTCATCAAGCGTTACGACGGTTTTAAAAGCTCTTCAATAAATATAATACTGTTGAAAGCTCATTTACGAATGAACGACCTTTTAAGGCTTTTCTGTGAATGATAGTTTATAGGTCTCTTCCAGGGACAAACTAATTTAGAAACTCTTTTGAAAAAACCCTTAGAATCTCTTCTACTGTTAAAAGGCCATAAGAAGCTTTTCTACAGACATAAAAAGCTCATTTATAAATAGCCGACTTTTAAACAACTACTACGAATGGCAGACTTATTCAAAGTTCATTCATAGAGAAAATACTTCAGAAGATCTCTGATGAACCCTTAAAAAATCCTGTATGGATAAATGGTTTTAAGAAGATATTCTGTATATAAAATACCTTCACAGGCCCTTCAATGGGTAGAGACAAGGTGTCAAACCATTTTTATAGAGAGAGAATCTTCAGAAATCCTTCTACAGACAAATTATCATTTAAACATTTCAATGGATACCAGTCCATTTAAAAGCTCTGATATGTATAGAGTACCTATAAATACTCATCTATATATTTCTTCTATGCACCGAACCTTTCGAAAACCCTTTCTAGGGATAGAGGACTTTAAGAAGCTTCTCTTTGGACGGAAAGCTCTCAGATACTTTACTTTTGATAGACGACCCTTTGAAGCTCTACCGGGGATAACAATTGTTTGGGAGCTTTAGAAAACTGATTTTCTATTCACAGAAAGGCTTCCGAAACTTTTAATGTATAGAAGACCACCATAAGCCATTCTAAGAATAAACGATCTCCGGAAACATTTTATGAATTGAGGAACTACAAATCCTTCATTGGTATAAGATGTCAAAAGATCTTCTGTAAATATGTAGATGGAAAAACTTCATAACAGCCTTTGAATACTTTTCATGTATAGAAGACCATCAGAAGCTCTACTAAGGATAAAAGATCTTTGGAAGCTTTTCATAAATCGGGGAACTTCAGACTACAGAAGCACTACTGTAAAAATACGACTTCCTTTTCTTTGGATAGAAGAACTTCATAATAGCTTTTCTGCGACATAAGTTCTACCATTTAAACATTTTCAGTCAGAGACAAGCTTCAAAAGCTTTTCTTACACAATTATATTTAAATATTTATTTTGGGAATGGAAGCCATCCAAAAGCTCTTGAATGGACAAAAGATCTTCGCAATGACTTTTGTGAATACAAAAGCCTCTTTAGCAAATCTTCTATGGCCAGAAGAGCTTTAAAAATTCTTCTAACGATGTATGAATTTCAAAAGCTCATTTATAAAAATAAATATTGAAAAATCTCTTCTATGAGTAGAAGTCATTAAAAAACTTTTAAATGGATAGACCTATGCCTTCAAAAGTTCTTCTGTGCATAGAAGACCTTTTAATACTATTTTGAGAACAAGCCGATAAAAGCTCTTCTACATATAGCTTATTAAAGATCTTTGTTCGACAGATTTTCTATACACGCACTAGAAAGCTCTTATATAGTAACAAGGTCTTCAAAAACTCTGCTATGCATAGAAGACCATCAAGTGTTCCCCTGTGAGAATAATATCGAATCATTCTAGGAATAATATCTAAAAAATGTCTAATTTTAATAAAAGGTTCTTAAAACCATTTCTAAGCACAAATGAGCTTTAAAAGCTTTTCTATGGATAGAAGACATTCCAAATGATCTTCAAATTGTTCTTTGTAAATAGGAGATCTTTAGAAGCTTTTGTATGAGTTCTGCTAGGAATAAAACGCCTCGTAAGTTAATAGAGGCTCCTTAAAGCCTTTCTATGCATAGAATAGCTTCAAAAGCTCGTCTACGTATACCTCGTCTACAATACCGTTACAATCTCATATATGTAAATATCCAATTTCTAAAAGCTCCTGTAAGATCAATAATAGCTTCTGTTTTTGCCAATACATTTTTAAGCTGTTGTATGAATAGCATTTACTCTGAAAGGAACGTTTTGAAAAGTTTTGTTATGTGTTAATATGAGGAAAATCGCGTCAAAAGCTCTGAGCGGCATACTTTCAGGAGTTGTTCTAGGGATACACCGTTTTTAACAACTCTATGCTTAGTACAGCTTAAAAGAGCTTTCTTATACATATGGGAATTAAAAAGGCTCCTCAATGCATCTTTTTTGCATGGACTGTTAAAAGCTCTTCTGTTCAAAGAAGGACTTTAAAAGCTCACAAAGACAGTTTAGATATACCCTCAAAAGCTTTTCCATACATAAAGGAACTTTAAGAGCTTTCGTGTTAATAGAATGTATTTTAAGGCTCTTCTTTATAAAAGTCGGGTTAAAGTTCTTTTGTAGCCAAAAAAGACCTTACGATGACATGAAGATCTTGAATTGGTCTTCTTTGGCTAAGGCCTTGTACAGCTTTTAATAGAAAAAAATTTAATAGAAAACTTACCATTCCCACTGGCATTTCGTATGTGATGCACGGCATAGAACAAAGTCAAGCCATAGGATAATTGCAGGCCCGTCGTCAGGATATGTATCAAAAAGGACATGCCACAGATGATCCAACCCCAACCACCGTCCGGATAGAAATGTTGACGTATGCCAGTGGTGTCCACTCCCGTACGCCTTAAAGCTGGTATATTACGATGTAGTAGATAAAATTCCTGATCTCGGAGACCGGGAAAACCTGAATCTTGATCTTCAAATTGATGGACACAGCTGTCGGGAGCTGGAGGGAATAATTTCATCACATAAATAAAAAGCTTCTGAAAAATATTTAGTTACACTCACCATAATACATGCTGTGACTACATCCCCGATTGGCATTGGCTGCAGCAGCTGCTGCCGACGATGAGCCGGCATGCATGCCAACATGATGATGCGTTGTTGGTGGCGCCAGTGTTTCCCTGGGCGCCCTAGATGCAACCTGTTGATGATACAATTTGCCACACATGCAGGAGGGTGTCTGCATTTTATGGTCTATATTATAGGAACTACAACATGTAGAGTATTGTTGTTGTTGTTGCTGCTGCTGGAGCTGCTGATGACTGGGATGCAGATGTTGTTGATGCGGATGCGAATGTGTGTGATACGGCTGGGGATGTAGTGATGGCGGAGGCTGCTGCTGTTGTAGCTGTTGCTGTTTGATATGCCGTCTACATGCCGAACCATAGTTTGAGCCCGGAACATGTGTGGAACCACCCGCAGCATAATTATCATAAAGGTCTAATCCTGACAATCCTGTTATTGAGCGATGATGATGCGGCCTTAAAACTGGTGGTGGCGGTGGTGATGGTGTCGCTGTACTGGCAATGGTTGTGGCATTGGTATTAACTGATGCGGCGGTGGCAGTGGCGGCTGTGGTATTGGTGGCTTTGGAATACGATTGATTGCCAATGATGGCAGATTGTGGGGGATTTTGAATGGCGCCCGACGTAACGTTGACACCACCTGTCGTTGAGGATTTGAGGGCTGGTTTGGGCAACATTGTGGCCGGGATATTACCTTCAGGTCGGAGTGCATTTAAATTGTTGTGGCCTCTCATTTCGTTGTTTTTGTTGTTGCTGATATTAGTGTTGTTGTTGTTGTTATTATTATTGTTGTTGTGATTTACATTTACATTGGCATTTTGCTGTTGCATTGCTAGGAATTGGGCCGTGGTGTTGGTATACTCCTTGAGACTTTGTGTGGAACCTTGTTGCTGGTGGGCTAGACGAGGACACGATACCCACCAGACCACCGGCTGATCATTGAAGCGACAATTTTCGCAGAGGACCCGTTGCGTCTGGACCGCTGCTGCCGTGGCAATGGACACCGTCTGAATGTGATCTGTGGCGGCGTTCGGCTTTGCCTTCTTCGTTGCCGGCAAATCGGGATTGGCAAATTTCTTGGGTGGCAGTAGAGGTGGAATATCTGTTACTGCTTCGGATGAGGCTGCGGCTGGAGGATGTTCACAACTGAGATTATACCTTCGTCACACTGCACATTTGTTGCACAGGATGAGCCGTTTATTGGTCAATTGTCGCCGATGATTTCGGTCGAATGTCGATGATCTTCTTAGTTCCTGTTCCGAGCTGGTGCGTAGAGTATGGCTATCGCCACCACAAAGCAGTGACTGGTGATGCAGCTGCTGTTGCTGCTGATGCTCTTGTGAACTGTGGCCGTCGTTGCCGCACAACGCCAATGGTTTCCTAATTGCACTATAGAGGTTTCGGGGCAAGCTACGATACTGCGTCAATTGGGGGCAACTACTACTATACAGGGATGAGGGTGAGTTTGTCGTTGTATTGTCCGCTGGCTGGTCACCACTGTCACCAGTGGCCATTATCTCATGGCCCAAATGACAATTGTGAAGATTGCCGCCGCAGTTGTGCGTGGTTGTTGTTGCAGTTGTTGTTGCACTCGGTTGTAAATTGTTGTCAGCACCACATTTATATTGACATGTGGCATAAAATTTCATTGTTTATTCGAACGATTGCAACTGCAAGGAGTATGGATGGATGGCGATGGCGATGGTGGTGGTGGTCCAGGAGAAGTAGTCCAAACCTTTTTTTAATGGAAACGGTGTTGGTTGGCTGGTCGTTTGGCAAAAACGGAAATCCAAAGTGTGTGCGTGTATTCCCCGCTCCCCGATCCTCCTCCTCCTCCTTCTCGTCGTCGTCGTCTCCCTCGCAACGTTGATGTTGATTGGAAGTGCTTACCACCACACAGTACAGCAACAGCAGCAGTAGTGGGCAGGATGTTTGCATACAGAACTTTGCCGGCAACGAAAACGACTTTCATCATTTATCGCAGCACTCAGCCATAATGTAATAGTTTCTAGAACGAAAAATTAAAAATTAATTACATTTTAATTTGCTGTGAATGGGGTTTTTGGGGGGTTTTTCGCAACGACAGCGAACACCAACAGTATCATCATGTTTTGAGGAGAAGCAACAGGAACAGACACACCACACCAAACACATTCAGACATCAGAGCAAAACGGAAATCATATGTCTGGCTGGGATTTTCTTAAACACTTTTACGACGAACGAAATTCATTTCAAAGTGGAAACACACATTTCAATTTTTTGACACTTAAAGACACCCAAGTGCAGGAAAGAATTCATGAATAAATCAAGAATGTCTTGCGGGGAATGTTAGCGAACAATAATGAATTTTCTAAGAATATTTTTTAAAGACTGTTAGATCGAAATTATATTTCTAATTTTGAGTTTGAAAAAACATTTTATTTGAGAACTATTTAGAAAAATTATCAGAGGTAATGGGGTGGATTTTTCTTAATTAAAAAAATTGTTTAAAAACATTTAGACCAAGAAACGGGCTGTCCTTTAAAAGTTCTTTCTGAAGCATTATCAGAGCTGTAAAGGTGATTTAAGAAGCCATAATATTGAATTTTTTTTGAATATTTTTTAAAATATTTTGCTGGAAGACTAGAAGCGAGGTATTTTTGAACCTGTAGCAAAGAAGTATTTTTGAACCTGTATGGTATGGTATGAAACTCCTTATAAATAATCACTATAGGTCCTAAACTATAGGTCCTAAAAACCGTCAAAAGCCTAATTCATATATATTAAAAACATTTAAAGTCCTAGTTCAAGTGAATTAAGAGAATAAAACCGGGTGAGATAAAAAAAGTGCAACCAACTTCAGACTGCCGTCATTTCTAAGCCACTCGTCCGACAGCTGTTAAAATTATTCTAGTGACAGCTCATTATATTGTTTACAAGCGTACAAAAGCATTTTGGAGAGAATTTTCCAAAAAAAAAAAAAAAAAAAAAAATCAAGCGTGATTTCTTTATAATTGGCTGGAAGTTTCTATCTTGAGAGCACTCCAGCATTTAAATGTGGATAACCCTTTGTGTCTCGTGCCATCGCTCGTTACCGTGATACTGGTAGCATAGCCCAAGGAAGTGGACGGAAGAAAACAGCAACATCAGCAGAAATAGTTCGAAAAGTAAAGAAAAAGTGGCCGAAAAATGGCTCGTGGGCTTAACATATCGCAATATTCCATTCGACAAATATTGAAAAACAAGTTAAAAAGTATCAGTCGGTATTGTCGACAGATATATACCCTCAGCCTGTGTTCGATTATTATACCCTACAACACTATGTGTTGGGGGTATTATAAGTTTGATTGGGCCAGAATTTATGTAACACCTCGAAATATTGGTTTCCCATATAGGAAAGTATATATGGATCTTCCTAGCTCGCCGAGCTGAGTCGATCTAGCTATGTATGTCCGTCCGTCCGTCTGTCCGTCTGTCCGTCTGTCCGTCTGTCCATGTTAATTTGTAATCACTCTACAGGTCGCAATTATGGTCCGATCTTCACGAAATTTAAAATGGAGGTGGGGCTAGGGTCAGAATAGTACCCTATTTCTTTTGGAGATGATCGCATAATATTTAGGGGTTGAAATGGACCAAATACTGAAAAAATGTCGAATTTTGCAGTAGCTATACAGGTCGCAATTATAGACCAATCGGCGGAATTTCGCATGTAGCTAGAGTTTAGGGCGGGGAAGAAGCCTACCAATTTGGGTGGTCATCGGATAATATTTAGCGGGTAAAATATACCATGTCTTTTGTGTTGAAAAAATTCAAAATTTTTCATTAAACCGCGAATATTTTAAATCCCGGCGAAATCACGAAGCCATGACAAGGTTACTTCTGACCTTTACATTGATGTTAACATCCAACAAATCGGATATATAGCGAAATATGTGCGATATATATGTCTATCAAAGAAGATATGCTTGAAAGATCTCTTATATGTCGAGAACGGCTGAACTGATTCGACAGTTCTTATTAATTCAGAATGGCCTCTTGGCAGGAAAGAAAAAACGTCTAAAAAAGTCGCATAAAAATATCTCTCTAATGATGAAAATAATGATTTTGTAAAATTTTCTCATATTTTTTCAGTTTTGTCATATTTTTGGCATATTTTCATTTTGAATTAAACATCTGGTAATATTTCTACAGCTAACAAAACTAAGTAGTTAGGATATCAGGATATCATATACAGATCGCATTTATGGGCCGATCTTTACGAAATTTTGCATGGAGATAAGATGAGGGTCAGAATAGAAGCCTACTCTTTTTGGAGATGATCGCTATATATTTAGGGGTTGAAATGGACCAAAAAACTGCCAAATTGCCAGCAGGTCGGGGGTTACCACACATTGCAAAGGCCAAGCAGTTTCGGATGGGCATCCAAAAATATTCAATGTGTGCAATAGTTTGCCAACTTTTGTAGACTAAATACGAAAATGTCCATTCCAGCGACATCTACCAATAAATTGGAAATGAGCAAATTCGTTTAAGTTGCTATTATCCGAAAATTAGAGAACGAAACATGATGGTTTTCTTTTATTATTTGTCACAATATCTTGTGGAGTTCTTTTGAGTATCTCGCCTATATAAACTGTATGGTTTATTATAGTGTTGTAGGGTATTCAACGGTCGGTCCCATCGACTGTAGCCTTTGCTTACTTGTTTAAATATAATTTGACTAGTTTTACAATTATTCAAACGTTTGACCTCCTATGGAGCATGTTCCGAAGGAATGGGCCAATATTGTCCACTTCGTATCGCACCAAAAAATAGGATATAAATATTCCGACGTTCCTAGTATGGATTATATCGACTCACTCCTTCACTTTATATGAGATATGTAATAATTTTTGGAAAGTGTTAAAATGTGCGAGATTTAGATAGAGTCTACCAAAATATTCCATTTTTATACTCCATCTGATACAAACATATTGAGCGAAATATTCGACAAAATTACAAAAAAGGATATTTATGCCCAATTTTATGCGAAATCATAAATACCAATAAATTTCATATTCATATCAGGCTTCTTATTGAGGGAAATATTTGAGAATAGCAAATAGTAAAGTATTGCTTAATTGTTTCGAAAGTTATTACAGATATAATTATTGAAAATTGTGACCCCAGAAGGGGTTGGCAGATATATATCAACTTCACAACAGATCTTGTGTTAGCAAAAATATTTGTGTGTGAAATTTGAAGAGAGTTGGATATTTATTTCGCTTTATTTGAGTGTTTTGATTTTCAAAATCTTGAAACCTATGTATTGGGGAGAAGAAATGGTTCAATCTATACCACCTTTATAACAGATCATGTGTTGATAGAAACATTGATATGTGCCAAGTCTAAATGGAATCTGATGTTAATTTGGCGTTTTATGAGCTTCATGGGTATTCAAAATTTCGACACATTGTGGGGGAGGTACCAGAAGGAGTGGTCCGATACATCTCATGTTAATACCAGATCTTGGGTCTATAAAAATATTGAAATGTGTGAAATTTGAAGACGTTCGGATCCTTACATCACATTATTTAAGAGTTATAATTATTCAAAATGTTGACCCTTTGTGGGGGAGGTACTTGATGGAGTGGACCGATACTGTCCATTTTCGCACCCGACCTAGCACTGACACAAATATTAGGATTTGCAAGTTAGAGCAAAATCGGCTAATCTATTCTCTTTCTGTACAAAAAATATAATGTTGACCTTTTGTGGGGGAGTGGACCGATGCATTGCCTCTTAGAAGTGGACCGATGCATTGCCTCTTAACACCAGACCTTGTGTTAATAAAAATATTGGGATATGTGAAATTTGAAGACAATCGGACTCTTACATCACATTTTATAAGAGTTGTAATTATTCAAAATTTTGACCCTTTGTGGAGGAGGTCCCTGATGGAGTGGACCGATATTGTCCATTTTCGCACATGATTTAGCACTGATGAAAATATGAGGATTTCCAAAGTTCGAGCAAAATCGGATTATCGTTTCTCTTTTTGTGCAAAAAATATTTTTTTAAAATTTCGACCTTTTGTGGGGGAGGTGCCAGAAGGAGTGGACCGATACATTCCGTTTTTGCACCAGACCTTGGACTAATAAAATTATTGGGATGTATGAAATTTGAAGACAATTGGACTCTTAAATCACATTTTATAAGAGTTGTAATTATTCAAAATGTTGACCCTTTGTGGGGGAGATACTTGATGGAGTTGACCGATATTGAAAGATGTTTTCGCACCAAAACTAGAACTGACGCAAATATTAGGATTTGCAAAGTTGAAGCAAAATCGGATTATCCTTTCTTTTTCTGTCCAAGAAATATATTTTTTGATAATTTCGAACTTTTGTGGGGGAGGTAACAGAAGGAGTGGACCGATATTGCCCATCTCCGAACTCGATCTAAGTTTGACAAAAATATTACGATGTACCAAATTTGGACCAAATCGGATACTCCCTTCGAGAGTTATCGTGCGCACCAGCCAGACAGACAGACGGACGGACGGACATCGCTAGATCGACTCCAAATGTTCTGAAATGGATTTGGTCCAAAGAGACCTAGGGTCTAAAACCGTTATTTCGACTAGGCACGTTTTGACAGTATCAAATGATATATACCCTCTGTAGCCATATGGCTGAGGGTATAAAAATCCACAATAATCTACTATTTTTCTTGTTCAGAGTCCATGAAAAATATTCCTCAAAAATCTACGCTCAGAAAGGCCTTGAAACCTATTAATCGCTTGATTATTCATGAAGTCCGTGCAGAAATATTTTTTTAAAAAAAAATCTCCGTTGATAGTTCTGGGAAAATTTTCCATCAAAACCAGGTTTGTATCTCCACAAACCCATTCAAAAATATTCCCAAAAAATCTACATTAAAAGATCCCATTTTTGACTCGCTTGAGGGTTAATATTTTTGAACAAAGTTTTAGGTTTTGTGACGAATCCTGATAAGGCCCATTCTAGGAGTTCGACACCATATCCCTTGGACGTATTTTTTTCAGGACATTTCGAATCGATCTAAAACTGCCTGTCAGTCTGGCGGACTGGTAAGCACGATCTCTTTCCGATTTGGTCCAAAACTTAAACACCGTAATGCCTCATATGATACGGCCAACATTTGCCTCATCGGATTATCAGTTTTAGTTTCTATTCTTTTCTAGGTTTTTTTGAACAAAGTCCGTTGCAGGACATTTGTAGGCGAGTGTATATCCACTGTCCTCTATCGTAGAACCCGGGGGAGAGCAATTGTTTTATTGAAGTCTTAATTTGTATTGATATCAAGCGTTGCAATCTGATTATTTTTGTAGACAAATTATTTCGTCATTTCATTCCAATTTTGGAATGTTTCCAAATTCTTGAATTAGAATAGAGCAGCAGTTATATTTTATCATCTCCAATTGTTATTGTCCTTTCTTTTGTATTGCAAAATTTTTATTTTCTAATTTATGTTATTTTTCCATTGCATTTCGCCCCCCCAGTTTTGATTATTTACCCACCTGCCTGAAATGAATAAAACTTTCTTCATAAAACTGGTCACTTGAGGTATGGTGAGCGAAAAAAGCATTCCAGCATCCCACTCTCGATCTCTCTCTCCTTGCAT
This sequence comes from Musca domestica, assembly GCF_030504385.1. Taxonomy (NCBI): domain Eukaryota; kingdom Metazoa; phylum Arthropoda; class Insecta; order Diptera; family Muscidae; genus Musca; species Musca domestica. The sequence goes on along the minus strand of NW_026712245.1, from coordinate 3,016,066 downwards.
CTTTAATATCATCCAATATCATTGGATTACCCTCGGTCTGATTTTTCATTTCGTTCATATTTATCACACAAGTATTTGATTGAAAATAAAGCTGTATTTTATTGAGGCTTTTCAAATATGGACAAAGAGCATCGGTTCCCTGTGTCTCCCGCCCCCTCTCCAGTGGTTGCACAATGCAGTTGGTGAGCAAAAAAAAACACAGAATAGAACAGAGGGACAATAGCCAGTCGTGTTGCAGTTATCGCCGCCATAGTTTGGCTGCCATTGTGCGACGGGGACAGACAGCCAAAGAAATGTTAATATCAAATGAAATTTATTTCCAGAGTTTTAAAATATTTGTCATACGGATTAAGTTCTGCAGGGCATGATGCTGGATGGGAGGACATACCGACAGACAAACACAGGCAGTTGGACAGAAATGTAACTGGCAGACAGACAGACAATAATACTTGTACTATTCCTCGCAACATTATTTGTTAACTCTGACAATAATTGTTTTCAGTTTTTTCTCCCAGCTCTACTCTGCTCTGCTCTGCTTCTTGTCTTTGCTTTTTTGTCATTTTGTTTTTCTTGGTGTTTTTGTTGTTGGCTTTCTTGTTGCTGGTGTGCGTGATCTTCTTTCCAAGCTTGCTTGTATATCAACTATTATTAGTTGTAGAGGGATACTCCAAAAAAAAGAGGTTCGTTACAGCACGTAGTAGAACATCATGATGCCCAGAAGCTGGAGTACAAGCACCGCCAGGCAGTCATGCACCAGCCACATTCATCTGCACCAAAAGCTGGGGTAGATGACAGGGGGGCGACTGCAACTGTCGAATGAATGAATGAATTTCTTTTAGCTGTCGGAGGACTCGCTTTTTTTCTTCTACGAAATTCTTGTTGTTACCCACTAACCGAAAAAATATCCTGCAACTCCTCTTTCGCCCGCCATTTCACACGAAAGTACATCTACTATTCACCTTCCCAGTTCTTTGGTGAAAAACAACCCATTCATTTAATTTTGTTGCCAATACTAACCGGTTGGTAGGTTACAACTGTTACGCTTGAGAGAACAGTGTTTTGGAATAAAGGAGGAAAAACTAGTAGATTTAAACGAAAACCGTAATCGTTAATTTTTAGGAGCTTTTTTCAAGGACTAAGAGAGTAGTAAAAAAGGATTTTTTTAGAATTAGTTTTTCAAGGACCAACAGAAACGTCGATTTTTTAAAGAATATTTTTTCAAGGACCAACAGAAACGTGGATTTTTTTAAAGAATATTTTTTCAAGGACCATCACACCACCAAAAGTGGATTTTTTAAAGAATATTTTTTCAAGGACCATCAGACCACCAAACGTGGATTTTTTAAAGAATATTTTTTCACGGACCATCAGACCACCAAACGTGGATTTTTTTAAAGAATATTTTTTGAAGGACCATCAGACCACCAAACGTGGATTTTTTAAAGAATTTTTTTCAAGGACCATCAGACCACCAAACGTGGATTTTTTAAAGAATATTTTTTCAAGGACCATCAGACCACCAAACGTGGATTTTTTAAAGAATATTTTTTCAAGGACCATCAGACCACCAAACGTGGATTTTGTAAAGAATATTTTTTCAAGGACCATCAGACCACCAAACGTGGATTTTGTAAAGAATATTTTTGAAAAGGGCCATCAGACCACCAAACGTGGATTTTTTAAAAAATATTTTTTCAAGGACCATCAGACCACCAAACGTGGATTTTTTATAGAATATTTTTTCAAGGACCATCAGACCACCAAACGTGGATTTTTTATAGAATATTTTTTCAAGGACCAACAGACCACCAAACGTAGATTTTTTAAAAAATATTTTTTCAAGGATCATCTGACCACCAAACGTGGATTTTTTAAAGAATATTTTTTCAAGGACCATCAGACCACCAAACGTGGATTTTTCAAAGAATATTTTTTCAAGGACCATCAGACCACCAAACGTGGATTTTTTAAAGAATATTTTTTCAAGGACCATCAGACCACCAAACGTGGATTTTTTAAAGAATATTTTTTCAAGGACCAGCAGACCACCAAACGTGGATTTTTTAAAGAATATTTTTTCAAGGACCATCAGACCACCAAACGTGGATTTTTAAAGAGTATTTTTTCAAGGACCACCAGAAACGTGGATTTTTTAAAGAATATTTTTTTAAGGACCAGCAGACCACCAAACGTGGATTTTTTAAAGAATATTTTTTTAAGGACCAGCAGACCACCAAACGTGGATTTTTTATAGAGTATTTTTTTAAGGACTATCAGACCACCAAACATGGATTTTTTAAAGAATATTTTTTCAAGGACCACCAGAAACGTGGATTTTTTAAAGAATATTTTTTTAAGGACTTTCAGACCACCAAACGTGGATTTTTTAAAGAATATTTTTTTAAGGACCATCAGACCACCAAACGTGGATTTTTTAAAGAATATTTTTTTTAGGACTATCAGACCACCAAACGTGGATTTTTTAAAGAATATTTTTTTAAGGACTATCAGACCACCAAATGTGGATTTTTTAAAGAATATTTTTTTAAGGACTATCAGACCACCAAACGTGGATTTTTTAAAGAATATTTTTTCAAGGACCACCAGAAACGTGGATTTTTTAAAGAATATTTTTTCAAGGACCACCAGAAACGTGGATTTTTTAAAGAATATTTTTTTAAGGACTATCAGACCACCAAACGTGGATTTTTTAAAGAATATTTTTTTAAGGACTATCAGACCACCAAACGTGGATTTTTTAAAGAATATTTTTTTAAGGACTATCAGACCACCAAACGTGGATTTTTTAAAGAATATTTTTTTAAGGACTATCAGACCACCAAACGTGGATTTTTTAAAGAATATTTTTTTAAGGACTATCAGACCACCAAACGTGGATTTTTTAAAGAATATTTTTTTAAGGACTATCAGACCACCAAACGTGGATTTTTTAAAAAATATTTTTTTAAGGACTATCAGACCACCAAACGTGGATTTTTTAAAGAATATTTTTTAAGGACTATCAGACCACCAAACGTGGATTTTTTAAAGAATATTTTTTTAAGGACTATCAGACCACCAAACGTGGATTTTTTAAAGAATATTTTTTTTAAGGACTATCAGACCACCAAACGTGGATTTTTTAAAGAATATTTTTTTTAAGGACTATCAGACCACCAAACGTGGATTTTTTAAAGAATATTTTTTCAAGGACCACCAGAAACGTGGATTTTTTAAAGAATATTTTTTTAAGGACTATCAGACCACCAAACGTGGATTTTTTAAAGAATATTTTTTTAAGGACTATCAGACCACCAAACGTGGATTTTTTAAAGAATATTTTTTTAAGGACTATCAGACCACCAAACGTGGATTTTTTAAAGAATATTTTTTTAAGGACTATCAGACCACCAAACGTGGATTTTTTAAAGAATATTTTTTCAAGGACCACCAGAAACGAGGATTTTTTTAAAAATATTTTTTTAAGGACTATCAGACCACCAAACGTGGATTTTTTAAAGAATATTTTTTTAAGGACTATCAGACCACCAAACGTGGATTTTTTAAAGAATATTTTTTTAAGGACTATCAGACCACCAAACGTGGATTTTTTAAAGAATATTTTTTTAAGGACTATCAGACCACCAAACGTGGATTTTTTAAAGAATATTTTTTCAAGGACCACCAGAAACGTGGATTTTTTAAAGAATATTTTTTTAAGGACTATCAGACCACCAAACGTGGATTTTTTAAAGAATGTTTTTTGAAGGACCATCAGACCACCAAACCTGGATTTTTTAAAGAATGTTTTTTCAAGGACCATCAGACCACCAAACCTGGATTTTTTAAAGAATGTTTTTTCAAGGACCATCAGACCACCAAACGTGGATTTTTTAAAGAATGTTTTTTCAAGGACCATCAGACCACCAAACCTGGATTTTTTAAAGAATGTTTTTTCAAGGACCATCAGACCACCAAACGTGGATTTTTTAAAGAATGTTTTTTCAAGGACCATCAGACCACCAAACGTGGATTTTTTAAAGAATGTTTTTTCAAGGACCATCAGACCTCCAAACCTGGATTTTTTAAAGAATGTTTTTTTAAGGACCATCAGACCTCCAAACCTGGATTTTTTAAAGAATGTTTTTTTAAGGACCATCAGACCACCAAACGTGGATTTTTTAAAGAATGTTTTTTCAAGGACCATCAGACCACCAAACGTGGATTTTTTAAAGAATGTTTTTCAAGGACCATCAGACCACCAAACGTGGATTTTTCAAAGAATATCTTTTGAAGGACCTTTAGACCAATAAACCTGGATTTTTCAATGAATATCTTTTGAAGGACCTTCAGACCAATAAACGTGGATTTTTCAAAGAATATATTTTCAAGGACCTTTAGACCAATAAACGTGGATTTTTCAAAGAATATCTTTTCAAGGACCTTTAGACCAATAAACTTGTATTTTTCAAAGAATATCTTTTCAAGGACCTTTAGACCAATAAACGTGTATTTTTCAAAGAATATCTTTTCAAGGACCTTTAGACCAATAAACGTGGATTTTTCAAAGAATATCTTTTCAAGGACCTTTAGACCAATAAACGTGGATTTATTAAAGAATATTTATGTTAATATTTTTTAAACTATTTTTAATGTGAATTTCATAAGAATATTCAGCTTCAGGATCTCCCTTTCTTAGCCTCTAAGGAGTGGTCGCTTATTTCTAATATCTGCCAAAGTAAGGCCTTTATTTCCTTATTCCTGATATGTTTAAACCACAGTCTAGTGCTCCTTTGCTTTCCACAACAACTAACCATGGCATGTGCCATTGTTTGCCATTTTTCCCATTTTGGTTAAATGCATTGATGGTGTCTTGCATTGCCGGGCTTGTTTCATTGTCTGTGTGTTTGTGTCTTCTCTACAGTGTGTTGTGTTTATATGTGTGTGTGCGAGCACCGGGAGATGCAGCAGATGCTAATGTAACATTTTTGGTCTGAGCATGAAGATGCTCTGGTTTTGTTTCCTCCACACAGACACAAACTTATTTACACACACACATAGATACATACTGACATCGAACATCACAAAATATGCTGTCTTAGCACATTTTTACCCTTTATGTTCTCGGTTTTTTTTTTCTGTTGTATTCACCGAAGGAGATGACAAATTAAACAAATTGTTCTCATATAAACAATAGCATCGTTCGTTCTCTCAGTCTCGTTCGTTGGTGTAGCCGTTGTTGCTGCTGTTGCTTTTTTTAATATGACAAATGTGCAGCACTCTAGGGATGTCAATTGGGCATGAATAACTTTAGGTTAGATATTAATTAACAGAGAATTTGGGGTAAATGGATTTTTAGAGTTTTCAGAGTAGATATGTATTAGGTATATTTTTGTAAACATAATATGAGGGAGGGGGTAGGAAAATATGTTATTTGTAATACCAATTTTTTTTTTTAAATTGGGGCTTTTATGACAGCCTTTGAAATATACATTGTAGACGATTGTTTAAAAAAAAATACACAATGAGAGGCCAATATTAAAAGAAAATAATTAGAAGTCCAATAGCTTTATTTTTTTCTAATCTTGCCATTAAAGGTCTGAATGAATGAAACATGATAATTCTCAAAAAATAATTATTTGAAAAATTCACGATTATCCTCATACTAATATCTTAAAATCCACTATAGGAGGTCTTATAGGTGTACAAAATATAATCTTAAATATTCTTCATAACTACACAAATGCAGTCCCTGGTTTATAGTCCTTGGAATAAAAATCACAGCTGAAGGACATTGAATTAAAAAAATCTTAGTCCTGGAAAAATACATTTAAAAAATCAATGAATTACGGTCCTTATGAAAACTAAAATAAAAAACCCAACAATTAAGGATGATTAGAAAAAAATCAATGATTGAATGACCTTGAACGAGAACAATATTAAAAAACCACGAAGTCCTTGAAGTTTTTTTAAGATATTTTTAAACAATTTTTGAGAAAATTTTGAAAAATATTCTTAAAAAAACTATAAGTTGAGGACGAGCTCTTGAAAATATTAATAAAAAATCTTCGATGAGAGGTCTGGGCGTAAAGTACTTATTAAAAGGCCACAATTAGAAACCTGACGCTCCCAAAAATAATATTATGAAAATATAAACGATTCAAAATATATATTTAAAAATTTTCAGGATTGCTAAATATTTTCAAAAAACATAAAAAAAACGATTAGATTTCTGATTTTTATTTATTAAAAAAAAAAAACATGACACCTTTTATAAAATTGAATATGTATCTATTTGTCAATTTAAAAATGTTCCAAAAACATCACAAAGAAGAATCTTATGGTCCTTAAAAAAATTTTAGAAAAATCTTAGAGAAGGTACCATTGGCCATTGAAAATTTATTTTTAAGCAACTTTTGCTTATTGCTTTGATGTTCCGGGAAATGTGTTATAAAACATTTCAAAATTTGATTTCAGATAGACCATAAGAAATTTTCTGAAAACCCCACTTGGAGGGTCCTTGACGAAATATTCTGAAAAGTTATAAATATCACATCCTTTTAGATTATAAAGGTCCTTGAAAAAATATCCTTAAAAATCCACATATAAAATTTTTAAAGTTTTTGAAAAATACTTTTAAAATTGCCAGGTTTATTACCTGGAAAGTTTTTGAAAATATTTTTAAAAAATCCACGTTTATTGGCCTGATGGTCCTTGATATTTTTTAAAAATGCAATTTTATTAAGCTGTTGATCACTGAAAAAATGTTCTTAAAAACTTGGAAGATCCTTAAATAAATATTCTTTAAAAATCCAATTTCATTAATCTGACAAAATACTTGCAAAATCATTCTAAATATTATTTGCGTTAGTAACTTTAAAGGTTCTTAAAAAATTATTACAAACAATTCAACCTTCAAAAATATTCCCATCAGTTCCATATTGTTTTCCTTCTTTCCCCTTAAAAATAAAATATTTCTAACAATTCACTGTCACAACAGGGAAGATCCTTGAAAAAATATTCTTAAAAAAATCCACGTTTATAACTTGGAAGGTCCTTGAAAAAATATTCTTAAAAAAATTCACGTTTATAACTTGGAAGGTCCTTGAATAAATACTCTTTAAAAAATCCACGTTTAAATTTTGGTAGGCCTTTGCAAAAATATTTTTAAAAAATCCAAGTTTATAACATGGAAGGTTCTTGAAAAAATGTCCTTAAAAAATCAGTAATTCTATAAGAATCTACGCTAATAACTTTTAAGGTGTTCGGAAAAATTTTCTTAAAAAATCAATATTTAGTGGTCCTTCAAAAAAATATTCTTGAAAACTTGAGCATATAACCTGTAAGTTCCTTGAAAAAATACTCTCTAGTAAAATCCACGATTATAACTTGGAAGATCCTTAAAAAAATGAAAAAACAGGTTTGTAGCTTGGTCTTATAACTTTTATTGGTGCCTAAAAATATATTCTTAAAAAATCCACGTTTATTGGTTTTCTGGCCCCTAAAACATAAGTCCACGTTTGTAACTTGGAAGGTCCTTGAAAAAAAATATTCTTAAAAAATCAATATTTATAACTTGAAATTACCTTTTAAAAGATGTACGTTTATAAGCTATAAAGGTCCTAGAAAAAAAAATCTTAAAATCATCAACGTTTATTTTCGGGATATTCTCAAAAAAAATCCAGATTTATAATTTAAAGAGGTCCTTGAAAATATTTTCTTAACAATTCCACATTTAAAACTTGGAAGATCTTTAAAAATATATTCTTTGAAAATCCACGAATCTCCACGAAATCTTGATGGTCCCTGAATATCTATATTCTTCTTTAAGAAATGCACTCTTGTTGGTCCTTGAAAAAAATTTAGCATTTGGTTTATTAAAAATATACTTAAAAATCTACGTTTATCGGTCTGATAGCGCTTGAAAAGATATTCTTAGAAAAATACCCGTTGATTGGTCTGTTGTTCCTTTTAAAATTCTTCTTAAAATATTCTAATAATTCTTAAAATATTAGTTTTTGGTTCTTAAAAATTATTTTGAAAATCCAAATCTATCGGACAGATATTCCTTGAAAAAATATTCTCAAAATAACCACGACTTTTGATCTGACGGTTCTAGATAACTTATTCCCCAAAAAATCCAAGTTTATAGGTCTGATTGCCCTTGAAAAAATATTCTTAAAAACTCAGCATTAATTTTTGGTTATTTCTTGAAATATGTATTTAATAAATTAATGTTTTTTGCTTAAAATATCCTTCTCAAAGAATCCATGTTTATTGGTCTGACTGTCCTCGACAAAATATTCTTTAATATTCCATGTTTACTGGTAGGATGGTGCTTAAAGAAGCATCCTTAAAAATCTTAAAAATTATTGTCCTGAAATTTAATATTTGTAAAAAATCCACCTTCAATTGTCCTGAAGAATATATTATAAATAAATCCACGTTTATTGGTCTTATGTCCTTTTATCAAATACTCTTAAAAATCCTCGTTTTTTCGGATCGTTCTTGTAAAAAATACTTAAAAAATCCACGTTTATTGGTCGTTTATTGGAATAAAAAAAAACTATTCTCAAAAATGTACTTTTCTTGATCGGATGTTTCTGCAATGGTATTTTCGGAAAAAACCTTTTATTGATCTATTAAATTGATCTAAAAATCCAAGCATACATAAGAATACATGATTAAAAAAAAAATACCCAGAAAAGGCAATTCTTGTCGGGAGTTCCTTGTAAAAACTACTCAAAAAATATTTAGAATTTATGTACAGAATGTTTTAGGAAGTATCAAGGGACAAAATTTTGTTCATGAGGTAACTGTCAAAAAGACCCATAAAATTCAAATTTTTTCCAATTTATGTTGACTTTAAAAATATATTTAAAAGCACACTATTGTCAGAAATTTTCTACATTTCTATTAAATTCTATGATTTTTTTAAAAATCTCTGTCCAAAAGGTACTAAAAACTCTGTCCAGAAGGTCCTTGTAGAAAGTTATTTAGTGCTGGAATTTTAATAAACGAATTTCTTTTAAATCCATAATTTTTGTCAAGGAGGACCTTCAAAAAATATATAATTCCTTATAAAAAATCTAATGTCCCTTTAAAATATATTGGCAACATTGAAAAAATTATTTTAAAATTCTAATAATGCCAACACTAATAAATTTTTCCGCTAATACCACAATCGTCATCATCGTGCTCACCAACCAAATCATAGCTCAATAGGCGGCACACAAACACAGTCAGGCACACACTGACACACCAACACACACACACACACACAAAAACTTAATGAGGAAATGGGCAAAAAACAATGCCATCATCGTCAACAATAACAATTCAAATAAATATTTTTTGGTTGTTTCGCAGTTGTTGTTGTTCTATCTTTTTTTAATCTACAACAAAATGCCATTATTCATTCGAACCGAAAACAGCAGCAACAACAACCACAAAAAAATTGTTAACGAAAATAACAACTGATGTTAGTTCTACATTTTTTGTTTTGTTTTGGCTTTCATGTAAGTGGATTGGTAAAAACTGAAAAATAAAAAAGGCAAAGTTGCGGTAGCTGCAAGGGAATTACATATTGGAATCTACCAACAACAAAAGCAAAAACAAGAAAACAAATACGCAGCCGTCCACGAAACGGATGCAGAGGAAACAGAAAACGGAAGTAAAATGATGTCAAGGAAATGGAGATAACAGCTAACTGCTGGCGTTGATTCGGTTCCATAGCTAAAGCCCAGTCATCATCTCTGGCACAAAGACCCATATCTATGAGTGTAAGTGTGAGTGTGTGTGAGAGAGATAGAGTGTTGTAAGTGTCGATGGCCAAGTGTATGAGTATGTGTTATTGAATAGGGGTCCTAAGCGTTTGAGCAGGTCTGTGTGAAATGGTGATGACGATATTGTTCTAAAACATGCACGATTCGTACTTGATGCACTTTGTGAATTGAGTACTTGGCTCGGTGATGAGTTGTAATTTTCTAGGACAGTAGTTCTGTCAGATAAAAACAAGTTAAAAAGCAGTAAGTTCGGCCGGGGCGAACTTTGAACACCCTCCATTATTTGGTATAAATTTGACAATTTTCAAAAAATTAAAATCCGTTAAAAATTCTGTAAAAATCTTATAAATACCGAATGTAGCCGTATATTAGGGTCTATACGACGACGTGGACCCGCAAATTTTATCACTAGGTATTACAATATTCAAATGCGAAACGTGAAAAAAAATCTGTTTAGCTAAAATCATCAAAATACCGAATATCGGGAGGTACCAAGGGGGTTGTAAAACGTGGACCTGCACAGACAATTTTCTGTCAGAGGCTGTAGTATCCATTACGAACTTCAAATACACAATTTGAAATAATTCGGGTAAATAATGTTTAGCGACATCATCAAAATACCGAATATCGGGGGTACCGTGATATGAGGGCTATCCGAAGACTTGGACCTGCACAGAAAATTTTCTGCCATAGGCTGTAGTATTCATTACGAACTTCAAATGCGACATTTGAAACAATTCCGGTAAATAATGTCGCTAAAATCATCAAAATACCGAATATCGGGAGGTACCGTTATATGGGGGCTATAGGAAGACGTGGACCTGCACAGACAATTTTCTGTCATAGGCTGTAGCAACCATTGCGAACATCAAATACCAAATTTGAAATAGTTCCAGTAAACAATGTCGCTAAAATCATCAAATTACCGAATATCGGGAGGTACCGTGTTATGGGGGCTATACGAAGACGTGGACCTGCACAGACAATTTTCTGTCATAGGCTGTAGAATCCATTGCGAACTTCAAATGCGAAATTTGAAACAATTCCGGTAAATAATGTCGCTAAAATCATCAAAATACCGAATATCGGGAGGTACTGTTATATGTGGGCTATACGAAGACATGGACCTGCACAGACAATTTTCTGTCATAAGCTGTAGTTCCCATTACGAAGTCTAAATATGTAATTTTAAACAATTCTAGTGAATAATGACGCTAACATCATCAAAATACCGAATATAGGGAGGTATCGTTATATGGGGGCTATACGAAGACATGGACCTGCACATACAATTTTCTGTCATAGGCTGTAGTATCCATTACGAACTTCAAATTCGATTTTTGAAACAATTCCGGTAAATAATGTCGCTAAAATCATCAAAATGCCGAATATCGAGAGGTACCGTTATATGGGGTCTATACGAAGACGTGGACCTACATGGCCCATTTTCAATACCAAAAGTCCTGCAGACATAATACACATTTGAGTACATTTTTATCAACTTACTTCATTTCGTTCGGAAGCTAGAGTGATTTCCACAGACGTACAGATGGATAGACGGACGGACATTGATAAATCGACATAGAATTTCTGATCTGCCGATCAAGAATATATTATACTTTGTGGGGTCTAAAATGTCTATTTCGAGGTGTTACAAACGAAATGACAAACTTAATATACCCTCCATACTATGGTGGAGGGTATAAAAAAACAACCGAGCAGTAACACTTGTGTGAGTGTTTTTTCCCCCTCTCTCTCCCTCGTTTTGTTCCCTAGCTGTCGTCTGAATGTTCGACTGTCTGTCTGTCTGTCGGTTTCTTTATATGTTTATTTGTTTGTCTGCTGGGTTGACAGGCTGACTTTGCCGGCCCCGACTATTGGTTGGCATTGTTGAATGTTTGCTTACCAGCCATCCTGCCTGTCTGCATGCTGCATCCTGGGCCCTTCTATCACCGACGATGGCAGAAAAACCAATTTAATATTCAAACTGAATTTTTAATTGAGTATCAGTTTATAAAAGTAACAATACCGTAACACCAACAAAACCACACAAACACATACACATTTATATGAATGTATGTATGTATGTGTATAAGCTCATAACACAAATACACACACACATATATATCCCAGCAACCACTGAACCTACTTCGATAGCAATGTTTGATTACTTTTTATGTTGTTGTTATTATTATGTAGATGAATGGATCGGTATGGAATGGAATGTGGAATCCCTAGCATTCATTGTGGACAGGATGGAAGGACGGACAGACACGAAATAGGAGGTGCAGCAAGAGGATGTGGTGGCAAAACTCATGATTTTGTTATAAAATCCAGTGAATATTTCATAAGATTGGTAAGTTTTATGCTTACAGAGCCTCCTTTCACCCTCCATGCACCGCCACCCACACCCACCCCCTCTTTGCTAGTGTGAACATAAACAATGGCATTCACTTTGTAATACATTGCAATAACTACAAAAACAAGAAACGGATTAAATATTGTTGTCACAATTTAACACACTCATACAGTGGTTGACATTTTGTCAGATGCCAAAGCCGATTGCCGGATAGTGTGTCAGGGGGGTGGTTGGAAAAAATTTACCATGGGAAGTAAGAAAAATCAAATCATAAACCTTTTTTGTTTGAAATGTGTTTTTTTTATGGGGATTAAGGATAAGTCATGGGTAATTAAGAGAAATTTCTCTTGAATACATGAATACTAAGGACTTTGAACAAATTTTCTTAAAATAAGTTTTAATGAAAATAATAAAATATTCATAATTTGTGGAGTCAAGTAAAACTTTGAACTCGAAGAAGAGAAGAACAAGTTAAAAATTATCAGTCGGTTCTGCCAACAGACGTATACCCTCAGCCCATGTTCGATTATTTACATATATTTTGACTTCTGTTGTGATTATTGAAAACCAAGATGGAATGGGTTCTGAAGGAATTGGCCGAATATAAATAAAATAATAAATAGGATATAAACATTGCGACGTGCCAGGCTTGCTCTATTTTGGTAACTTCATCATAAAATCCATATAAATCCCAAGTTTCTGGTTGAAAAAAATATTTATATATAGAAATTTGTAAAAAATCTCTGACTTATTTGGTAAGTTATGACAGATAAAAGTATTGAAAATTGTGACCCTTTGTGGGTGAGGTAACAGAAGGGTGTTAGCAAAATGTTTGTATGTGTGAAATTTGAAGAGAGTTGAATGCTTATTTGGCTTACTTTGAGCGTTTGGTTTCTCAAAATCTTGAACCCTATGGGGGAGGTACCAGAAGAAATGGTCCGATCTTTACCATCTTTATAAGAGATATTGTGTTGATGGAAATATTGAGATATTCCAAGCCTGAATAGAATCGAATGTTAATTTCGCCATATATGATATATGAGCGTTATGATGGTTCAAAATGTTGACCCTTTGTGGCACCAGAAGGAGTTGACCGATATATCCCATTTTCACAGCACATCCTGTGTTAGTAAAAATAATGGGATGTGTGAAATATGAAAAAAATCGAATGCTTATTTCGCTTTCTCTAAGCGTTTTAGCTATTCAAAACTTTGACCCTTTGTGGAGGAGGTACCAGAAGAAATGATCCGATCTCTATCATATTTATAACAGATCCTGAATTGATTAAGATTTTGATATGTACCAGGTCTGGAATGGTACCAGATGTTAATTTCGGGTTTTTTTGAGCTTCTGGATATTAAAAATGTCCACCCTTTGTGGGGGAGATACCGGAAGGAGTGGGCCGATATATCCCATTTTCACATAGACCTTGGGCTAATAAAAATATTGTGATATATGAAATTTGAAGATAACCGGATGATTTTACGATCGTTTTGGTTATTCAAAATGTTGACCCTTTGTGGGGAAGGTACCAGATGGAGTGGACCGATATTGCCCATCTCCGAACTCGATCTAAGTTTGACAAAAATATTACAATGTTTGGTACAAATCAGATATTCCCTTCGAGAGTTATCGTGCCCACCAGCCAGACAGACGGACGGACGGACATCGCTAGATCGACTCCAAATGTTCTGAAGTGGATTTGGTGCAAAGAGACCTATGGTCCAAAACCGTTATTTTGACTAGGCACGTTTTGAGCGTAGCACCCTCTCTAGCCATATGGCTGAGGGTAAAAAATAAATATTTTTTAATGAATGATTTCGTCCAGAGTTCTCTGTCAAAAATCCTTAAAACTTCACAAACTTAAAACTTCAAGCTCTCGTAAAATTAAGGTTTATATTGAGCATTTATGAGCTCTATAAGACATCTAGTACAAAATATGATTATGGTAGAGTGCATATTCCGAAAGTTGGAGATTTAAACACCAAATCGGATGAAACATATATATGGGAGCAAATTTGAAATTCTTGCTCCTATGCTAAATTCGTCTGAAGTGTCAAAATTCACACCATTTGGACTGATATTAGCCATTTGGTGTACAAAAAACCTAAAATCGGAGGAAGATATATAGGGAAGCTATATCCGAATCTGATCCGATCTTGATAAAATTTGAATCATGTATTGCTAGGCTGAATCTAATATCTGGTACGAAATATCATTTTTATGGGGTGTATATTACGAATGTGAGGGACTTAAACACCAAAATCGTATGAAAGATATATATGGGAGCTATAGCTATTTCTGAAGCGATTATCACCAATTTTTAAGTATTAACTTCTTGAATGAATTCGCTTGGAAGTGCAACATTTCACTCAGTTTGGGCTGAAATTAGCCATTTGGTGCACAAGAAACCAAAAATCGGATGAAGATATATATGGGAGCTATATCCAAATCTGAACCGATCTTGATAGAATATGATCTATAAATTTCTAGGCTATATCTGATATCTGGTGCTAAATATGAAACATGTATATGGGGGCTATAGCCATATCTGAACCGATTTTCACCAAATTTGAAGCACATGCTTGTAGGCTGCATTCGGTCGGATGCAGCAAAATTTACACCATTTGGACTGACATTAGCCATTTGGTGCACAAGAAACCTAAAATTGGAAAATATATATGGTAGCTATATCTAAATTTAGACCGATTTTCATCAATTTCAATAGGGTTCGTCCTTGAGCCAAACAAATGTTATTTAGAAAATTTCATCTCAATCGAATAATAAATGCAACCTGCATTTTGTTTACAAAAATACATGGACAGACGGACAGACAGACGGACGGACGGACATGCATAAATCGACTCAAAATGTGATTCTATGCTGATCATCAAAAGGAACTATGGGTCTATCTTGTTTCCTTTTGCCTGTTACAAACAAATGCACAAAGACATAATACCCTTACCACCTTGTGGTGTAGAGTATAAAAAGCTTTTAACCAAGAAGAGACTCTTCTGTTGGTATGACATTTATTGATTCTCACTTTAGAACAGCCCAAATTTAGAATATATTTTTTTTTTTTGTATAATTATATTTATTTATTTTATTATTATATATATTTCTTTTATTAAATGTTTTGAATTATGGAATTTGGATGATTGCACTTAAATTCGTTCGGGAAGGCGGAATGTTTCAGCCCAAATTTAGGATATAGTCATTCCAAAATTATCGTATTATCATATACCTATGAGGTCCATATCAAAATCTGGTATTGTATGAAACATTTATCACGAGCCTAATTAAAATCAATTTCAAATCACAGAATTGAAATTTCATTCAGATTAGTCCAAATTTAGTACCTTTATATGGGCAACAATAAGGATCAAAATTACTGTTTGATTTAGTCTCTCTCCTTGGATATAGAAAATATCTATCCCATATGAGCTGTAATTTTGCATTTTACGTTACTCAAATCCAAAGTCCAAATTTTGAATCACAAGAATGGCAGTTGTGCTCTTGAAAAATTTTACCTATTTTAAGTCAATGTAATATCTTTAATATCTTAAATCCTTAAACTAGCTCTCTCAGAAATCTTTTGTCCTGAAATTAGCCAATTTTTATTTACTTATTTTTTTATTCAACAAAAGCAAAGATTTCAAAAATTTACTATATGTATGTCAGCAAAGTACTTTCACGTAAATATCTTATTGAATTCAACTGGTTTGAACTTTCACATCGAATTCTTTATTCCTCCACCCTGCAAATCTGTTCAATTTTTGTTTTAATCTCAATCATGTATCTCATGTAATGCCAAATGTAATTACCTTCAAAGTACTAAATAATTAATTACATGACAGATAATTTCACATAAGTACTTGTTGTTGGTACAGTGGTTAAAAAGAGCAAAACTAAAAGAAAGTCATGGGGGGGTCAATAAAATATTCGAAGATTTAAAGTGTCATGAAAGGATGAATAACGACTGAGAAAATTTAAGATGACTACTAGAGATAGTATATATCGGAACTACATTGATGATATATATTTTGCAAGGGAGGGGAATTGAAAGTAAATGGAAAAATCTTATGTTCCAGGACGAAAACTGAGATAAATAAGTGAGGGTCAAGTACAGGTGTCACGTTCCTTAAAACTTGATGATTATTCATCATGGACCCCCTATGGAGTTGGTACCGAAGACCTGTATAAGGGTTTCTAGCAATAGAAGGACTGTATAAAGTCTTTTAGCCATAGAAGACCTGTGAAAGGTCTTCTAGCCATAGAAGACCGGTAGAAGGTCGCCTAGCCATAGCAGACCTGTATAAGGCATTCTAGCTATAGAAGACCTGTATAAGGCATTGTAGCCGTAGAAGACATATATAAAATCTTCCAGCCATAGGAGACCTTTATAAGGTATTCTATTCAAAACAGACCGGTATAAGGCCTTCTATTTATAGCAGGCCTTATGGTCTTCTAGCCATAGAAGGTCTGTATAAGGTCTTCTAGCCATAGAAGACCTGTATAAGTTCTTTTAGCCCTAGAAGACCTGTATAGCCATTGAAAGCCTGTATATGTTCGATGTAAGGTTTTCTATAGAAGGCCTGTAAATAGTCTTCTATCCATAGAAGACCTCTATAAGGTTTTTTATCCATAGGAGACCTGTCTTCTTGCCATAGAAGACCTGTATAAGGTCTTCTAAACATAGAGGACCTGTATAAGGTCTTTTAGCCATAGAAGACCTATATTAGGCCTTCTAATCATAGAATGCCTTTGAAAGATATTTTACCCGTAGAAACCCTGCATAGAGACAACAACCCATTGCAGACCTGTAGAAGAAAAATCGAACATTTATATCCAATTTTATGCGAAATCAAAAATGCCATATTCACATTAGGGATCTGGTTGAGAGAAATATTTAAGAGCTTCATGGGTCAAGATTTTGACCCTTTGTGGGCAGGTATCCAAAGGAGTGGACCGATATATACCATCTTCACAGCAGATCTTGTGTTAGTAGAACTTTGAAATGTGTGAAATATCAACAGAACCGGTAGCTTATTTCGAATTTTATGATCGTTTTGGTTATTCGATACGTTGAACCTTTGTGTGGGAGGTACCAGAAGGAATGGTCCGAATTCGGCCATCATTATTTAAAATGTTTACCCTTTGTGGGAAAGGTACCAGAAGGAAAAGTCCGATCTCTACCATCTTCTTAAGAGATCTTGTGTTATCAAAAACGTTGAGATGTGCGAAATATGAAGAGAACTGGATGCGTATTTCGGATTTTATGATCGTTTTGGTTATTCAAAACTTTGACCCTTTGTGTGAGAGGTACCCGAAATAGTGGTGCGATCTCTAACATATATTCTGCTGATGGAAATATTGAGATGTGTGAAGTCTGAATGGAATCGGATGATAATTTCGGCTTTTATGGGTTTCAAGGTTATTCAAAATTTTGACCCTTTTGTGGGGGGAGGTACCAGAAGGAGTAGACCGATGTATTCCACCTTCACACCAGACCTTGGGTTAATAAAAATATTGTGAGGGGTGTATTTTGAAGACAATCGGATACTTACATCACATTTTATAGAATTTTTAATTATTCCAAATTTTGATTCTTCGGGGGGAGGTACCTAATGCAGCACCTGACGAAGCACTGATGGAAATATTAGGATTTACAAAGTTAGAGCCAAATCAAATTATCTGTTCTCTTCCTGTGCAGTAAAATATTTTTTGATCATTTCGACCTTTTGTGGGGGAGTTACCAGAAGGAGTGGACCGCTACTGCCCATCAACAAACTCGATCTGGGTTTGATAATAATATTACCATGTACCAAGTTTTGACCAAATCGGATACTCCTTTCGGGAGTTATCTTGGGCTCCAGCCAGACAGACCGCCGTATGGACTGATAGACATCGCTAGATCGACTCCAAATGTCCTGAAAAGGATTTAGTCCAAAGAGACCTAGGATCTTAACCCGTTATTTTGATGGGGCACGTTTTGGTCGTTTCAAATGATATATACCCTCTCTATCCACATGGCTGAGGGTATAAAAATATAAATCCGGTACTGGAACGACTGGAAGATTGGACAAAAATTCAGCTATTAAATTTTTGTCCAATCTTCCAGTCGTAGTTTCGTAGCGGAATATTTCCGTCTTTCTAAAAAAATTACTTTTATATTTTAATTTCGGATTCCATCTTTTCCCCTTAAAAATAGGTCCGCCAAAATTTCAAACTATGTTATTGATCAAAAAATCCCGACAAAAATGTTATAATTTTCCTGTATATGCCATATCATATTACACTCCATCTTCCCGCCATTTAGTAGTCCTTAATATCCTTTGCTATCCCCATTTTGACATAAATGACACTCTCGCCGTTTTACACAACTCAATTACGTACAACAATCTCAAATTAATCCCTGACAACAATCAATCTTTCAATGGGAATCAGTGTGCGACAGACCGGCAGACAGACAGACAACCTTTTGCTTACCTGGGCTGTAATCTTTTCAAACAAATTGTGCATAACAAGAGCAAACATCTGAAATGTGTCGATGAGGGGGAGTGCAAATCTCTCTCTCTCTATGTGTGAGGGTGTGTGAAAGGGTGTGGGTTTGTGTGCGAATGAATCATTGAGTACTGCTTGCTTGCCAAGCCATGCCATGGCAAATGGTGTTGCATTAAAAGCCATTTATATGCAACAATGCAATTTTCGAGAAATCTATCAACAACTTTAACATCATCAACAGCAATGACAACATCAGCAACAACGGCAACAACAACACGAACATGAACACTTCGTATTTTCTCATGTCAATATTAGCCTTTAAAATCGGATCTGATGTTTTCTGAGAAATTCAGGATTTCTTCATCATCACCACCACCTTGCTGCCACCGCCATCAGAGCCACTTTATTTCTTTATTGTTTAAGTTCTTAATAGAATTTCAAGGAAAGGAAAAAAACGGAGATCTCTTCTCCACACTTGGATTTGAGTTGTGCAGATTGGTTGGATGGTTGCTGATGTTGCTCTTGCACTTGTTATATCAAAGTTTATGCAGTTGCATACAAAGTGGGTATAAATCTCAGATTTATTATCATTATATTTTAAATAATGCAAAGCAAGTGCATTGAACGGCAAAACAGTGGAACCTTGAACGAGATAAGGCATGCAAATGAATTTCTTGGCATAGAATACCTTATAGTCTGCTATCTATAGAAGATTAGAATAAGTACCTCTGCGCATAAAAGATTATAGAAAGTCTTCTAGCCAAAGAAGGCCTGTAGAAGGTCTTCCAGTCACAGAAGACCTGTAAAAGGATTTCTACATATGGAAGAGCTGTATAAGTTCTTCTAGCCATATAAGACCTGTATAAGGTCTTTTAGCCATAGAGGACCGGTATAAGGTCTTCTAGCCATAGAAGACCGGTATAAGGTCTCCTAGCCATAGAAGACCTGTATAAAGTCTTTTAGACATAGAAGACCTGTATATGGTATTCTAAACATAGAAGACCTGTATAAGGTATTTTAGATATAGAAGACCTGTATAAGGTCTTCCAGGCAAAGAAGACCGCTATATGATCTTCTAACCATAGAAAACCAGTATAAGGTCTTCTAGCCATAAAAAGCATGTATAAGGTCTACTAGCCACAAAAAGCCTGTATAAGGTCTTCTATCTATTGGAGACCCACAGAAGGTCTTCTATTCATTGAGGACCTATAGATGGTCTTCTTCCATCCGTTGAATACCTATAGACGGCCTTCTATACGTGGAAGACTTGTAGAAGGTCTTCTAGCCATAGAAGACTTGTAAAAGGTCTTCTAGCCATAGAAGACATCGATAAGTTCTCCTAACCATGGAATACCTGTATAAGGTCTTCTAGCCATGAACGACCTGTATAAGGTCTCCTAGCCATAGAAGACCTGTATAAGGTATTCCAGCCATAGAAAACCTGTAAAAGGCCTTCCAGCCATAGGAGACCTTTATAAGGTCTTCCAGCCATAGGAGATCTTTATAAGGTCTCCTATTCAAAGCAAACCTATATAAGGCGTTCCATTTATAGCAGACCTGTATAAGGTCTTCTATCTATAAAAGGCATGTATAAGGTCTTCTAGCCACAGAAAGTCTGTAAAAGGTCTTCTATCTATTGGAGACCCGCTGAAGGTCTTCTATTCATTGAGGACCTGTAGTTGGTCTTCTTCCATCCGTAGAATACCTACAGACGGCCTTATATACGTAGAAGACGTGTAGAAGGTCTTCTAGCCATAGCAGACTTGTAAAAGGTCTTCTAGCCATAGAAGACATCTATAAGCTCTTCTAACCATGGAAGACCTGTATAAGGCCTTATATACGTAGAATACCTGTATAAGGTCTTCCAGCCATAGGAGACCTTTATAAGGTCTTCTATTCAAAGCAAACCTATATAAGGCCTTCTATTTTTAGCAGACCTGTATAAGGTCTTCTAGCCATGAACGACCTGTATAAGATCTTCCAGCCATAGAAGACCGATATAAGATCATGTAACCATAGAAGACCTCTATAAAGTATTCTAGCCATAGAAGACCTGTATAAGGTCTTTTAGCCGTAGAAGACCTGTATGAGGTCTTCCAGCCATAGGAGACCTTTATAAGGTCTTCTAGCCATAGAAGACCTTTATAAGGTCTTCTAGCCATAAGAGACCTTTATAGGGTCTTCTAGTCATAGAATACCGGTATAAGGTCTTCTAGCCATAGAAGGTCTGTATAAGGTCTTCTAGCCATAGAAGATCTGTATGGGGTCTTCTAGTCATAGAAGATCTGTATGGGGTCTTCTAGCCATAGAATGTGTGCATAAGGTATTCTATCCGTAAAAGGTCTGTATAAGGTCTTCTAGCGATAGAAGATCTGTATAAGGTCCTTTAGCCGTAGAAAACCTGTATAAGTTCGATATAAGTTTTTTTATCCATAGGAGACCTGTCTTCTTGCCATAGAAACCCTGTATAAATACCTCACACATTGAAGACCTGTGGAAAGTCTTCGAGCCACGAAAGATCCGTATAAGGTCCTCTAGCTATAGAAGATCCGTACAAGGTGTTCTAACCATCGAAGACCTGTATAAACTCTTCTAGCCATAGAAGACCCATCTAAGGCCTTCTATTCATAAATTGGAGGACTATAGAAAGTCTTTCAAAGACATGAGTTAGGTTTCCAACTGTAAAAGACCTCTATAAATTCTTATTGTCCACTGTAATAAAATATCCCACTTATATCCTCCCTCACCTCTCCCCCTTCCATGTGTGACATTAATGGCATGCCAACTTTTGACAACATAAATGCTCGTTTGGTTTTAGAAAATTGCATCTAAGCAAATATGTATTTTCCGAGAGACATAGAGAAAATCTCTTTTGATTGAAATAATTTACCAGAGTAAACGAATTAGCTCTGGGCTCTCAAGATGTATTAAGAATAATATGTAGATAAAATTTGAGATTCAAATTCTTAGAGAATCTAATTTCTTTACACCCAGAATGGGCATATAAAATTAGTTCTTTGAACATTTTTGGACAAGAATTATGCCATTAATTGTTCGTCGTTGTTCAATTAGGAATGAGGGCACATTTAAAAATTAACACAAAATGCAATTGTGGTAATGAGTGGCATAGTGGTGTTATCTGAGAATTTGTAGACGACACAAAGTGGACAAAGGCTTGTGGACACATGCAAGGCTCATGCCAGGCCCATGAAACTTGTATGCATTTCAATTATGGCAAATGGATGAACAATTTAAATCGTTGACTTATCGTTGTAAGACGGTAATGACAGCGATTCACTGGGAAAATACGAGATATGATTTGTGAGGGAATTAGAGAAGGGTGAAGAGTATCCTTGAAATCCATGCAGATGCTCGAATAATTAGCAATTGTGTAAAAATTTAAGTCATAGAGAATTTGATTTGATACAAAAAATAAATGTATTCTTTGATGAATACGGATATTGAAATACGAATACAGTGTGAGGGTGATGAAAAACCTGCAACCAATTTCAGACTGCTGTCATTTGTAAGTCACTCGTCCGACAGCTGTTAAAATTATTCCAGTGACAGTTCATTATATTGTTAACAAGCGCACAAAAGCATTTTGGTGAGAATTTTCCAGAAAAAAAGTTATTCGTGATGGATTTCAAGCGTGATAGTGTGATTTTTTTATATTTGGCTGGAAAACCACAAGTGGCTATCGTTAGAGCACTCCAGCATTTAAATGTGAATAAATCTTTTGTGTCTCGTACCATCGCTCGTTACCGTAGCGACTGGTAGCGTAGCCCGATGTCAAGGAAGTGGGCGGAAGAAAACAGCAACATCAGCAGAAATGGCTCGAAAAGTAAAGAAGCGACTTGATCGAAAGCCCTGTCTAAGTGGCCGAAAAATAGCTCGTGAGCTGAACATATCACAATATTCCATTCGGCAAATATTGAAAAATGAGCTCGGGGTAAAGCCATTGAAATTCCAAAAAGTGCAAGAACTTACACCGCAACAGATAGAAAATAGACTCAAAAGAGCTAAAGAGTTGCTTCGCTTGGTGTAGGCCGAAAGTGGTGAACTGCCGAATTTGGTTTTCTCCGATGAGAAAACATTCGTTGTCCTGCAGTTTGTAAACAAACAAAATGATCGTGTTTACTTGCCAAGGAGGTCAGCTGAAAATGCGCACCTTCGATTGGCCACCAGAACTAAAGCGCCGGACATGGTGATGGTGCGGGGCGCCATAACAGCGGATGGTCGCTCTCCATAGAAAAGCTATATAAGGTCTTCTAGCCATTGAAGACCTGTATAAGGTCTTCTAGCCATAGAAGACCTGTATAAGGTCTTCTAGCCATAGAAGACCTGTATAAGGTCTTCTAGCCATAGAAGGCCTGTATAACGTCTTCTAGCCGTATAAGACCTGTTAAGGTATTCTAGTCATAGAAGACCTGTATACGGTCTTCTAGCCATAGAAGACCTGTATGAAGTTTTCTAGCTGTAGTATACCTTCCTTCAACCCATCTTCTAATCATAGGAGACCTGTATAAAGTCCTCTAGCTATAGAAGGATCTGCCCCATAGAAGACCTGTGTAAGGTGTTCTAGTCACAGAAGACATTTATAAGGTATTATAGCCATAGAAGAACTGTATAATGTCTTTTATCCGGAGACGACCTTTAGAAGTTCTTCTAAACATAGAGGACTTTGGTTCGAATTTGGTTTTCTCCGATGAGGAAAACATTCGTTGTCGAGTTTGTAAAGAAACGAAATTATCGTGCTTTTACAAGTCTTACCAAAGAGGTCAGCTAAAAATGTGCACCTTCGGTTGACCACCAGAACTCAAGCGCCGGCCATGGTTATGGTATGGACCGCCATAACGGCCGATGGTCGCTCTCCGCTCGTATTAATCGACCGTTGCATCAGAATAAATACCAAACATTACCACGAAAATATTCTGAAGGGTGGTTTAAAGCCTTGGGAATGCAATCATTTCGACCGCAGACCTTGGACATTCCAAGGGGATTCAGCACCATCACTCTCAGCACTCGCCACCCAAGAATGGTTACAAAATGAAGTTGCTCGCTTCACTTCCAGCGCACAATTGCCACTAAAATCTCGGGATACCAATCCGGTCGGATACCAGAACTCAAGCACCGGCCATGGTGATGGTATGTCGGCCGCCATAACAGCCGATGGTCGCTCTCCGCTCGTATTAATCGACCGTGGCATCAGAAAAAATGCCGAATATTATCGCAAAAAAAAATATTCTGGAGGATGTATTAAAGCCAAACATTTTAGCCCCAGACCTTGGATATTCCAACAGGACTCAGCACCATCGCACTTAGCATGCGCCACCCAAGAATGGTTACAAAATGAGGTTGCTCGCTTCATTTTCAGCGCACAATTGCCACTAAAATCTCCGGATACCAATCCGGTCGGATACCAGAACTCTGGGGCCCGGCTATGGTGATGGTGTGGGCCGCCATAACAGCCGATGGTCGCTCTCCGCTCGTTTTAATCGACCGTTGCATCAGATTAAATGCCGAATATTATAGCGTAAATATTCTGCAGGGTGTATTAAAGCCTTGGGCATGCAAACATTTTGGCCGCAGACCTCGGGCATTCCAACAGGACTCAGCAACATCGCCCTCAGCACGCGCCACCCAATAATTGTTACAAAATGAGGTTTCGCGCTTCATTTCCAGCGCACAATGGCTACCAAACTCTTTGGATACCAATCTGTTGGACTATTGTGTCTGGAGTATTTTGGAAAGCAAGGTTGGTACTAAAAAATACCAAAGTGTCGATCACGTCAAGCAAGCGCTTAGCCGAGAATGGGCCAAAATACCGCAGAGCAACATTCGGGCAGGGTGTGACGATTTCATTGGCCGTTTGAAGATCATAATTCGTGCCAAATGTTACCAATTCGAACAAATCTAAGCTCATTCTAAAATTTGATGCTATTTCCGATATTTTTCGCTTTCATTCAATAAAATTTAAAAAAAAAAATGAAAAAATTATGGCGTTTGACTTTGTTGCAGTTTTTTTTTTTTTAAATCACCCTATATTTTAGAGGGAGTCCCTTGATTGATTCTGAAGACTTTTACCAAGAGGTACAGAATTCCTCAGAAAATTTTAAACTGAAAATCTTTGATCCTTGAAAGCCATACAAAATTTCCAGTTTTTGGTACAAAAATATCGCTTTATTCTGGGACGACGCAGATTTTTCTTAGGAAAATAGTTAAGATCCCTCCGTTCCCAGGAGAAAAGCTATTATTGATTTTGAAGTCATTTGCCAACAAGTAACATTCTACGTCCTCATTTTACATTGTGGTCTAGAAAATTATTGTCCCACAAAATTATTATTATTGTCCCCCTTGATTGATTCTGAAGACCTTTACCATGAGGTAGAGAATAACTCAGAAAATTCTTCAGAAAAATTTTAAGCTGAAAATCTTTGATCCTCAAAAGCCATACAAAATCCCCAGTTTTTGGTAAAAAATATCACTTTATTCTGAGGTGACAAAGATTTTTCTTAGTAGAGTTGTTAAGAACCTCCCGGTCCCAAGAGAAAATCTATTAGTTGGTTCTGCAGACCTTTACCACCAAGTAACATTCTATGTCCTCATTTTAGATTGTGGTCCAAAAAATTATTGCCCCACAAAATTACAATATTTCCTCCACCTCTCTCTCTCTCTCTTTAGTTTTACTGCAAAGATTTCCGGAATATTTTTATTATGCAAAGAAACCATCCAATGAAAGACATAAAAAAGAATATTCTCATATTGAAATATCCCCACCATTTTGTGTAATTAAAAATTTAAGTGAATGCTACAAATAACAATAACGCCATTATATTACCATCACTTATTTGCCATTCTCCTTCTCCTTCGTTTTTTGTTTGCCATTCGTGGCATAATGAAAAGGGCGAAGGAAAAGCTAAAACAATTTTATTACAAAGTCACATTCAAATGCAGAACAATGTTCGCAGCATAGAAAGGACAACGTCAGAATTAATATCATTGGCTTGGTTGGTTGACTTGATGGTACTGGTGTGGTATAACAACTGTGGATGGTGGAAATCTGGGAAAAAGGGAATAAAAATTGGCAAAGGTGACTCTAAAAATACCCTAATCGAAGTTGGCTATTAAAGAAACTTTGGCAAATTTTAAGTTATACAAAATAGACATTTCACAGGTCTTCTGTGGCTAAAAAAAGCTTTCACACGTCTTCTATGGCTAGAAGAGATTTGAGAAATCTTCAATGGTTAGAGGGGCATTGAAAAATTTTTCTATGATTAAAAGAGGTTTTACAGGCCTTCCATTGCTAGAAGTGATTTCACAACTCTTTTATGCCTAGAAGACTTTTCCCAGGTATTCTATGGCTAAATTCCCATTTACAGGCTTTCCATGGCTAGAACAGCATCCATGGGTCTTCTATGGCTAAAGGGGCATTTAAAAAGTTTTCTATGACTATAGGAGCTTTCACAGGCCTTCCAGTGCCAGAAGTGATTTCACAACTCTTTTATGGCTAGAAGACTTTTCCCAGGTATTATATGGCTAAATTACCATTTACAGGCTTTCCATGGCTAGAACAGCATCCATGGGTCTTCTATGGCTAGAGGGACATTTAAAAAGTTTTCTATGACTATAGGAGCTTTTACAGGCCTTCCAGTGTCAGAAGTGATTTCACAACTTATTTATGGCTAGAAGACTTTTCCCAGGTATTCTATGATCAAATTACCATTTACAGGCTTTCCATGGCTAGAACAGCATTCATGGGTCTTCTATGGCTAAAAGAGCGTTCACCTTTCCCAGGTGTTCTATGGCTAAATGGCTATTTACAGGTCTTTCATGGCCAGAAGAGCTTTCAAGGGTCTTATGTGGCTTTCACAGGCCCACTATGGCTCATTACCTTTTAAAGTCCTTCCATGGCTAGAACAACTTTCGCATGTCATCTATGGCTAGAAGACCTTTACAATTCTTCTTTTGCTAGAGCTTCACAGGTCTTCTATAGCTTGAAAAACTTTTAGAGGTCTTCTGTGGCCATAAGATCTTTCACATGTCTTCTAAGGCTATAATATGTTCCACGGGTCTCCAATGACTAAAAGAGCGAGCACAGGTCTTTTTCTGGCTAAAAGACCTGCCACAAATCTTCTGTGTCTCAAAGACTTATCATTGGTCTTCTATGGGTAGAACAACATTCAAAGGTCTTCTGTGGCTAGTAGAGCTTTCACGTATCTTTTATGGCTAAACGACCTTTCACAGATCTTCTATGGCAAGAAGAACTTTTACACGTCTTCTATGGCTTGAAGGCCATTTACAAGTCTTCTATGGCCAGAAGAGCTTACACAGGCCAATTATACATAGAAGTGCTTTCACTACACTACCTTTTACAGGCCTTCAATGGCTAGCAGAAATTTAGCATGTCCCCTATGGCTAGAAGACCTTACAAAGCTCTTCTAATGCTAGAAGAGCTTTTACAGGTCCTCTATAGCTAGAGCGTTCACTGGTCTTATTTGGATGGAAGAAATTTCACAGGTATTCTGTAGCCATAAGACCTTTCACAGGTCTTCTGTGTCCTATTAGAGAAACTTTGGCAAATTTTAAGTCTGGTAAATGAAGTTCTACAAAATTGCTACCAAGACCTCCTGGAATCCAGCGACCATTTTTCCAGGAATTCCCAGAACTAGATAAGGAAAAAGTTCGTTCAATCGGACTAGATTGGGACAACCCCATTTTTAAGTGAATAAAAATGGGGCAAAGTGGGTGTGAAAAATACTCGACAGACATTTAGATCTAATCCTCAAGACATTGGCTGACCAACAAACCATGAGACCAATAGTCGGATTTTTTCCTTCAAAGCCATTATAATTTTTCCAAACCAAAGTCTTTAAAATTTAAAACGCTTCTCTTTCCCACACACAACCCCACATGTTTTGTCAAAGAAATCAGTCAGTCACCCTACACACCAATCGTGTGGGAGCCACACATAAAAATACCACCCTAACAGGTGTCACTTTAAAATCAAAACATCAACCTGCTTGGTAATGTTGCACTTACGTGAAATTGTTTCAAGTGGGGGAAGAGCGAACCACGCAAAAAGAGCAAAGTCAGTTAGTTGTGATTATGATGGGAGCAACAACAAAAGAAAAGGACATCACCTTCATTCCCCCCACACACTGTCTTCCGTTTTTGGAAAACTTATCTACATTTCATTATATGCGGACTACCATTGCTGGCTTAAATGCAATTCTAGCAAATGAGATTGCAGTTTGTTATCTTTAAATGGAAGCGGAGGATGGTTGGTGGGTAGGGATTTCACTGCAGAACTATTGAGGACTTGTGAAGACATAAAAACTCTAACTTCCATAGAGAGAAGATCTTTCAAAGATAGGTCTTCTGTAGCCAAAAGACAGGTCTTCAATGGTTAAAAGAACTACCGCAGATCTTCTGTGGCTAGAAGACCTGTCAGAGGTCTCTTCTATAGCTAGATGAGCTTTCACAGGTCTTCTGTGGCTAAAAAGATTTCACAAGTCTTCTATGGCCAGAAAGGCTTTCAGAAATCTTCTATAGCTAGAGGCTACTTTACAAGTTTTC
Source organism: Musca domestica (assembly GCF_030504385.1). Lineage (NCBI taxonomy): Eukaryota > Metazoa > Arthropoda > Insecta > Diptera > Muscidae > Musca > Musca domestica. The sequence continues at coordinate 2,987,839 of NW_026712245.1, read as the reverse complement.
TATGACTACAAGAGCTTTTATAGGCTTTCCCTTATTATTGACAACTCTTTTATGGCTAGAAGACCTTTTCCAGATATTCTATGGCTAAATGGCCATTTACAGGCCTTCCATGGCTAGAAGATCTTTCATGGGTCTTCTATGGCTAGAAGACAGTTCACATTTCTTCTCTTTAATGGCTAAAATACCTTTTCCCGATTCTATGGCTAAACGACTATTTACAGGCCTTTAATGGCAAGAAGAGCTTTCAAGGGTCTTCTATGGCTTTCACAGGCCCACTATGGCTACATTACCTTTTACAGTCCTTCCATGGCTAGAACAACTTTCGCATGTCATCTATGGCTAGAAGACCTTTACAATTCTTCTTTTGCTAGAGCTTCACAGGTCTTCTATAGCTTGAACAACTTTTAGAGGTCTTCTGTGGCCATAAGACCTTTCACATGTCTTCTAAGGCTTTAATATGTTCCACGGTCCTCCAATGACTAGAAGAGCTAGCACAGGTCTTTTTCTGGCTAAAAGACCTGCCACAAATCTTCTGTGTCTAAACGACTTATCATTGGTCTTCTATGGCTAGAAGAACATTCAAAGGTCTTCTATGGCTAGTAGAGCTTTTACGGATCTTTTATGACTAAACGACCTTTCACAGATCTTCTATGGCAAGATGAACTTTTACACGTATTCTATGGCTTGAGGGCCATTTACAAGTCTTCTGTGGCTAGAAGAGCTTTTACAGGTCTGCTATAAATAGAAGGCCTTATACACGTCTGCTTTGAATAGAAGACCTTATAAAGATATACTATGGCTAGAAGACCTTATACAGACCTTCTATGGCTAGAAGAACTTATACATGTCTTCTATGGCTAGGAGACTTTATACCTCCTCTCCTTCGATGAATAAAGGAGCTTTCGCAGGTCTTCATTGGATAGAAGAGCATTCAATGGACCCTCATCAAGTACATACAACATAGTGAATAAAATAAAATGTCCACAGGACATCCACTGACATACTTCTGAAGATTTTTTTTATAAAAAAATCAAGGACCTTCATCAAAATTAAAAAATGAGAAGATCTACATGAATTCCTTAAACAAAATATTTTTAAAGACTTCCAAGTCACTACCATGGATTTTTTCAAGGACCTTCGCTAACGTGAATTTTATAAAAGAATATTTTAAAGGACCTTCGTTGACGTGATTTTTTTTAAGAATGTTTCTTAAGAACCTCCTATTTTTCAAGCACCTTCAAGGGCCTTCTTCGCGTTAATTTTTTAAAAGAATATTTTTCAGGGACCATCGTTTACATAGATTTTTTAATAGAATATTTCTCAAGGACCTCCAATAACGTGGATTTTTTAAAAACAAATATTTTCTCCATTATCCTGGATTTATATAAAAGAATAAATTCAAGGACCTTCATTACGGTCGATTTTGTAAAGAAAATTTTTTCAAGGACCTTCGTTAACTGGGATTTTTTAAAAGATAATTATTCAAGGACCTTCGTTTACGTGGATTTTTAAAAGAATATGTATTAAGTAGAATATTTTTCAAGGAATTTCTTTAACAGGTAATACTTTTAAAGAACCTTGGTAAATTTTATTTTTTTTAAAGAATATTTTTCAAGGAATCCGTTAATGTGGATTTTTTAAAAGAATATTTTTCAAGGACTTCCATGAACGTGGATCTTTAAAAAATTATCTTCCTAAACGTTTTTTTAAAGACCTCCATTTACATGGATTTTTCGAAAGAGTATTTTGCATGAACCTCTGTCTACGTGGATTTTTTAAGGAAATGTTCAGGAATCTCTATCTCAGTGAATTTTTTGACGTTAATTTTTTTAAAGTTTTAGAGTATTTTTCCAGGACGTCATCGATGATAATTTTTTAAAAATATTTTATTTATTTATTTATTTTATAAAATAATATCAATGACTTCATTTCGCACTTTTTCTATGAGAAGAAGACTTTCAAAGGCCTTATATTAACATAAGACCTTTCTCAGATCCTCTATAGAATAATTACCTTTTTCCAGTCTTCTGAGGGTTTCAGTACCTCTTCTAAACCTCTGAGGTTTTTAGTACCTCTCGTAAACGGCAATCCCTAGCGAGAGATACCTTAGTTAAATTTCAAATATTTAAATTTGCGTAAATGGGTAGCTCATCCCGCTCATCCCAACACCCACTCCCAAATTCCCCTCAAAATTGAAGTATTAATAGGTGTGTGTGTGTGTGTGTGTGTGTGTGTGTATGAGGATCTTTGTGTATGTGCACACTCACATACATATGTAACAACTGTGTCCCAAAATGCAAAACTAAAACTAATAAAAGCCAAACGAAGCAAAAGAAATGCCGGAGATGGCAAACAAGTATAGCCGTTGTTCCTGATACGGCCGTTCATGTCGAATGCCCGCTTAAAAGCACACCGAGCATCACGTACCGCAACTCAGCTCAGCGCAATGCAACGCATCGCATCACATCGCTGCCAAAACGACTACAGCCGAAGTGAACTACAAAGGAATAAAGGAATGGCACAATAAATGAGTTAATTAGAAATCCACAGTGCGAGTTGCCTGCTGCCGCCATGCCATGCCATACCACATTGCCGGGCTGCTTGGCATTGCATGGTTTCCATGGGTTTGCTTGGAATGGATGGCTGGATGGCTTACATGTGGGCTAGCTTAAGTGTGATTGTGAATGTGAGTCTACAGTCTCACGCACACACGCACACACCATATTTATAGTTGAACGAACATGTGTGCGTAAGTTTTTCTTTCATTTGCCTTAGATTTCGCTTGCTTTTGTCGTTGCTGATGGTGCTGTTGTTGGTTGTAGCCATTGTCGTTAAGCTTGTTTTCACGTATCCATGCCACGAACAAAGCTAAGTGCAGGATATGCACTCCCCAGTCATTCAGCCAGCCAAACAGCCAGCCAGCCAGCCTTGGATCTTGGCTGAGAATCCTTGTTAGTTGCATTGGCACATTATTATTATAATGTATACCAATGATTTTAGTATTCTCCGTTCGGCCTTCTCATTTTTTCCCCAGTATTGCATGTTGGGAAGCTATTTTTTAAAGGCTTACCTCTAGCATCAGTGAGCAATAAATGCAAAATAACAAAAACAAGAAAAACAACATCAATAAGGAGAAAAATAACAACAACATCAACAAAGACAGGAAAAAAATATAACACCGTCAAGGTGGAAAAATATAAACAAACGTAAATCGGGGCTGGAGATGGAGGAAGGCGACTTTTGGAGTGACCTATACCATGGTGACTTTTAGAGATCTGTTTACAAAAGATCCTCAACAGGTCTTTCCAGACCTACTGACAAAATATCTTCCACAGGTATTCTATTATTGGTAGACCTTCTAAGGGCATTCTACGAAGAGAAAACTATCCACACCTTCAACGGTAATTTTATTTCCAGAACACTACACAAGCCTTCTATTATCGGAAGACTTTCCACAGGTCCTTCATTGTCAGAAGATCTTCTTCAAATCTTCTCTTGTTAGAATATCTTCCTCAAATCTTCTCTTGTTAGAAGATATTCTTCAAGACTTCAATTGTCGGAGGACTTCCTACAGATCTTCCATTGACAAAAGACCTTCCACAGGACTTCGGCTGTCAGAAAATCTTCCACAGGAAAGCTACTATCAGTTGTAAAAGCGTGGATTTTTACAAATATTTTCTCAAAGGATCTTAAGTTGTAGAAACGTGGATTTTAAAAATATTTTTTCAAAGGACCTTCCGGTATAGAAGCGAGGATTTTAAAAATATTTTCTCAAAGGACTTTAAGTTGTAGAAACATGGATTTTTAAAAATATTTTCTGAAAGGACCTCCTGTCGTAGAAGCGTGGATTTTTAAAAATATTTTCTTAAAGGACCTTAAGATCTATAAACTTGGATTTTAAAAATATTTTTCAAAGGACCTTCCGGTGTAGAAGCGTGGATTTTTAAAAATATTTTTTCAAAGAACCTTCAGTTGAAAAAGCGTGGACTTTTAAAAATATTTTCTCAAAGGGATTTTAAAAATAATTTTCAAAGGACCTTCCTGTGTAGAAATGTGGATTTTTAAAAATATTTTCTGAAAGGACCTCCTGTTGTAGAAGCGTGGATTTTAAAAACAAATATTTTTAAAGGACCTTCAATTGTAAAAGCGTGGATTTTAAAAACAAATATTTTCAAAGGACCTTCAATTGTAAAAGCGTGGATTTTAAAAACAAATATTTTCAAAGGACCTTCAGTTGTAAAAGCGTGGATTTAAAAAACAAATATTTTCAAATAGCATTCAGTTGTAAAAGCGTGGATTTAAAAAACAAATATTTTCAAATAGCATTCAGTTGTAAAAGCGTGGATTTATAAAAATAATTTTTCAAAGGACCTCCTGTTGTAGAAGCGTGGATTTTTAAAAATAATTTTTCAAAGGACCTCTTGTTGTAGAAGCGTGGATTTTTAAAAATAATTTTTCAAAGGACCTCTTGTTGTAGAAGCGTGGATTGTTAAAGATAATTTTTCAAAGGAACTCCTGTTGTAGAAGCGTGGATTTTTAAAAATAATTTTTCAAAGGACCTCTTGTTGTAGAAGCGTGGATTGTTAAAGATAATTTTTCAAAGGAACTCCTGTTGTAGAAGCGTGGATTTTTAAAAATAATTTTTCAAAGGACCTCTTGTTGTAGAAGCGTGGATTGTTAAAGATAATTTTTCAAAGGAACTCCTGTTGTAGAAGCGTGGATTTTTAAAAATAATTTTTCAAAGGACCTCTTGTTGTAGAAGCGTGGATTGTTAAAGATAATTTTTCAAAGGAACTCCTGTTGTAGAAGCGTGGATTTTTAAAAATAATTTTTCAAAGGACCTCTTGTTGTAGAAGCGTGGATTGTTAAAGATAATTTTTCAAAGGAACTCCTGTTGTAGAAGCGTGGATTTTTAAAAATAATTTTTCAAAGGACCTCTTGTTGTAGAAGCGTGGATTGTTAAAGATATTTTCAAAGGACCTTCTGGAATAGACTCGTGGATTTTTAAAAATAATTTTCTGAAAGGACCTCCTGTTGTAGAAGCGTGGATTGTTAAAGATATTTTCAAAGGACCTTCTGGTATAGACTCGTGGATTTTTAAAAATAATTTTCTGAAAGGATCTCCTGTTGTAGAAGCGTGAATTTTTAAAAATAATTTTCTGAAAGAACCTCCTGTTGTAGAAGCGTGGATTTTTAAAAATAAATTTCTGAAAGGATCTCCTGTTGTAGAAGCGTTGATTTTTAAAAATAATTTTCTGAAAGGACCTCCTGTTGTAGAAGCGTTGATTTTTAAAAATAATTTTCTGAAAGGACATCCTGTTGTAGAAGCATGCATTTTTAAGGAGAAGAGGATTTTTAACAATATTTTCTCAAAGGACCTTCAGTTGTAAAGGCGTGGATTTTTAAAAATAATTTTCTGAAAGGACCTCCTGTTGTAGAAGCGTGGATTATTAAAAATATTTTCAAAGGACCTTCCAGTATAGAAGCGAGAATTTTTAAAAATATTTTCAAAGGACCTTCCAGTATAGAAGCGAGGAATTTTAAAAATATTTTCTCAAAGGACCTTAAGAGGACTTCTATGGTCGGAAGACTTTCCACAAGTATTTTATTGCCAGAATAACTTCCACAGGTCTTCTAGAGCCAAAAAACCTTCCACAGGGTTTCTAGTGTCAGAAGACCTTCCACTAGTCTTCTATTGTTAGAAGACCTCCCACAGGTCTTCTAGACCCAGATAAAATATTTTTTAAGGTCTTCTATTGTCAGAAGATATACCACAAGTATTTTATTGCCGGAATAACTTCCACAAGTCTTCTAGTGCCAGAAGACCTTGCACAGGTTTTCTAGTGCCAGAAGACCTTCGACAAGTCTTCTATTCGTAGAAGACCTCTCACAGGTCTTCTAGAGCCAGAAGACTTGTACATGTCTTATATTCTAAGAAATCGTTCCACAGGTTTTCTACTGTCAGAATACCTTATACTTTATTGCCAGAATAACTTCCACAAGTCTTCTAGTGCCAGAAGACCTTCCACAAATTTTATATTGTTAGAAGTACTTCCGTAGTATTACATTGACAAAGACCTTCCACATGTCTTCTTTTGTCAGGAGAACTTCCACAAGTCTTTTGGTGCAAGAACATCTTCCACAAGTCATCTATTGTCAGAAGACCTTCCACAGGTCTTTTGCTGTCAGAAGACCTTCCCCAAATCTCCTATTCTATGAAGACCTTCCACATGTCTTCTATTGTCAGAGATCTTCCACAGCTCTTTTTTTCAGAAGACCTTCCATATGTCTTCTATTTTTAAAAAACTTTTTTGAATCTATTATTCCCAGAAGACCTTCCACAGGTCTTCTATTCTCAGAAGACCTTCTTTGGGGTTTCTTTTCCAAAAAGACCTTCCGCAGGCCTTCTTTTGTTAGAAGACCTTCCAAAGGTCTTCTATTGCCAGAATTCCTTCCACAAAGGTTCTGTTGTTAGAAGACCTTCCACAGGTCCCCTAATTCAGAAGAACCTCCAAAGTATTCTATCTTCAGAGACCTTCCACAATGTCTTCTTTTGGAAAAATACATTCAACACATCCTCCACATGTCTCAGAGCTTGTTATTTCAGAGGAATTTTGACGGTTCCTCTATTGTCAGAAGGCCGTCCACAAATCCTTCTACAAAAATAACTTCTTAAGGTCTTTTGTCGTTGGAAGACACTCTTCAGTTCCTCTATCAAAAAATTACCTTTTGGAGAACTTCTGTCAGAGGACTTTTGACGGTGTCAGAAGGCCGTCCACAAATCCTTCTACAAAAATTACTTCTTAAGGTCGTTGGAAGACACTCTTCAGTTCCTCTATCAAAAAATTACCTTCTGAAGAACTTCTGTCGACAAAAAAATCTTCGATCGGTAGAAAGTCTTCAGCAGGTGACATAACTAGCTAAGTGTAGGGTACAGCAAGTGATACTAAATAATAGTTAAACCAAGCATCCAACCAACCAACCAACCATCCAACATCATTGACGACAATATGACCAGCAACAATAACAACTATAACAACCGGGAATAACAAAAACAACAACAGCAACAGCGACAACATGAATAGTATTTTTATGAAAACACAGGCACTCAGTCATTCAGCATTTGGAAAACTTTCTCACATAATAAAATGCTTTCACACACACACACACCCAAGTCACACATGTATGTGTGTGAGTTTGCGTGTGTGGCATGTATGAACGACACGTTACACTCACTTTCAGTGCAAGGCATTGTTTTCTTCGTCGTGTGTCCTCGCCGTTCAAGAGCAGGTACAATATGTGGCATAAAGAACAGAATACTCACACCACCAATACATGCATACCCGCACACACACACACCCATAAGTTTTGTTTAACATACTAATGCACAGAGTCTATTCTCAGATGCATTAAAGGACGTTGAGAGTGTTTTTGAAAACAAAAATTTTTGAAAACTTTATTTTTCGGGCAAAAGTAAAAAACAGGAGAAAAATATTCACTTAACGCCCAGGGTTAAGATTTAAACAGTTGTGGACCCAAGAGCAGATAAGGCAGAGAATTAGATATTTCTGGCTTAAATTCACTTAAGGGATTGTTTAATTGTTGATAAAAATGAAGACAAATCGCAGGATATATTTGGTATGTAGGTCATTTAAATGGCTTTGAACACACGCAACAATTTAAATGGGAAGATAGTGAAAAAGAATATTTTGGAAAATTTGAAGCCTTCTTGGCTCTAAAAAAAAGAATTCAACAATATGAATATGAAAACCAAAAAAGGACAGACCTAAAATTTAAATCTGCAGTTGGAGATTTTTAAGAATAAATTCTCAATTTTTTCGGGGAAGCTCTATTGTGTATTTTGAAGGAATATTTTTCGAAGACTAAAAGAGCTATAATTGCGGATTTTTTTTTTTTAATAAATAAATTGTGACTTTTTAAATATTTTTAAGGACTATAGATAATTATCTGTTCATCAAGAAATATTAATTTTTTTGATTTGTTAAATATTTTTAAAGTCCATAGGAGTGTTTTTTATTTTTAGGATTTTGAATCAACAATTGACTTATTTTCTTGGATTTTTTCTCTAATTTTTTTTTGTTTTTTAAGTTTTTTTAAGGATTATAAAGAATTATTAGATTTATAAAATATTTTATTCAATTAATATTTTTTCCAGGGCGATTATTTTTGACTTTTAAAATATAATACCTTTCACAGGTCTTCTAGTGCCAGAAGACCTTCCAAAGACTTTCTTTTGACAGAAGACTATCCACATATCTTCTACTGTCAGATGAACTTCCACAGGTCTTCTAGTGCAAGAAATCCCTCCACAGATCTTCTTTTGTCAGTAGACCTTCCACAAATCTTATATTGTCAGAAGACCTCCCACAGGTCTTCTAGATTGAGAATCAAAGCCCAAACGACACGGTAGAGGCTAGAATCTTGAAATTTTTCACAAGAGTCAGTCATGGGGCGTAGTCTGGTTTTTGGAAATCAGTCCTAAAAAGTACAACCTATAATTCTGATATTCCGAATGAGAGTCACCGATGACGTGGAAGATAGGCATACCAAAGGATTTTTAGGAATTCGAACTTTAATGTATCGTAAAGTTCTAAAATGGTACTAAACCTCTAAAAACGTACCATTTGGTATTATGTGAACGCATAGAGAGATAGAAAAATCTAGTATGAGAATCAAGATTGGAAACTAAGTTCGATATATAAAGGAGTTTTCGAAAGGTATAATAAAATTTGAGAACTGTACTAAATGGCACTAATTTTAGATTCAGATAAAGCGAAATTTTTAAAATTTTATATTGGGGTTTGTGGTTTTGGAAATGTTTGCACGAAAGTACTAAATAGTTCTATATTCAGTACAAATTCGTATTGAATGAGCAGATAGTGCTTCCAGTTTGAAATGTTGTATTAGGGTCACTGTTCATATGTAGCCTTGACTCATGGTTTCGGAAATATGTACTACAATTGTACAAAAAGGACTAAACAGTGCCATATTTGGTATTGCGTGAAAAGTTGGGACTGGAGTCCTGAAATTTACTGAAATTTGATATACAGGGTAAGATGAGAAACTACAACCAATTTCAGAGTGCTGTCATTTCTTAGCCAATCGTCCGACAGCTTCTAAAATTATTCCAGTGACAGCTCTTTATATTGTTTACAAGCGTACAAAAGCATTTTGGTGAGAACTTTTCAGAAAAAAAGTTATTCGTTATGGAATTCAAGCGTAATAGTGTGATTTCTTTATATTTGACTGGAATATCACAAGTGGCTATCGTTAGAGCACTCCAGCATTTAAATGTAAATAAATCTTTTGGGTCTCGTACCCTCGCTCTTTACCCTGATACTGGTAGCGTAGCCCGACGTCAAGGAAGTGGACGGAAGAAAACGGCAACATCAGCAGAAATGCTTCGAAAAGTAAAGAAGCGACTTCGTCGAAAAATGACCCTTGAGTAAAAAGTGCAAGAACTTACACCACAACAGAAAGAAAATAGACTCAAAAGAGCTAAAGAGTTGCCTCGCTTGGCCGAAAGTGGTGAACTTCCGAATTTGGTTTTCTCCGTCTCCGATGAGAAAACATTCTTTGTCCAGCAGCAAACAAACAAAATGATCGTCTTTACTGGCCAAAGGGGTCAGCTGAAAATGTGCACCTTCGGTTGGCCACCAGAACTCAAGCGCCGGCAATGGTGAGGGTGTGGGCCGCCATAACAGCCGATGGTCGCTCTACGCTTGTATAAATCGACCGTGGCATCAGAATAAGTGCCGAATATTATAACGAAAATATTCTAGAGGGGGCATTAAAGCCAAGGGCACGCAAACATTTTAGCCGCAGACCTTGGACATTCCAACAGGACTACAGGCACCATCGCACTCAGCACGTGCCACCCAAGAATGGTTACAAAATGAGGTTCCTTGCTTCATTTCCAGTTCACAATGGTCACCAAAATCTCCAGATACCAATCCGTTGGACTATTGTGTCAGGAGTATTTTGGAAAACAAGGTTGTTACCAAAGAATATCAAAGTGTCGATTACCTCAAGCAAGCACTTCGCCGGGAATGGGCCAAAATACCCCAAAGCAACATTCGGGCAGCGTGTGGCGGTTTCATTGGCCGTTTGAAGGCCATAATTCGTGCCAAAGGTGACCAATTCGAACAAATCTAAACTTTTTCTAAAATTTAATGCTATTTCCGACATTTTTTTACCCTCCACCATAGAATGGAGGGTATATTAAGTTTGTCATTCCGTTTGTAACACCTCGAAATACACATTTTAGACCTTTGTGGTATATTCTTGATCAGCATAAAATTCTATGTCGATTTAGCAATGTCCGTCCGTCTGTCATCTATCTCTCTGTGGAAATCACTCTAGCTTCCGAACGAATTGAAGTAGATTAATAAAATTTTACTTAAATGTATGTTATGTCTGCAGGACTTTTGGTACTGAAAATGGGCCATGTAGGTCCACGTCTTCGTATAGTCCCCAAATAACGGTACCTCCCGATATTCGGTATTTTGATGATTTTAGCGACATTATTCACCGGAATTGTTTCAAATTTGGTATATGAAGTTCGTAATGGATAGTACAGCCTAAGACAGAAAATTGTCTGTAGAGGTCAACGTCTTCGTATAGCCCCCATATAACGAAACCTCCCGATATTCGATTTTTTTTAAATTATGACCTTTGACTTTGTTGCAGTTTTTTTATCTCACCCTGTACATACACCCTTGAAACCTTAAACCCAAATATTGGTACTCAAGTCTTGCCAACATTTATGCATCGTTGAAGGTCGTTAGAATGTTTGCAAAAATTCCACGATTTTATCTCTAATGATCTTTGATTTTTCGTAAAAGTCGTAGTCAATAGTTCTGAAGGTCCTTGGAAGTTTCGAAAAGATCCACTACTATAACCCTGAAGGTTGTTTTTGTAAGGAAACATTGCTCATAGCTCTAAATGACTTTTTTGTAAGAAAACTGTCACGAGGTGAGCGGCCTCGGAAATGTGAAAAAATATGAACGATTATAGCGCCGAGAGTTCAGTTGCAGTTTTTTTTTTTTGATTAAATTCCTTTTTTATGCCTATGATTATAGCTCTGTTGATCCTTTAAAAATTGAATGTTATATTCGTAACCGGTAGAACAAAATCTGTCCAAACTATTCATCAACTGGACCAGATTTGTTCATAATTTAAGTTTCCACTTAGTGGGGAAACATTTCGATTTTTTCTTAGAGGTCCTTTTGGCCCTGTAAATTGATGCAATACCAATGAGAAGGGTGTAAGGCATTTAATACCGTCCCAGATTACTAACTATTCCTGTATTTTCATGTTTTAGTTTTGCACAAATATTATTTAGCTGCAAGGCATTCGCTGAATATCCCTATAAATGTTCACATAAACATACATTATGACTTTGTGTATGTGAGTGTATGTGTGTGTAAATATGAGTATATATTGTTAATGCGAAGGTTTTGCCGATTGCCAAGGAGGATGGGTGAACGTGTGTGTGTGCTACACAATCGGTTGTTGGTTTAGTTGTTTGTTCTTTGTTTACATAAAGTTAGTGTGAATACAAAGAAAATGTATACACACACATACACATGCATGTATATATCTGCTTTCACATATTTATATATAAACAAGTAAAAAAGCTGTAAGTTCGCCTGGGCCAAACCTTGAATACCCTCCACCATTTGGAACGAATTTGGCAATTTTCAAAAAAAAATAAAATCCGTTAAAATTCTGTTAAAATCTTAAAAACGCCAAATGTAGCCGACGACGTAGACCTGCATAGGTAGATTTTGTCAAATTCAAATATATTCAAATACGAAACTTAAAAAAAATCGGTGAATAATGTAGCTAGAGTCATTAAAATACCGAATATCGGGAGCTACCGTTATGTGGGGGCTATACGAAGACATGGACCTGTACAGAAAATGTTCTGTCTTAGGCTGTAGTATCCATTACGAACTTCAAATACCAAATTTGAAACAATTCCGGTGAATAATGTTGCTAAAATCATCAAAATACCGAATATCGGGAGGAGGCTATACGAAGACGTGGACATGTACAGACAATTTTCTGTCTTAGGCTGTAGTATCCATTACGAACATCAAATGCGAAATTTGAAATAATTTCGGTAAATAGTGTCGCTAAAATCATCAAAATACCGAATATCGGGAGATACCGTTATAAGGGGCCTAAACGAAGACGTGGGCCTACACATACAATTTTCTGTTCTAGGCTGTAATATCCATTACGAACTTCAAATACCAAATTTGAAAGAATTCCAAGGAATAATGTCGCTAAAATCATCAAAATACCGAATATCGGGTGGTACCGTTATATGGGAGCTATGCGAAGACGTGGACTTGCACAGACTATTTTCTGTCTTAGGCTATAGTGTCCTATTCGAACTTCAAATACCAAATTTGAAACTATTCCGGTGGATAATGTCGCTAAAATCAACAAAGTAACGAATATCGGGAGGTACCGTTATATGGGGGCTATACGAAGACGTTGACCTGCAGGGACAATCTTCTGTCATAGGCTGTAGTATCTATTACGAACTTCAAATACCAAATTTGAAACAATTCCGATGAATAACTTAGCTAAAATCATTAAATTACCGAATATCGGGAGGTACTATTATATGGGGGCTTTACGAAGAGGTGAACATGCACAGACAATTTTATGTCATAGTCTGTAGTATCCTTTACGAACTTCTAATACCAAATTTGAAAGAATTCCGGTGAATAATGTCGCTAAAATCAACAAAGAACCGAATATCCGGAGGTACCGTTATATGGGGGCTATACGAAGACGTGGACCTGCACAGACAATTTTCTGTCATAGGATGTAGTATCCACCACAAACCACAAATTCCGGTGAATAGTGTCGCTAAAATCAACAAAATGCCGAATATCGGGAGGTACCGTTATATGGAGACTATACGAAGACGTGGACCTGCTCAGACAATTTTCTGTCATAGGCAGTAGCATCCATTACGAACTTCAAATACCAAATTTGAAACAATTCTGATGAATAATGTCGCTAAAATCACCAAAAAGCCGAATATAGGGAGGTACCGTTATATGTGAGCTATACGAAGATTTTGATCTGTACAGAAAATTTTCTGTCTTAGGTTGTAGTATCTATTACGAACTTCAAATACCAATTTTGAAACAATTCCGGTAAATAATGTCGCTAAAATCATCAAAATACAGAATATCGGAAGTTAACATTATATGGGGGCTATACCAAGATGTGGACCTGCACAAACTATTTTCTGTCATAGGCTATAGTATCCATTTCGAACATTAAATACCAAATTTGAAACAATTCTGGTGAATAATGTCGCTAAAACCATCAAAATACCGAATATCGGGAGGTACCGTTATATGGGGGCTATACGAAGACGTTGACCTGCAGAGACAATCTTTTGTCATAGGCTGTAGTATCCATTCCGAACTTAAAATACCAAATTTGAAACTATTCCGGTGAATAATGTCGCTAAAATCAACAAAGTAACGAATATCGGGAGGTACCGTTATATGGGGGCTATACGAAGACGAGGACCTGCAGGGACAATCTTCTGTCATAGGCTGTAGTATCTATTACGAACTTCAAATACGAAATTTGAAACAATTCCGATGAATAACTTAGCTAAAATCATTAAATTACCGAATATCGGTAGGTACTATTATATGGGGGCTTTACGAAGAGGTGAACATGCACAGACAATTTTATGTCATAGTCTGTAGTATCCTTTACGAACTTCAAATACCAAATTTGAAAGAATTCCGGTGAATAATGTCGCTAAAATCAACAAAGAACCGAATATCCGGAGGTACCGTTATATGGGGGCTATATGAAGACGTGGACCTGCACAGATAATTTTCTGTCTTAGGCTGTACCATCCATTTCGAACTTCAAATACCAAATTTAAAACAATTCCGATGAATATTGTGGCAAAAATCATCAAAATACGGAATATCAAGAGGTACCGTTTAATGGGGTCCATACCAAAACGTGGACCTACATAGTCCATTTTCAATACCAAAAATCCTGCAGACATAATTTACATTTGAGAAAAATGTTATCAATCTACTTCAATTCGTTCGCAGCTAGAGTGATTTCCACAGAGACATTGCTAAATCGACATAGAATTTTATGCTGATCAAGAGTATATATACTTTGTGGGGTCTCAAATGTATATTCGAGGTATTACAAACGGAATGACAAACTTAATATACCCTCCATACTATGGTGGAGGTTATAAAAATAGTAAATATATATTTAGTGTGTAATAGTGTAATATACATATACACACATAAACATAAATAATACGCAAGGTTTTTTCCTTTGCGTGTGTGTTTTTGTCTCTCTGTGTGTATGTGTGCGTTCCTTTTAAACAAAACATGAAAACGTAACAATGAACTAAAAGTGAAAAATTCACAACGACTCGAGAATAACCCTTCCCTTACAACTTGTGTATGTGTGTGTGTGTCGGGTTTTTTCTCTCGCTCTCTCTGTTTTCTTTAACAAGAATTCAAAAAGGATAATTCAATAAAACCCATAAGCTTATTAGAGACAGAGGTAAATTACAAAAACAAATGATTCGGTATAGAATTTCAACAACAGCAGCAAAAAGGGGTGGTAGGGATGGAGTGGAGCGAAGATTGTATTCCACCGCCTGTGATTGGAGGGGAAAAGATTTAAGATTTGTGAAATTTACTTTAGAAAAGAAAACTGGTAGAGATTCTCTTGTTGCTCGAGGGAAAAGGGATTATTATTAGCAAAACATAACACAATTCAACTGTTGAACACTAGTAGATGGTATCATAATGAACATGCCGTATCTGCTTGTGGAAAAGGTGGCAGAGGGAAGATGTGGGGGAAGTTTGTTCAAAGTTTTTTTTTAAAGAAAGGGGCGACTCCACTCTCATATTTCGAAGGAAATCTGTCTAAAAAACTCTAGACTTTTTCGTTATTTTCGTTATTAACACAGAACTATAGAGAAATAACTTAAACTAGGGGGTTTTATAAATATTCTCAAGAATTGAGAAACAGTTAAAAATAAAATTATATTCCTTTCAAAAAAATTAGGATACATTTTCAAAACAGAAATAACTTTTTTGAGGATGTTTTAAACATATTCTCAATAATCGAGGCAAATCATTTCAAAAGTATTTTAGACTTTATTTAAAAAAAAATTACCCCATGGCTATGATAGTATTTCAAGAAATTTATGATACATTTTTAAAAAATTTCAAAGAAAACTTTACCAATGTTCCAAATTAATATTTCAACAACGGCAGCTCTTCAATTGTTCATGAGACTTTTCAGAAAAATAATTTTTATGATTCAACCCATATAAAAAATATCCTTACTTGTGTATTCCAAACACCTTGAATTTTATAAATTTAAAAACTATAAATCTGAAGGTTCCGTAAACTATTTAAAAAAATAGTTATGATAATAGTACTATTGGTCCACGATTTAAATCCAGAATTTGTATAAATTTGTTGAATTTGAAAATTATAAACCTAAAGCTTATCCATTTAAGAAAATCGACAATATTAGCTCTGAGCCTTATTGAAATCGTCTTTTTTTTTGTTTTAATAAAAAAATTGATTATAATACTTCAGGAAATTCTTGAAATCTTTTAAGAAATATCTCCGATTTTATTTTTGAAGGTCCACGAATTTTCTACTAAAGCTCCCCTATTATTACTTGAATATAAAACAGAGATTTTTTTAAATAAAATTCACGACTACATCCCTGTTAAATGTTGAAGATCGAAAACCCACAGATATTTTCTTGAACAATTTTTTAATAAAAATTCCCCGATTTACAACATTGGTAATTTTGATTTGATTGATTTTTTTTTTGAAAAATCCTTGATTCAGAACACTGTAGGTCCTTTAAAAAACCCTTACTGCTCTTGACATTTTTTTTTTTTTTTTTTTTTTGGAAAATTCACCATTGTTCCATGAAAAAATATTTTTAAAAAAAATGCACAATCGATCACTTAAAACAGTTTTTAAAATTCAAGATTGATTCATGAAAAAATCGTTTAAAAATCCCCGATTGGTCCACGATTGGTCCTGGAACAAATGCTTTCAAAAGTCCACGATTATAGCTCTTTTGGTGCTCCTAATATTTTTGGGGCTCTTTTTAAAATTCCACGATTAGAGATTCGTTATTCCTTGAAGAAGTAATTTTAAAAGGCCACAATTGGTTCTGAAATGAATCTTTTTAAAAATCTCCAATTGGTCCTGGGTTAAATCCATGAAAAATCCCCGATTGGTCCACGATTGGTCCTGGAACAAATGCTTTCAAAAGTCCACGATTATAGCTCTTTTGGTGCTCCTAATATTTTTGGGGCTCTTTTTAAAATTCCACGATTAGAGATTCGTTATTCCTTGAAGAAGTCATTTTAAAAGGCCACAATTGGTTCTGAAATGAATCTTTTTAAAAATCTCCAATTGGTCCTGGGTTAAATCCTTTTAAAAGTCCACGATCTTTGAAAAAATCTTTTCAAAAGTCCACGATTGGTCCTGGAACAAATGCTTTCAAAAGTCTATGATTGGTCCTGGAACAAATGCTTTCGAAAGTCCACGATTATAGCTCTGTCGGTGTTCGTAATATTTTTTTTGCTCTATTTAAAATTCCACAATTAGAGCTTCGTTAGTCCTTGAAGAAGTCATTTTTAAAGCCCACAATTGGTTCTGAAAAGAATCGTTTTAAAAATCTACAATTGGTCCGGGATTATATTCTTTTAAAAATCCACGATTATAGTTTCGTTACGCCTTGGTTCGGAAATGAATCGTTTTTAAAATCTACAATTGGTCCTGGATTAAATCCTTTTAAAAATCCACGATTATAGTTTCGTTAGTCTTTGGTTCGGAAATGAATCCTTGTTTAAAATTCACAATTGGTCCTGGCTTATATTCTTTTAAAAATCCACGATCCACGATTTCGTTAGTCCTTGATTCGGAAATGAATCCTTTTTTAAAATTCACAATTGGTCTTTTAACAATCCACGATTATAGCTTCGTTAGTCCTTGGTTCGGAAATGAATCCTTTTTTAAAAAATTCACAATTGGTCTGGGATTAAATGTTTTTAAAACTCCGCGAATATAGCTTCCATAGTCTTTGATTCTGAAACACCTTTTAAATATCTACAATTGGTCCTGGATTAAATCCATTTAAAAATCCACAATGGGTTCTGGAAAAAGTCCTTGTATACATTTACTATTGATCTTGGGATAAATCTTTTCAAAAATCCACGATTATTCCTGGAATAAATCCTTTTGAAAATCCACTATTGGCCCCGAAATAACTATTAAAAAAACACGATTATAGCTTAGTTGGTCCTTAAAAAATATTAAAAAAAGTCGGATTAAAGCTTAATTGGTCCTTGAAAAAATCGTTTTCAAAATCCACGATTATTGCTTCATTGGTACAGGATTTTTGTTTTTAAATCCACGATAATAGACCCTTTGTTTCTTGAAAAATCGTTTTTAAAACTAAGATTATAACTCCGTTTGTACTTTTCAAAAATCACAATTAGAAATTTGCTGGTCCTTAAAAACTGTTTAAAAATCCAAAAAAAAAAAAAAATATTTAAAAAATCCAAGATCAAGGAGATAGTTCTAGGAAAAAATATTTTTTAAAGATTCAAAATTATAGCAATATTTGTCTTTTGAAAAATATTTAATACATATTCATTATCATTGCTCTAATAGTCCTTAAAAAATATTTTTCAAAAATCCAGCTATAAAGGTCCTTGAAAAATATTTAACTTGCTTATAACTTATGTCAATTTTATTATTTTTTTTCATCAAGAACTATATACATATTGTTTTTTGAAATATTATTTTTAAAAATCGTTCGCCCTTGGAAAACAAGCTATTTAACAATTAAAGTTCTGCTCGTCCTTGGAAAAATATTTTTAAAAAATAAGGATTACGATTTCAATAATCTATATTTTTGTTTAATGTTCATTATTAAAGCCCAACTACTCCTTACAAAATATTCTTTAAGTATCGACGGTTACATCCTTGTTGGTTCTTGAAATAATCTTAGAGAAAACTCCGGCTATAGTTCTGTTGATACTTGAAAAAACAAACAATCTTCTTAAAAATCCAGGAATAGCTTGTGAGTCCTTAAATTTGCTTTTTTTAATGAACGACAAAAGCTTCGATGGAATTTTTAGCAAAAATCAATAATTACTGGTCTTTTGATCCTCACGAACAACCACATTCTGTTCTGTTGATCCGGAGCAAAATATTTTAAATAATACGTGACTATACATCTTTCAGTCAATTGATCCTTAAAATATATTCTACAATATTCCACGATTTCAACTCTTTGGTTTTTCAACAATATCCTTAAACTATTCTTTGGTGCCTGATATTCTCAAAAAATGGGTCTGAAAGTACTTCAAAATATATTTGTAAAAATTTCGAGTCCTTAAGAAAATATTATGACCCTGATGGTCTTTCAAAAATATTCACTAAAAATACAACATTACAATTTTTGGAGTCCTTAAAATTATGTTGGCATTTATGTGCGTTTCCCCCTTCCAAAAATCTTCAAACCCTCATTTCACAAAATTTCTTTATTTTTGTTTGCACTACAAATGACCATAGCTTTGTGATAAAATTCCTAATTATTTCCTTGGAATTTATTGCCACTGTCCCCCACAACACCTCCTTCCTCTTCAACCAACAAAAAAGTGCAAACATTTCTTTATAAAAGTCACTCACTTTTTCTATCTCAAACTCAAAAGTTATCCTGACGGATATGCCAACTTGAATTTATTGTTATTTACATCAGTGCTTCCCCATTCAGCATTTTACGGACGCTGATGAAAATGACCAGGTGTTACAAACATTAGGACAAAATTAATGTATCAACCCCACAATGACATCCATTTCTAGCCAGAGGTTACAGCCTCAACGAAAAAATATGAGAAGCAAAAAAAAAAAAAAATAAAATAAAACAAAACAAAACAAAAATAGGAGAAAAAATAACCAAAACTACTCGTAAAGGTACGTTGCTAAGGCCAGGGATGGAAATTTTTTAAAAGGATTTTAATATAGAGAAAAGGATTTTAATATAGAGAATATAGAGAATATTTTTTGAAACACCATCAGACCAGTAAACGTGGATTTTTTAAAGAATATTTTTTCTAGGACCATCAGACTACTAAACGTGGATTTTTAAAGAATATTTTTTCAAGGACCATCAGACCTATAAACGTGGATTTTTTAAAGAATATTTTTTCAAGGATCATCAGACCAATAAACGTGGATTTTTTAAAGAATATTTTTTCAAGGACCATCAGACCAATAAACGTGGATTTTTTAAAGAATATTTTTGAAACGGACCATCAGACCACTAAACGTGGATTTTTAAAGAATATTTTTTCAAGGACCATCAGACCACTAAACGTGGATTTTTTAAAGAATATTTTTTCAAGGACCATCAGACCACTAAACGTGGATTTTTTAAAGAATATTTTTTCAAGGACCATCAGACCACCAAACGTGGATTTTTTAAAGAATATTTTTTCAAGGACCATCTGACCACTAAACGTGTATTTTTTAAAGAATATTTTTTCAAGGACCATCAGACCACTAAACGTGGATTTTTTAAAGAATATTTTTTCAAGGACCATCCCAACAATAAACGTGGATTTTTTAAAGAATATTTTTTCAAGGACCATCAGATCACTAAACTTGGATTTTTTAAAGAATATTTTTTCAAGGACCATCAGATCACTAAACGTGGATTTTTTAAAAAATATTTTTTCAAGGACCATCTGACCACTAAACGTGGATTTTTTAAAAAATATTTTTTCAAAGACCATCAGACCACTAAACGTGGATTTTTTAAAAAATATTTTTTTAAGGACCATCAGACCAATAAACGTGGATTTTTTAAAGAGTATTTTTTCAAGGACCATCAGACCAATAAACGTGGATTTTTTAAAGAATATTTTTTCAAGGACCATCAGACCACTAAACGTGGATTTCTTAAAAAATATTTTTTCAAGGACCATCAGACCGCTAAACGTGGATTTTTTAAAAAATACTTTTTAAGGACCATCAGACCGCTAAACGTGGATTTTTTAAAGAATATTTTTTCAAGGACCATCAGACCACTAAACGTGGATTTTTTAAAAAATATTTTTTCAAGGACCATCAGACCACTAAACGTGGATTTTTTAAAAAATATTTTTTCAAGGACCATCAGACCACTAAACGTGGATTTTTTAAAAAATATTTTTTCAAGGACCATCAGACCACTAAACGTGGATTTTTTAAAAAATATTTTTTCAAGGACCATCAGACCACTAAACGTGGATTTTTTAAAAAATATTTTTTCAAGGACCATCAGACCACTAAACGTGGATTTTTTAAAAAATATTTTTTCAAGGACCATCAGACCACTAAACGTGGATTTTTTAAAAAATATTTTTTCAAGGACCATCAGACCACTAAACGTGGATTTTTTAAAAAATATTTTTTCAAGGACCATCAGACCACTAAACGTGGATTTTTTAAAAAATATTTTTTCAAGGACCATCAGACCACTAAACGTGGATTTTTTAAAAAATATTTTTTCAAGGACCATCAGACCACTAAACGTGGATTTTTTAAAAAATATTTTTTCAAGGACCATCAGACCACTAAACGTGGATTTTTTAAAAAATATTTTTTCAAGGACCACCAAACGTGGATTTTTTAAAGAATATTTTTCGAGGACCATCAGGATAAAAAAACGTGGATTTTTTAAAAAATATCCACTAAACGTGGATCTTTTAAAAAATATTTTTTCAAGGACCATCAGACCACTAAACGTGGATTTTTTAAAAAATATTTTTTCAAGGACCACCAAACGTGGATTTTTTAAAGAATATTTTTCGAGGACCATCAGGATAAAAAAACGTGGATTTTTTAAAAAATATCCACTAAACGTGGATCTTTTAAAAAATATTTTTTCAAGGACCATCAGACCACTAAACGTGGATTTTTTAAAAAATATTTTTTCAAGGACCATCAGACCACTAAACGTGGATTTTTTAAAAAATATTTTTTCAAGGACCATCAGACCACTAAACGTGGATTTTTTAAAAAATATTTTTTCAAGGACCATCAGACCACTAAACGTGGATTTTTTAAAAAATATTTTTTCAAGGACCATCAGACCACTAAACGTGGATTTTTTAAAAAATATTTTTTCAAGGACCATCAGACCACTAAACGTGGATTTTTTAAAAAATATTTTTTCAAGGACCATCAGACCACTAAACGTGGATTTTTTAAAAAATATTTTTTCAAGGACCATCAGACCACTAAACGTGGATTTTTTAAAAAATATTTTTTCAAGGACCACCAAACGTGGATTTTTTAAAGAATATTTTTCGAGGACCATCAGGATAAAAAAACGTGGATTTTTTAAAAAATATCCACTAAACGTGGATCTTTTAAAAAATATTTTTTCAAGGACCATCAGACCACTAAACGTGGATTTTTTAAAAAATATTTTTTCAAGGACCATCAGACCACTAAACGTGGATTTTTTAAAAAATATTTTTTCAAGGACCACCAAACGTGGATTTTTTAAAGAATATTTTTCGAGGACCATCAGGATAAAAAAACGTGGATTTTTTAAAAAATATTTTTTCAAGGACCACCAAACGTGGATTTTTTAAAAAATATTTTTTCAAGGACCACCAAACGTGGATTTTTTAAAGAATATTTTTCGAGGACCATCAGGATAAAAAAACGTGGATTTTTTAAAAAATATTTTTTCAAGGACCACCAAACGTGGATTTTTTAAAGAATATTTTTCGAGGACCATCAGGATAAAAAAACGTGGATTTTTTAAAAAATATTTTTTCAAGGACCATCAGACCACTAAACGTGGATTTTTTAAAAAATATTTTTTCAAGGACCATCAGACCACTAAACGTGGATTTTTTAAAAAATATTTTTTCAAGGACCATCAGACCACTAAACGTGGATTTTTTAAAAAATATTTTTTCAAGGACCATCAGACCACTAAACGTGGATTTTTTAAAAAATATTTTTTCAAGGACCACCAAACGTGGATTTTTTAAAAAATATTTTTTCAAGGACCACCAAACGTGGATTTTTTAAAGAATATTTTTCGAGGACCATCAGAATAAAAAAATGTGGATTTTTAAAGAATATTTTTTCAAGGACCATCAGGATAAAAAAAATGTGGATTTTTAAAGAATATTTTTTCAAGGACCATCAGGATAAAAAAACGTGGATTTTTAAAGAATATTTTTTCAAGGACCATCAGACTTTCATATGGAGAGCCTTCTCATCAACATATGTGGATTTTTAAAAAATATTTTTTCAAAGACCATCAAGATCAAAAAACCTGGATTTTTAAAGAATATTTTTCAAGGACATCAGACCTGCATATGAAGGGCCTTCTCATCAATAAACGTGAATTTTTAAAGAATATTTTTTTTTCAAGGAACATAAGACCTTCTAATCAAGGACCTCAAACCTTCTGATCAAAAAATTTGGATTTTTAGAGAATCAGACCTTCAAGAACCACCAGATCTTTTGATCAAGGACCTCAAACCATCAGACCACTAAACGTGGATTTTTTAAAGAATATTTTTTCAGGCACAATCAGACCACCACCACTTCTATTTTTAACCCTACTTTCATAATCTGCTGGATTTTCCCGTAAATATTTTTCATCCAAATTTTAACATAGCACATCCTCCTTTTACTGTTATATGACAAAAATTTCATTTTATTCTCTCTAATACTCATCCATCACTTGTATTTATTTATTATCATAATTTTACCAAAATATGCGATTTTCCATCCCTGCCCCAGGCTGGCAATGTTTTGTAGCTGAAAGCAACAAACCAGCCAGCCAGCCAACCAAAAACAGTCAACTAAAACTTAACTTAAGTTATTGTTAGTTTTAATATTATGGTTGTAGTTGTTGGCCGTGTTGTCGTTGTTACTATTTGTTATTACTGTTACTACTACTACAACTACTGCTGATGCGGCGGCGGCTGCTGTTGATGTTATGACTGTTGCCGTGACTGAATGCTTTTTCATTTCTGGCATCAGGCTAAAACGGCTCGCTGGCTGGTTGTATGGCTGGCTGACGGAATGGATGAATGGATGGTTGGTAATGTGTTCGCAAATAATTATTTTACTAAATGTGATAATGCATGACTATATGAATGTAACTATGTCCTATGTGTGTGTGTGTGTCTGCCTCTCTGAGAGTGTGTGTAAAAAATTGTTCCACATAGACATAAAAAATATGAAAAGAAAAGAAACAACAAAAAAACAAAACAGCAATACGATTACGAGCCCACTTTTAATGGGACTTGCCTTCGAAATGGAACAGCTGGCAAGTACTGACTGGTTGGCTGGCGGACTGAATGACTGGCTGCCTAGCTGGCATGCCTGGAAGGGTAAATATGAATTTTCGGGCCGGAAGTGCACTTAAAGATACGTCAGTGTGTCAGCATGGCGTAAAGTAATAAAATGTTAGCAACTCAACTCAACAATAAGCTTTAAATATCAATCATAACGATTTAATCTAAGAACTAAGATTTATGATATTGTTCTTGGAATATATATTTTGTTTATATGTAACTCTCGTTTTGGGCAGAAGCAAAATCACTGCTGTAAGGGGCTATTTTCGAGATTACTTTTGAGGGGCTAAGATATCTAAAATATGTAAACAAGAATTGTGTGAACTTAAAGCTTTGATTTTTTATATATATTTCGAAGGAGAGACGAGGAATGTGCGAGGAATTCTCAAATTTTTAAAAGGGCTTATATGGTATACAACCTTGGAAATATATATTCTTGTAAACAATATAGTGAGCTGTCACTGGAATAATTTAAACGCCTGTCGGACGAGTGACTTAAAAATAACAGCAGTCTGAAGTTGGTTGCAATTTTTTCATCTCACCCTGTATATTCTGGATCAACGTGGCCGACTCTCACGAAATTTTACATGGAGGTGAGATGAAGGTCAGAATAAAAGCCTTTTGTTGGGGAAGATGATCACACAATACTTAGGGGTTTACAGCTGTAGGAAGATTGGCTTAGAAATGACAGCAGTCTGAAGTTGGTTGCAGTTTTTTTTTTTTCATCTAACCTTGTAAATAGTAGTTTTTCTTAATTATTCTTTTAAGGACCTCAGGTATTGCAATAATAAAAATTGTACAAAAATAATTTTTTTAAATACCTCCAAACCTATAATCGTAAAATTTTCAGCATAATTTTTCAGGAACCATCACAGCAGAATATTGCATTTTTAAAATGGCCCTCAGATACATAAATGGAAACTTCTTTTTGAAGTATCTTTTCAAAAAACTGGTAGTTTCCATGAAGAACACACATTTCCTCTTTTTCAGTCGAAAGTAAAACTTACTCGAGAACGGAATTTCTTAAAGAAAGGGAGTTTTATAACGAGTCTACTTTTTATTATTTTGTTTAGTGTGTGAGCGCTCCCGAGTCACTCCTGTTCGCAAGATACGAGTGGAAGCAAAATCGCTCAAAATGGAGTGTTTAACTCTTTGCTCGAATTCCAGCGAGTTTTTCGGAAGCAAGTAATTTTCAAACACACATATTTTAGGAATACTTTCAAGGACTACTAATGCTTTAATCTTTGATTTAATTCTATATTTTTCAAATGTTTCCAGGGCTGGCTGTTATAGTGACTTTCAAATGAATTTTCAACGACCTTGATTTTCCAAGAATATTATACAGGGACTATCAGACAATTACAATTAAAAAAAATAAGAAAATATCGTTTGGAGTTTTAATCTGGGATTTATATCTTTAGGATCAACAGAATTATAATTGTGAGTAATTTTGAAAAGGAGCCATAATCACAAATTAAAAAAAATTGAAGGATCAGGAAAATTTTGAATCTCCTCTTTATAAGGAATGTTTTTTTTTTAATCTATTGAACTATTTTTGAAGATTTTAAAATTATTCATCCAAGGATCGTTAGAACCATAATTGTGAGTTTTTTTTATAAATGTTTTCCAAAGACTTTCAGAGGAGATATTTTTTACTTTTCGTGGAAAACAGAGTTTGAATCTTGAAGCTATAATTGTGGAAAACTATAATTGTGGAAGATTTTGAGAAAATACCTTCAAGGACTTTAAGAGTTAGAGTCATGTATTTTGTCGGAATATTTTGTCAAAGGTTTCCAAAGAAAAATATGACAATTTTGGACTTTAGTAAGATATTTTATTATAGACATACGGACTATAATCCTTGATATATAAAGAATAGTTTGCATTTGGTAAAATCTTTTCAATCAACTATATGTCAATTGTCTGGGAGTTTTCGAGGATATTTTGCAAGAAAATCCGGAGCTATAATCATAAAATTTTAAGAATTTTTAGGTGTATTTTGCAAAATTATATACAATTATAACCGCGAATTTTGTAAACCGATTTTTAAAGGACCTCCAGAGCAAAAAAAATGGCGTTTGTAATAATACTTCTTTAAGCACCCCCTAGACTATAAATGTGGGCTGTTTGGAATTATTTTTCAACGACCTCCAAAGATTTGAAAACGACAAAAGATTTGGATTTTTAGTAATATTCGGCAAGGACCTTTAAAAAATAATTTATTTAAGGACCTCAGGATCTATAAATGTGGATATTTCAATGTAATCGTGCATTATAAATAACGCTATGTTCAATCGGATCAATTGAGCTATAATCATAGTCTTTTATGATTATTTTTGCTAGGAATTCTAGAACCAAAACTGTGAAATTTTTAAATAATGGGTTTTAAGAAACTGTAATGTTAGATTAAATCTTGTGAACTTAAGGTAATATTTTTGGAGGAATGTTAAAGAAAAAATTATTGTAGATCAAATCTTACTGTCTCCGAACAAAAAAAAAATTGTATATTAATATGTACCATAAAAAATACCATCAAGTTTTGTTAATAAGAAACCTAATTTATTTTTGATGAATTTTGCACTTTTCCCCAATTTGCTGTAAGTTTTATTATAAATTCACTGTACAATATCTAATTTGTTTTTTTTTTAATTACAGGTGAAC
The DNA here is from genome assembly GCF_030504385.1 of Musca domestica. Taxonomy (NCBI): domain Eukaryota; kingdom Metazoa; phylum Arthropoda; class Insecta; order Diptera; family Muscidae; genus Musca; species Musca domestica. The sequence continues at coordinate 2,961,708 of NW_026712245.1, read as the reverse complement.
TTGGTTTGGTTTGGCTCAAAGCTCCAAAACCCAGGTGAGTAGATGAAAACCTCAAAAGGAGTTTCGAGTTTTTAGTTTAAACGTTGTTTAGGTTTAGATAATTTTAACCATACACAAGGGACTCATATAGCTTGAGGTATATATTTTTCAACATTTGGAATAGAGCTTCAAACTTTCATAGAGTTCTTTGGAATACATCCAGAATCATTAATGAAGAAAGTCCATCATGACGGTTCACTTTTTGGAATAGCCCTTATGTAAGAATAACTTCGATTTGAAACAATACAGGTTATCAAAAAATGGGCTTTAGTTTTATAACTATTGAGCATTGGTCCAGGATCATAATCCAGTATCAATAATTATGGATTTATTCAAAAATATTTATTTAAAGGACTTTACATTAATTTTTTTAACAAAGAAAATTAATTTTGTTTTTTAGATCCATAAAACTATTTTTTCATAAAAATTTTTTGAATGTTTAGAAGTTTAAAGAATGTTTGAAATGTCATCAGATACACGTTTTAAGCTATTAAAAAATATCGTTGAAAGGATTTCATATTTTAAAGACTCCAGATATCGTCTTAAGGATTGTACGTAGAAGTACTTCACAACTTAAAGTCAAAACCGTGGGGTTTTTCAAAAACAAAACATTGTAGAATTTCCAAAAAAGTGGGCGGGGGGGGGTATTTGCATCACTCAGAAGGACGTTTTAATAAAATGGTTGTGAATGACATCGAAATTATGTTTTCTTAAAGGCTTGCGATTAATTAAAAAAAAAAAATCGGATCCATATATTGATTCTTCTTCTTCTTGATTAGAAGGACTTCAGTTCAGGTGCTAATCGTTCATTTTTATACCCTCCTCCTATTAACTTTCGTCGTAGGCCCCATAAGGAATACATATTCATAATCAGCATAGAATTCTAAGTCGATTTAACGATTACCGTCTGTGTGTCCGCCTGTCTGTCTGTTGAAATCACGATACAGCCCACATTATTTGACGCAGAGCTTAAATATTTGGTATAACAATTTCTATTGTCTCTAGGATAGTTGGTATTGAAAATGAAATGTATAGGTCCACGTTTTGATATGGCCGCCATATAACTTTACCCAAAATTACATATTTTAATGATTTTCGCCACATTTTTTCACGGATTTGTCTAAAAAAATGGCATTTGTAGTTCATAATGGGTTCTAGCTCAGGTGGCGAAGCATTGCATGTATAGGTCAACGTTTTTGTATAGCCCCCATATAACGGTACCTCCCGATATTCGGAATTTTGATGATTTCTTAGCGCACATATTCGGTGTTTTGCTAATCCTAGTCACATTTACCCACGAAATTGTTTAAAATTTGGTATTTAAGAAGATTTGGGAGATAATATTTCTTGAAGTATAAAATTGGAGGGAGTTTCCCGTTTTGGCATGGTCCTCATACAACGTCCTCAACCACTTTATGGTTTTAGAAAAGTTTGTGTAGTTTAAAGTGGAACACGTTTGAATTCATATACTTTTATATAAAAATGTTTTCTTTACCCAAAGGTGGAGGGTATTAAAAGTTCGGCCCGGTTCTACAGAGGGTATATTAGCTTTGTCATTCCGTAACTCGTCGAAATAAATTTCCTTGAAAGCTTGCTTTTATATTTTAAAAGATTATGGAGCCCTAATCCTGTTTTTATACCGTCCACCATACCCTCCACTAAAATTTACATTTTAGACCCCACATAAATAAAATTATATGTCGATTTAACGATGTCCGTCCACCTCTCCGCCTGTCCGTCTGTGGAAATCACTCTAGCTTCCGAACGAAATAAAGTAGGTTGATAAAATTTTACTCAAATGCATATTATGCCTGCAGGGCTTGGTATTGAAAATGGACCATGTAGGTCCTCCTTTAAGTATAGCTCCCATATAATGGTACCTCCCATTTTCGATATTTTGGCGATTTAAGCGATATTATTCACCGGAAATGCTTGAAACTTGGTATTTGAAGTTCGTAATGAATACTACAGCCAAAGACAGAAAAGTGTCTGTGCAGGTCCCCGTCTTCGTATATCCCCCACATAACGGTAGATGCCTATATTCGGAATTTTCATGATTTTAGCGACATTATTTACGGGATTGGTTTCAATGGCTTACGACAAGAGTTGCCTATACAGGTCCACGTCGTCGTATAGACGTCGTATATAACGGCTACATTCAGTACTTTTGAGATATTAACAGAATTTTTTAAGGATTTCATTTATTTATTTATTTTTTTTTTTTTTTTTTTTGAAAAATTTGTTCCAAATGGTGGAGCTTATTCAAAGTTCGGCCCGTTCGTACTCGCAGCTTTTTTACTTGTTTTATTTATTTTTACAATGACATCCTTTTTAAACACATTTTTCTTCAACTATTTAAATACTCCAACGCCAACTCTGCCCCAAAAAACACGCCAGTCTTTAACAAATTGTATCCAATTTAATCCCTTAATAACCCCATCTATTGCCACACAAGTTCTGACAATCAAAGTCTAGTAGTTCAACCCTATTTTCCCGTTTTTTTTTTTCATTTCTGTCCAGCACATCTATTTATGAGTCTGTTTAGCAGATGAAGAGAAAGAGAAAAAAATACGAACGAAAAGGTTTACTTAACTAAGGCAGGACAAAACCAAAACCAAACCAGACCAGAAAAAAATGGAAAAATATTGGACACAGTCCATTGATTTAGGTAAGCTTTTCATATTGCTTGAGGGATTTTGTCAATATTTCGAACTTGTCTCGGTTTGTTGTTGTTGTTATTGTTTTCTCTCTGTCTTTGTTGACCATAATCTCGGAACATTTGTGTTCGTTTACAATTGTGTTTTTACTGTTGTTCCCAGAATAGTAGCCTCAATCAGGATGATGATGACGATGACAATTGCAAGTTATGGTTTTCGAATGCAGTTGTTGTTGTTGTTGCTTGTGCGGTCATAAAATCCCAAATTCAAACTACATTTGATTGTAAATTGAATATTTAGTTTCATTTTTTTTGGTTTTTGGACATTTTTGAAAATTTCATGGCATGGACTGAGCGAATGTATAAGTGTCTGTCTGTTTGTTTATTGTGTCTGTGTGTGTGTGTTGGTGTCATCCCCAAGACACCAATTACCAAAGATAATGATTTTATTAGGACATCACCACCAATTTGTTCACACTCTCACCAACCGCACTTTATTAAATTGCTTTTCATCAAAACTTTCCGAAAGTTCTCTGGTGATTTGCACGTCTTGAGGTGGTCGTTCGTCGTTGTTGTTGTTGTTGTTCGGTTGTCAGTTGCCACTTAGTTGGTGTGTTGTTCGGCCGGTATTGAGTGAATTACTTATTAATGATGTATGGGCGCAAAATGGAATTGAAAACAGCCAGGCCAAGCCAGGCCAGGTTATGGTTTGCCTCCATTTCTTGGTTTGGCTTGGCTTCTGAATAAAATATTTGAATTAGGCCACGACACAACAAAGATAAGCAACTACAACAACAAGAACAAAAACACAGGTATATCTCTGAAATTCAAATTCACCCGAAATCTCTTTGAGATTTGAAAGTGTCTGAAGTGTTTTGTGGTTACAATTGCTTTACCACACCTTGGCATTGCCGAGCACACACACACTCGCACGCACACATTCTGTGGCCTCTTCAAGTGAGCTGAAAAATTGATGTGTTGGTTTAAAGCGGTCTGGTTAGTGGAGGGGGTGGGGTTATATCAAATTACTGATAGCATAGCTATGCACACAGTGGTCCCATTTGTTTCGCTAGCCAATGTGATGGCAATAATTATTTTAACGATGTAGATTGGGAAACTAATAAAGATGATATATTAGCAGCTTCCTAGACAAATTAGGTACTTTGGGATGCTTCTTTTGTTCCTTATGCGAATCAAAAAAAGGATCTGATTTTAAATTGTATTTAATGAGGGACCATTTAAATTAATATAAGAGGTATACAAGTTGATTTTTTGAAGATATTTTCTAAAGGACTATCAGAGCTTTAAATATTATTAAAGGATATTTCAAGAAGTTTCTTAAAAAGACTGTCAGGCAAATGCATAAGAAATGTAAAGGGAGATTTAAAGGCCTATTTTAAATATCTTTCAAGGAATGTGTTTAAGGACTATACAGGAAATTTTTAAAAATATTTTTTGAAGGACTATCGATTGTATGAAAATACATTTTAAATAAAAAATATCTCCTGAATGATTTCGGGAGTGAATAGGCGAATTTTGTGATAACATTATTTATGGACTGTTGGATCTATAAACGTGGATTTTTAAGTTAACAAATGGAATATTCGCAAGGACTGTCTACGGATTGTAGATTTTTAATGACAATATATCCTCGGACTATCCTCGGGTCGGCATAGTTCTTGAAGAACATTTTTTGAGGACTATCAATTTAGACCAGAAAAGCATTTTCGCATGCTTCTTGTGCACCAGAACTATATTTCAAGAATGTTTTATTGATCATTTGGATTTGGATTTTTTAATGAATATTTTTTTAAGAACCATCAGAACAATTACTGTCGATTTTTTAAGAATATTTTTTTTTTTTTTTTTTTTTTTTGAAACCTCTCATATTAATAAACATGAAATAACAATTTTTTAAAGAATATTTTTTCAAGGACCCTTAATGTAAATAGACGTGAATTTTTTAAAGAATATTTTTTAAGAACCTTCAGTCCAAATAATGTGGATTTTTTAAGAACTTTTTTTAAGGACCATCAAATTAGTAAATGTGGATCTTTTAAAGAATATTTTTCAAGGACCTTCTGATTAAAGAATATTTTTCAAGGTCCTTCAGATTAATAAACGTGGATCTTTTAAACCTTCAGATTAAAAAATTTTGATTTTTAAAGAATACTTTCAACGACCAAGATTAATTAACGAGGATTTTCTAAAGAATATTTTTCAAGGACCTTCAGATTAAAGAATATTTTTGAAGGACCTTCAGATTAATAAACGCAGATTTTTTAAAAATATTTTTTCAAGGTCCTTCAGGTTAATAAACGCTGAATTTTTAAAGAACATTTTTCAAGGACCTTCAGATTAATATACGCGGATTTTTTAACGAACATTTTTTAAAAAATATTTTTTCATGGACCTTCAGACCAAAAAACCTGGATTTTTTAAAGAATATTTTTTCATGGGCCTTCCGACCAATAAACCAGGATTTTTAAACAATATTTTTAAGGACCATTAAAGCAATAAACATGGGTTTTTTAGAGAATTTCTTGTCAAGGATGATAAACGTCGATTTTGAAAGACTACGACCATCAAGCCAATTAGCTAGGATTTTTAGAAGAATACTTTCTCAAAGACCTTCAATAAAGCTGGATTTTTCAAAGACTATTTCTTCAAGGACAATTCCAAGATTAAACTGGATTTGTTAACATATTTTTTAAGGACCATCCCAACATTAAACGTAGATATTTTTAGATTTTGCAAATATTTTTTCAGGGACCATACAAAAATAAATGTGAGTTTTCAAAGATGTTTTTTTTTTCAAGGACTATCAGATCAAAAATGACGGGTTTTTAAAGAATATTTTTTCAAGGATCATCAAATCAATAAATGTGGAATTTTAGAAATGGTATTGCAAAGACCATTTTAGCAAAACACGTGGATTTTCTAAGAAATATTTTTCAAGGACCATTTGACCAGAACAAAGAATATTTTTTCACGGACCCTCAGATTAATAAACGTAGTACATATTTTTTTAAAGGAATATCAGATAAATAAACGTGGATAACGCTCGAAGGGAGAGAAAATGGACAATTTCACATTCCATTATCTACCTCCCCCACAAAGGGTTAACATTTTGAATAATAACTCTTTTAAAATATGATATAAATGTCCGATTGTCTTCGCACATACCAATATTTTTATCAATACAAGATCAGGTGTGAAAGTGGAATATATCGGTCTACTCCTTCTGGTACCTCCCTCACAAAGGGTCAACATTTTGAATAATTATGACTATCATTATACTCGAAATTAGCATCCGATCCTCCTCAAATTTTACACATTCTATTAATTTGATAAACACAAGATCATAGAACAACAACATAGGTGTGAAGATGGATTATGTAGAACCACACCTTCTGGTACCTCTCCCACAACGAGTCAAAATGTTTAATAATTATCCATCTGATTCTCGTCAAACATCCCAATATTCTTTGGCTGAGGGTATATATCTGTCAGGAACCGACTGATGTTTTTTAACTCGTTTAAAAATAGTTCACGGAAATTTTTTGAATTCTTCTACCCATAGTCGCAGATTTCCTTTTAATACCTTAAAAGGCCTTCAGATCTATAGTGGTCGATTTTTTCTAGCAAAAAATATAAATACCAGCAGCTCCTTTATCGTAGATTTTTGTAAAATATTTTTTTAAATATGAAGGATTTTATTTATGATTCTAAGTTTTTTTATTATTTTTATTAATAATTCCATAATTTTTAAAGATATGTTGAAAGGACTGTTTAAAAAATAATTGTTGTTTGTCCAGATTTTTTTAGTTGCAGCAAAGCTGATTTATTATATTTATGTAAGAATTTATTAGGAAAGTTCAAGGAGATCATTTAAGTCCTGACGTTTGAATATTTTTTAAGATATTATTTAAAGGACTTGAGTCTTACTGTCGCTTATATATTTTTTTTTTTAATTATCTATTGAATGACTTCATATTAGGATTTTTCTTAAATAATTTTGATATGTTCAAATTTAAACAAGTAAGCATAGACTATAGTTGTGCGGGGCCAAAATATAATCCAATGGTCATCCAAAATGCTAGAATTCTTCCCTGTTCTTAACTCTCTTCTCCGTCGTGTCGATTGGCTTCCATTGTGTGACCAACATTTTTTTTTCTGTTTTTGGTTCATTTGAACCTCTAAATATTTCATCTCCAAAATCAAGAGGCCACTCTATCTCCAAATTTAGACTCTTCATACTGTGACCTTTATAACGGCTGCAAAATCAGGAACTCTTTTAGTTGTTGGACCATTTTAATCCCTAAATATATTGCGGACATCTTTGAAAACAATAGGCCTAGCCCTTCTGAGCCTAATCCTACCCTTATGGAAATTTTCATGAGGATCGGACGATAATTTAAATCTGTATATAATAACCACGAACCTATGTTGTAAGGTGAAAAAAATATTACAAAATATACACTTCAATATTCTTAGTCAAATAAAAAAAATTGCATGCGATAAAAAATATGAAAAAATAAAAAAAATACAAAATACTACAAAATCTATATTAACATCATTATTGGCAATTTTTTATGCGATTTTTTTAGATTTTATAATATTATGACAAGAGGGCATTTTGAATTGACAAAATTTGTCGCAATCGGTCCAGCCATTCTTGAGATATAAGCATTCTAGCTAACATCCCCTTCCTTTGTATATATACATTGTATAAATTTCGTTATATATCCGATATATTTACTATAAGCATCTATGTAACGGTCAGAATTGACCTTTTCGTCTATTTGTGATATCGGCGGAATTAAAAATATTCGCGGTTTAATGGAAATTTTGGATTTTGTTTAACACAAATGTTATGGTCTATTTCACCCACTAAATATTGCCCGATGACCATCAAAATTGGAAGGCTTTTGCCCATCCCTAAGCTCAAGCCTGATGCTAACTTCCACTTCGATTGGTCTATAATTGCGACCTCTGGAAAACTGCAAAATCAGGATTTTTTTCAGTTTTTGGTCCATTTCAACCCTTAAATATTATGCTACCATCTCCAAATTTCGTGAAGATCGGGCCATAATTGCGACCTGTAGAGTCATTACAAATTAACTAGGACAGACGGACGGACGGACGGACATACATAGCTAGATCGACTCAGTTCGGCGAGATAGGAAAATCCATATATACTTTCCTGTGTGGGAAACCAATATTTCGGGGTGTTACATAATTTTTGCCCCAATCAAAACCCTAACACATAGTGTTGTAGGGTATAAAAAATATTTACCTAGATTTTAATTTTCAAAAAAAAAATTATTTATTTATTTAGTTTTATTTTTATACCCTCCACATCCTTAAATATTCGTCTTAGACCCCATAAAGTATATATATTCATAATCAGCATAAAATTCTAAGTCGATTTAACGATGTCCGTCTGTCTGTCTGTCTGACGTAGAGCGCCAAAATTTAGCAGAGCTATTTGCATTGTGTCTAGGATGGTTGGTATTGAAAATAAGATATATCGGTGCACGTTCTGGTATAGTCCCCATATAACGGTACCTCCTGATATTCGGTATTTTGATGATTTATGCCACATTTTTTTCACGGATTTGTCTGGAAATTGGTATTTGTAGGTCATAACGGGTCCCTGAGCGTGTGGCAAAACATTGCATGTATAGGTCCACGTTGTGGTATAGCCCCCATATAAAGGTACCTCCCGATATTCGGTATTTTGATGGTTTTTGCCACATTTCTTCACTGATTTGTCTAAAAATTGGTATTTGTGGGTCATGATGGGTCCTAGTTTGTATGGCGGAACATTGTAATTATAGGTCCACGTTTTGGTGTAGCCCCCATATAACGGTACCTCCCGATATTCGGCATTTTAATGGTTTTTGCCACATTTCTTCTAATGTTTCTTTTACCCTAAGGTGGAGGGTATTAAAAGTTTGGCCCGGCCGAACTTAATTTTTTTACTTGTTTTATTTTTTTTTTTTTTTTTTTTTTTTTTTTGAATGATATTGAGTCGTTTTTAATTTTGAAGTATTCCAAATTTCTTGTAGTGGATTTTAAAAATTGTTTTTTATTGACTGCAGATTTCATATATTTTACAAAATAGTATATAATTCACATAAATTTTGATGAAATTTTCTTTTTATTTTTAACCCACAAATCCCTTGTGCCATTTCATAACAAACCGTTTTCACTTAAGTACCCCAGAAAAACGAATTAAAATTAATTTCCAACCAAAATCCATTACCTATTTCTTAGTCAGATTTGCTACCAAAAGCCATTTAAAAACTACACACCAAACATTATACAGATTTGTATAAGTGTGTACGCGTACGTGTGTGTGAGTGCCGTTCCCAGTATTAATTTATAATGACATAATGACAAAAATTCCACTTTAGTTGGGCGCTATGCCTGCTAGACATCAATTTTCAGCTTTTTGGCTTAAATCCTTTTATTGCTTTCCGCTCATTTGATTTGCTTCATCTCATTTGGCTTTGGCCTGACATTTTCGTTGCGATAAGTCCCCCCCCCCTCCCTCCCCGAAAATCTCAATCTACTTTGTGAGTGACTGAGTGGCTGAATGAGTGACGGACTGACATATTTTTGCTTGCTCCGCAAATGTGCGGTTGTGCTCTACTGCTCCTGCTGTATACTTTTATTTGCGGAAAAAACTTTGACTAAAAAAAAAGACGTTTGGTGTGGTTTGAAATTATAACTTGCTTTCTTTATTTTTCACTGGCTTATATACTAAAATTCTGTTTATTGCTGCATTTTCGTTGTCGGAAATGCAGCAGAAAAGAAAATACAGTTTTAGGCTAATATTAATATTTAAGTAAACAATTCTTTGGAAATTTGTCTGGAATAAAATGTTGAATTGCATATCAATATTTTAATAAACAATTCTTACAAATAAAGTATTAATGAATATTTATTCTTTGGAAATTTATTTTATAAAAATGCTGGATTTGCATATTAATATTTTGGTAAACAATTCTTTGGAATAATAAAATGTGGAACGATTCTCATTAAGGGAATAACGGGAGACACTATCGTTGAGGGGAATTAGTAGTTGATACTATAACACCCCCACCCTTAGTTTGAGGCTCCGACGAAATTATATTATCTTTGCCGGATTGTTTATAATAGTTTGGTTTTTTAATTGTACATTTGGAACATAGGTTTGTTTATTCTTAAAGAGATATATAAATATAATTAAGATACATATTGATGTACCGATTAAAATATCTATACTATAGCCAATTATTTTTGAGTTTTTATCTGTATATAGTACTTGTTTCAGTGTTTCCTCGTATTCTATTTGTTTTAGATATAAATTTTCAAGTTTTATGTCTGCAAGTGTTGTGTTACTGGTATCTTTAATTTTTGTTATAAGGTTAGGTAGGATAAACTTGTCTTGTATTTTTATTTTAAAATTCGTAAAGGTTTTGTTTAACGTGTTTACTTCACAATTTTCGAATTTGATTAAGTAATTTCCTGAAATTTTTAATTTATCTTTGTTACAATTATGTGATATCGTACTGTTAAAGTGTTTAAGGATTAATACTCCTGGAATTATTTCGCTAATTTCTTGTGTATTTAATGTTTGCGTTTTGCAATTAGCTTCTTCAAAGTTTAGTATATTGTTCAAACAATTATCATTAATTTTTATAAGATTTCTTTTTAGGTTATCTTTAATATACGTGCTATAAATATTTCTTTCTAAATCTATAAGAACATCAGAATGATTAACCATTATGGATTTATTATTTTTGTCAGGAATGGGTACGAATGTTACCTTGGATAGTGAATCTTGGGAATATTGTGGTATAGAGAGAATTATTATAACGTTCCCTTCATTACGTGCTATGGCTACTTTTATATTGGTATAGCTGTCAAAGCTTGTGATTAAATCGAGTTCTGTTTGGGTGAGAATATCTGTGGGAATTATTCCCAGTTTCCCGGAGAAAATAATCTGTCCTATGTCGTCTACGTGATGCCGTAGGAGTGAGATGTCGTTGTTAATCTGGTATATGTGTTCTATAAATGTTATCTCGTCCTCTATGGTTGAAATTTTATTCCCTATAATATTCTTGAATTTGACTAAGTAGTCCCCGATAATGTTTTGCTGATAGTTTATATGGTTAGTTATGTTCTGGATTTGGGAGTTCATGACATTGTTTATATAAGTTAGTTTGTTCATTTTGTTAGTTAAGTTTTCTTCGTTCGAATGTAGAGATTTGAGAGCTTCAGTTATTTGTTCTTCATCATCGCTGTCCATTGTACCTGCAATCATTTTTAAGCCTTTTCCTATAATGTTTAAGAGTGCCCGTTTCTTTCTAAAATGTGGGTTAAGATTTTCTATTTTCGCTTTTAGTAGCATAAAGTTCTTGTTTATTGTACTGATTAATGTTTTTGATTCGCTACTGGATGTCTTTAGGGTGTCAATGTTGGTTTTAATTATCTCCATAGTTCGTTCGAATTCTGTAGTGTTTATTATGTGCAGTACTTTTATGTAGTGTTCTACGGTATTGGTCTCTCCTGTTTTTATCGGTATGTAACCATTATTGTTCGATAAGTCTTGTATGTCGAGGGTTTGGGCCTTGGTTGCTGTAGTAAATGCAACCATTATTATGATCCAGTTAATCATCTGAAAGGGGATGGTAATTATCTAGATTTTGCTTTAATTTTTGGGTTATTCTTGTCTTGATATTTCTTTTGAGGTCTTATATGTGCTTTGTAATATTTATGCCCTGTTTTTGTGTTTTCAATATGATCTTCATCGACTTTTTTAGATTCTATCTTTCTGTACCTCCTATGATTTTTACCCCCTCGGATTTCTCTTATATAGTTTGTACCTTCCTCTTTCACTATATCGGTTCTATTTTTGTTAAGTTTATTAATATAGTTATTTTTCTTCTTTAATATTAGATCATGTATTTCGGGATATTTATCCTCATGTACTTTGCCATTTATAAAGTCTATAGGTTTGATTTGTGTGGTGCTATGAATAGTATTATTATAAAATCCAATGATACGTGATATTTTTTCCTCTGTCGTTTCGTCTTTGGATTGTTCGTCATGTCGTAGTAATCTTAAGTGTTCGTTCAATGTATTGTGAAGTCGTTCGATATCTGCGTTGGATGTATGGTTACTGTTTGATGTGTAGTGTATATTAATGTTCTCTTTCCTTAAATATTCTTGAATCGGAATGGCTTTAAATCCTAACTCATTGTCGACAACAATTTTTTCTATTCTTCCAAATGTGCTGGTATATTGCATTAATTTTGATTTAAACTCTATCCATGATCTTCCATTAATTTTGTATGCTGTGGCGTGTTTTGAAAATTTGTCAATTATAGTTAAGTAAAGTTGTTTCTCTAGTGTATAGAAAACGTCTAAGTGTAATATTTCTCTGGGTTTTGTGGGTGTTTCCGTTAGTTTGTAAGGTAGTCTAGGTGGTCTTCTGTCATACTTTTCCAATGTGCATATTTCGCAATTGTTAATGAACTGGGTTATCCTTAATTTAAGTTTGGGGTTATAAATTTTTGTTTTTAGTTCCTCGAACACTACCTGAATTCCTCTGTGATTTTTGTTTAGATGTTCTTCCTCAATTATGTTTGTTAGTTGGAGTTCGTCTTCTATATCGTCTAGTTTCTTAAAAGTCCTGATTAATTTGAATCCGTTATTATTTGAAAAGAATTCCCTACAAGTGTCTCTGAAAGTGTCGTAAAATTCATTGTCTATCAGAACTGCATTTATTTGTGTTGGGTGACAGTGGGTTTTTAAAATCATAATTGCATACTCTTTATCTAGTTCTTTTATTGTTACAGTTTTTCTAATATTCTGAAAGATGTTTTCGGTTTTTATCCTTGCTGATCCGGAATGAATTTTTTTTACGATGAGTTGGTTTTTAAATAAATTTATAGGTGAATCGCTTTCTTTAAGAATGGGTTGGATGTTTTCTAATGAATTGATCTCAACAATTTTATTTTCGATCCTTGATAATGCATCTGCATTACTGTTTTTTGTTCCCTTTTTGTATTTAATCTCATAATCGAATTCTGACAACTTGAGCCTCCATCTGACTAGTTTTGAGTTGGGTTCTTTAATCGAAAAGAGCCATGTTAGCGGTTTGTGATCTGTCTCGATTATGAACTTGCGTCCGAAAAGGTATGGTCGAAAGTATTTTGTGGCCCAAATAATTGCTAGAAGTTCTTTTTCTATCGTACTGTAATTGATCTCGTGATCATTTAGGGTACGACTAGCATAGCAAATCGGGTGGTTTTCTTGAGATAGTATCGCTCCAAGGGCAAAGTTACTAGCGTCTGTTGTTAGGGTGAATTTCTTAGTAAAGTCGGGGTAAGCGAGGATTGGGTCGTGTATTAGTAAGTTTCTTAGCGTATTAAAGCTTTCCTGATATTCTGGATTGGATATGTTTATTTTGGCATCCTTTTTAAGACATTTTGTCATGGGTTTAGCTATTAGCGAATAATCTTTTATGAATTTTCGATAATTACCAGTCAAACCTAGGAATTGTTTAATTTGTTTGGGTGATTTGGGGATGGGGAAGTTAACTATGCACTCGATTTTTTTTGGGTTAGGTTTTATACCTTCTAATGTCACGACATGGCCAAGGAATTCAGTTTCCTTTTTTAAAAATTCCGACTTGTCCAATTGGACCTTGAGGTTGGCTTCTTGCAAACGGTTAAAAACAAGTTTTAATGAATTTATGTGTTCCTGCAGTGAGGTGGAAAATATTATCACATCGTCTAGATAAACCAGACAGATTTTGTTGATATAGTCTCTAAGGACGTAGTTCATCAACCTTTGGAATGTCGCTGGGGCTGTCTTTAGCCCAAACGGCATTCGTAAAAACTCGTAATGGCCTCCTTCTACACTGAAGGCAGTTTTATGGATGTCCTCCTCTTCGATTTCAATCTGATGAAATCCTTTTGCGAGGTCAAGTGTTGTAAAATACTGGCATCTTCCCAGTTTGTCGAGTATTTCGTCAATGTTAGGTATGGGGTACTTATCATCGATTGTAACTTCATTTAATTTACGGTAATCAATGACAAGTCTCCATTTGTTCTTCCCACTTGCATCGGCCTTTTTTGGCACAATCCAAATAGGGGCAGAATAAGGCGAATTGCTATGCCTTATTATATTATTTTGCAACATTTCTTGTATCTGTCCTTCGACTTCTCTTTTATGTATGTAAGGATATCTATAGGATTTACTAATTATTGGAACATTGTTTGTTGTCCGAATTTTATGCTTTATAACGTTGGTAAAACTCAATCGAGTATTTTCTTGGAAGAAGATTGAAGAGTATTTTTTTATTAGCTGTAAGAGACATCTTTTCTCTTCAGAATTAAGGTGTTGTGTCCTAATTTGTTGTTCCAAGCTATGATATTGCTTCATATCCTTGGTATCATCGCCTACCTTCTGCGTGGGCATGATTTTACTTAAATTTTTGTTATATTGTTCTTCAAAAAATATTGGTTTGTCATTTGTTTCTTCTCTATTTTCGCTATTTTTATTGTCAAAAAGTATTGGCATGTCCTGTCCGTTTATTTGTATGGAATTGTTTTTATAATTTATGCAAGTATTGTATGTTTTAAGTATATCGTTGCCTAGTAATCCATCATAGTGATTGTGAAATTTTAAAACATAAAACTCTAACGCATTATTAGTTATATTAAATTCTTGAAATGCTGGAATTACTGCCTTTTCTGTTATGGTAACTTGGTGTTGGAGAGTTTTAATAACAAGAGGTTTTATTTGGTGTATCCATTTCGGATGACAAATTCCTGGATTAATAATTGAATTAGTGGCTCCAGTATCCACTATCAGTCTCAAATGACCTAACTTGGTTTTTACCATTATATATGGTAATTGCCTGTCGAGGCTCTGTCCCGAAAATTTTCGGCTGTGCCTATTTCCATGGGTTCAGGCTGATTTCTAGTGTTTTGTCTGTTTGCATGGAAAGGGTTTTGGAAATTTCCTTCGTGGTTTGGGAATGGTTGTTGGTAATTTCTTCCTTGGTTTATGAATTGTGGTTGGTGATTTCTTCCTTGATTTGCGAATGGTGGTTGGTGATTTCTTCCTTGGTTTGGGAATGGTTGTTGGTAATTTCTTCCTTGGTTTGGGAATGGTTGTTGGTAATTTCTTCCTTGGTTTGGGAATGGTTGTTGGTAATTTCTTCCTTGGTTTGGGAATGGTTGTTGGTAATTTCTTCCTTGGTTTACGAATGGTTGTTGGTAATTTCTTCGTTTACTAGATTGTGCATTGGTCTGTGCTCTATTTTCATTGTTTCCGGTGTATGCGTAGCCGGCTTGAAATAATATGTCCATGGCCTGTTCCAAGTCTCCTGGGTTCCTACAGAGCAGGATGGATTTCATAGGCTCTGGAATTTTGCTTTTAAAAATGTTTAAAGCGGTGCGTTTATTATTAATCGCACTTTGCCTAGTTGCTTCACCTTCTCCTAGTATAACTACCAGTTTGTTGTTTAGTCTGTGCAATTTGTCCTTTACGTCATTATAGAAGTCTAGTGTGTTCGTCCTGAAAGTCACACTCCTTAGTTCGTCGAAAAGTTCTTCACTAGAACGTCTGTCCCCAAAATTGTTTTGCAACATGTTTTTTATGTCAGTCCATGAAATCGCGTGGCAGTTTATCTCAATTGCCTGCCTAAGTAAGTGCGTAAGTGTGGGTAAATTCGGTCAACGAGGGTAGTAAAAGTCTGTAAGTTTTTTGAATCCCCATAGAACTCCGGTAAGTTGTTTAAGTATTTTAGCGGGTCTATGATTAGTCTATTAATCTGATTTTCGGCCTGTTCTGCCATTTTAGTTATTTATTTTCCTTTATATTTTGGGTTATAGTCCTGTTTAGTTTTTTTTTTTTTTTTTTTTTTTTGTTTATCTACGTCTAAAATATTGTCTGAGTTTCTTTCTAAAAATGCGTCTGTTTCTGCTACTTCTTATGTCACGAATGTAATGTTCTGTTCTTTCGTCAGTCAGGTATCCATCATTCGATTCAATCCCTGAGTCAAGTTCTAATGCTGTCGACCCGTTATTAGAGTTTCTTGGTATGTATTCAAAGTCTGATGGGTACTCTGATAATGAGTCACTATCGCTCATTGAAATGGGAAAGAGGGAGGAGAGGAAAAAAAAAAAAATTTCAACAATTGCTTGTAGGGTATTATTTTCCTACACGATTTTTCACAAAGGTATGTTAAATATTTTCTTATAAAATATACAAGTTATTCTTAATTATAGATTTCTAGAGATAGTCTTACTTTGTAATTTGGTTGTTGGTGCTAAGGATTGCAGGTTTACTTTCTTCTTAGTAGTAGGGTCTTCCACGGTGCAGTTCTCGGCATGAACTGTTCCTTATTGGTTTGTTGGTAATGTTATTTCTTTACAATATTGCTCCAATAGTTGCTGTTGTTTTATTACTTCTCCTTGTTGTTGTTTGCTTGTATTAGACCCGTATTTTAAATTTTATTTTGTTTTGTTGTTGTATTGGTTATTTTTTCTTGTTTTTTGTTTAATATAGTTTTAATCAGTCTTTATATTATGGTTGTTGTTTTTTTGAAGTTTATAATCCACTGAAGGAATATCCTTTTTTTTTTTCACTAGGTTTCCTTCTGACACAAGGATGTTCACCAAAAGGATAGATCTTTATATCCTTTCTGGTTCCACTAATATTTTTTTTTAGTCACAGGGATATTTCTTAATATCCTTTTTATTTTTTTTCCTTCATAAAATTTGTGTATCCTTTAATCTTATAAAGGATATTTCGAATACCGCACTAAGGATTAAAATCCTAGTTCTATCGCGCACAATAAAATCTGTTTTATTATTTTTATACGTTGGATAGGACTTTGCGGTATCCTACCGACTGCGCCACTTTTATTTGCGGAAAAAACTTTGACTAAAAAAAAGACGTTTGGTGTGGTTTGAAATTATAACTTGCTTTCTTTATTTTTCACTGGCTTATATACTAAAATTCTGTTTATTGCTGCATTTTCGTTGTCGGAAATGCAGCAGAAAAGAAAATACAGTTTTAGGCTAATATTAATATTTAAGTAAACAATTCTTTGGAAATTTGTCTGGAATAAAATGTTGAATTGCATATCAATATTTTAATAAACAATTCTTACAAATAAAGTATTAATGAATATTTATTCTTTGGAAATTTATTTTATAAAAATGCTGGATTTGCATATTAATATTTTGGTAAACAATTCTTTGGAATAATAAAATGTGGAACGATTCTCATTAAGGGAATAACGGGAGACACTATCGTTGAGGGGAATTAGTAGTTGATACTATAACACTGTATCAGTTACTTACACTTAAATCCCCGTCCTACCCCCCACTCCCTTGGAAAAAAGCCAACAAATTGTGTTAAAAAGTTTTCGTAGAACAATGTCCTTTTCGAAAAATATAAATTTGTATATCCTTGATGACTTTCCTGTCACAGAGAAGCAACGAAACATTGAGGTAATGACAAACTGAGTGATGTGGTCGTAATGACAAACACACACACGCACACCAACACAATCGCAGTGACATAGCATCAAGTTGTGGCGAAAAAATGTTGTAGTATAGGAAGTATATATATATTTTTTAAATACAATCTTGATTAGCCAAATAACCCAATTATTTCGATAAATGATTTGCCTGCCAGTGCAAAGACCTTCTTCCCCCATTAACCCCATTCTAACCCCTGCCCCTTCCTTCCGAATCAATTACATGCCTCCTTACTCGATTTAATAAAACTTAATAATAAGTTTCCTTTTTTTCTTTTTATGATGTCGTCAAGTAAGTGCTGAATATTTGGCGAAGGAGACAATGTTTGGCACGTCATTGGATAAGAAATGCTCCTCGGGAAAGGATTTAATAATTCGTTAATTTCAGTTAGGAAAAAAAGCTTATCTAAAGGATAGAAATTTATTAATTAGGTTTTAAGATAAATACATATACAGAGGAATGTTTAATAAGGAAAAGGGAATTTAGAAAAGAACAGTTTAAAATAAGAAAAGGGTAAGTTAAAAAGTATCTGTCGCCAAAAAAAGTATCTCAGCCAATGTACGACTGTTAAAAATATTTTGACTTCTGTTATGATCATTCAAATGTTTAACCCCTTATGCAGTAGGTTCCGAAGGAATGGGCCAATATTGGCCATTTCGTATCGGACCTAAATAAATATGATATAAATATTGCGAAGTGCTAGGTTTGGTCTGTGTTCTGTTAATGAAAACATTGGGATATACCAAATTTTGAATGGAACCGGGGGTAAATTTTGCTTTTTATGTGGGGGAGGTACCGGAAGGAGTGGGCCGATATATCCCATCTTCACAACGGATCTTTTGTTAATGGAAGTAACGGGATGCCTTAAATATTAAGAGAGACTGATTCTTATTTCGGATTTTTTTAAACGGTTTGAAAACTTTGACCCTTTGTGGGGGAGAAGGACCGATATATCCCATCTACCATCTTTACAACAGATTCTGTGTTGAGAGAAATATTCAGATGTGCCCAGTCTAAACGGAATCAGATGTTAAATTCGCGTTTTCGACCATTTGTGTGGGAGGTACCAAAAGGAGTGGACCGATATTTTTCCATCTTCAGACCAGACTTTGAGTTAATGAAAATATTGTCATGTATGTAATTTGAAGACAATCGGACTCTTACATCACATCTCATGAGCGTTTTAATTATTCAAAATTTTGACTCTTTGTGGGGGAGGTACCAGAAGGAGTAAACCGATATTGTCCATTTTCACACCAGGCTTAGCACTGACGCAAATATTATGATTTGTAACGTTAGAGCAAATTCGGATTATCGTTTCACTTTTTGTGCAAAAAAAATATTTTTTGAAAATTTCGACGTTGTGTGGGGGAGTTTCCAGAAGGAGTGGACCGATTTATCCGATCTTAACACCAGATCTTGGGTTTATATAGATATTGGGATCGGACATTGGGACAATCGGACTCTTACATCACATTTTATGAGAATTGTAATTAATCAAAATTTTGACCATTTGTGGGGGAGGTGCTTGATGGAGTAGACCGATATTGTCAATTTTCGCACCTGACCCAGGATTTGTAAAGTTGGAAAAATTTGATTACCGTTTTTCTGTCTGTGCATAAAATTTTTTTTTTGTTTTTGAAAATTTCGGCCTTTTGTGGGGGAGGTACCAGAAGGAGTGGTCCGCTATTCCCCATACCCAGTTTGGACCAAATCGGATACTCTCTTCGAGAGTTATCGTGCGCACCAGCCAGCAGACAGACAGACGGATGGACACCCCTAGATCGACTCCAAATGTTCTGAAACGGATTTGGTCCAAACAGACCTAGGGTCGAAAACCAATATTTCGACTAGGCACGTTTTGTCCGTATCAAATGATATATACCCTCTGTAGCCATATGGCTGAGGGTATAAAAATAAAATAAATTCGACCTGTATACCCTTTGCATGTAAAAATTTGAATTATGTTTCAGAAACTTTTGTTTGCAAAAAACTTAAGCAAAACCCTAAATATAATGATCAAAAGT